>NC_133823.1:27693834-28293834 GCF_047830755.1 Zonotrichia albicollis | reverse complement strand
CCGTTGGGGAAATGATTACTGGTGTAATATTATTCATGTATAGATACTCCTTTATTACCTGGTCCTGAGATACCTAAAATATCTCTTCTTTAGTTTCTAAATATCTCTTATTTAATTTCTAAAAGGAAGTGATATCAGAAAGGCATCTGCAGCAAGTCTTTCAGATATGCTGGAAATAAACAATTTGCCACAGAGAGCATGGAAAATTCCACTACCTTCCTCTGAATACTGGTAATATTGCTTAATAGGAAGCACTGAGTCACTGAAATTTATTTCATATCCAGGAATGAGTCTGGTAAACAGGTAGGTCATCTGTTTATGTAGCAAGACACTTTGGGGAGAAAAAACCCTTAAGAATTTGTGTGGTGAGGGCAAAGAGGTCAGTGCGCTCCCAGCATCCAGCCTGCTTTTTCCAAAATTCATTTTGAAAGATATAAATAGAGTGCTCCACTTCTGAGTGGCCTCACAAAAGAAACCTCTACCAAAAAGAAAAAAGCCAAAGTTCAGGCTAATTTTTTTGCTGAAAGGACTGTATTCAAGCTCTACAATGGCCCTTTGACTACTAAGAGTAAATGGAATAAAACTGATGCAGACTAATCTGAAAATGAAAAAGGATGACACATGAATATTTCTGTCCTATGTATAGCCTTTTTTGATAATAAAGCAAATTAAAGGACATTCAAACCCAACAATGCTAACAGATCTATTGAGGATAGGTGTAAATTTCTGAAAACCAATTACACATTAAAGGATAAATACAATCATATAGAATTGATCCTGACAAACAGATAAATAAAATGAAGTACATATATCCTAACTGCATAACCAACCATGTATGTGTGTGTGTGCACAGAATCCAATAGGTACAATTAAGACTTATATAGTAGTATTCTTCCCTCACCAAAAAAAGTAATATTTTAGCTTTGCTGCACAGTTATCTTCAAATAAGTGTAACAGCTACAAAACATTCTGACTAGCATTTATATTGCTGTACAACATCTCACTCTCCTCCATCTCATGTGGATCCTCAGTTCCACATGGCAATTTGCAGGAAGGGGAATGTTTTGTACCTATTGAGAAAAGACCCAGTGAAGTGGGTGCACAACATGAATAGTTGCTGTGCATAAATGTGTTTGCCCATAAAGGGTTTGTTAAATTTTTTGTAGATTTTGCTGTAATTTAGATGGAAGGGGCACACTAACCCCTTCTTGTCTCCTTACGCTCATTTTTTCTGCCCACCAGATCTGTCACATTTACCATTAACAAGGGACAATGCTTTGGGGACTGCTTTAAGAGGTTTGATGGGTGTGGACAGGCCTCCATTTCCACACAGAAATGGTAAAATGTCTGAGGCACAGGCAGAGAAGTAAAGAGAAATTTAGTACAGGGAAAGGTATAATCAAATAATTCCTCACATGATGATGTACATCTCCCAGAAAACATTACCACAGATATGTCAAGGTTTCTTGACACTGCTCCAGAAGAGAGTCCTGATTTATGTTGAAACAATCCAGGAAAAGAAAAAAAGAAAAAATGGGGTCACTTTAGCAAGGTAAGACCCAAATATTTTATTTTCACTTGTTGACAATGGCAGGAGGCTAACTCTTTGAAGAAGAAAAACAAGAAAACCCTTTCATCTTTGAAAAAAATATCCATTTTCCTTCTCCTAATTACATAACAACAGAAACTTCTAGAGAATTGCATCCTGCCTTCTTTCCTTTTTTGGGTCTTAAATTCAAGCTCTCCTTTGAATTAAGACTTCTGACACAGAGGTACAGAACAAAGCAAAACCAGAACAACAGCAAAGAAATTTAAAAAACAAAAAGAGAAAAAAGAAAGGAACAACAACAAAATCCCAAGCAGAAACTAAACCACCATCCAAACTTTCCTGTTTTTCTGCCCCTCTGTGTGCAGATGAGCTCCTTCAACTTTACTTCTCAGTTTTTCATGATACATAATCAATATTCAGATTTAGCCACCTAAAAAGTAAGATGCCATTTATGCCCTGGAATATTTTCCTGAGGTTTATCATAGTTTATGTAAGTGAGTTTGACTAACATAATGAATTCAGATGAAATATACCTGGCCATAACATTCACAGTATTACAGAAAACATGAGCTAGACCTCATTTAGCTAGGGTAAACTTGCTGATGAATAAGTCAGAATAATTCTACAGAACAAACCTGGACAACCAAGAAATTCATACAAACCAGTGAGAATTTCCCTTGCAACGAAGTAGACCACTCCTATTTATCTATGAACACCGCTGCTAAACAGATTCTAAAGACTAAATACACAGCCAGATCCTTCTCACCTTCCCACACATTTTCCTTCTATTTAGACTACAAAAAGGACTTTAGATATTTCTCTCACAAGGATTAATACATTTCCACTATAAATCTGGCTCCTGTACTGCTAACTGTAAGTTACTCAAGTGTTCCATAATCAAAACAGAAGTATAAATTGCAACTGATTAATTCAAGGTGCAGAACTGGAGAATGGACTGCAAAATCTTTCCACAGATTTCAAAGTTATAGCTTTTCAGATACACCCTACTGTACAGTCAGTCACATTGCAGAGTTCAGATCCAGATTTATTATGTGCTTATGTGCACTGAAAAGACTTAATCATCAGCTTTTCCTCATAAAAGCCTTACAGTCCCAACTTCATTTAGATGCAGAAAAGATAGATTTTTCAGCAAGACATTTGCCTCTTTCCTGATCCATCCATCCAAGGTTCTGTCTGTTCAGGAAAGGCTCGCTATTCCAAAAAGCACTTAAACCATCACATAGTTTCCTCAGCTATCATATCTATATGTCAGATGGTGAAAGCCATACTAGAGCACAGACAGAAAGATTTTATGGTCATCATCCTTATTCAGAATTTCTCTTTTTCATGCCAGGGATTGTTCTCTTCCCCTTCTCCTAAATTACAGAGCAATTTTTTAAAACTGTGTACAGAAGTAACCAAAAAACATCACTCACAGACATGAATTAGCACTGCTGTTTTAATTTATTTTTTTTAATAACAAGAATGCTGGTTTCTAAATATTTATCTTTCAAAGCCATTAAGAATTACAACAGCATTGGTAATTTCAATTTGTTTTTTTCAGCAGAAAGTCCACAAATTTTAACGAGTATAGGGTAAAGCCCAGAATTTGTGACTACTCAGTTGCCTCTTTGCAGAAGCAGTGAATTGCAGGATTCTGCCCAAAATTTGTCTGCCTGAACCTTATCCTTCATCAAAGGTTACATCTGGCCTTTGCAGGAAGCTGTTCCTTAGGACAGAAGCCGCATTCCTGATGCACCAGCCTGATCCATGAGTCCATGATGTCACACCTTGGCGCTGAGCCCTCGCTGAGGGGGAACGCTCCGGATGCCAGCAGCTCATCCATCTGCTCTGCAGCTCAACTACCCTACAGACAATGGTTTCTGCAAACCTTGCTCCTTCCCAGAAAGATTACCAAGTCATCAGTGTCCCTTCTGGAACACCACTGGAGACAGCTATGCTGTCCCAGGGATGTATATTTTGTGCACAGCATAGCCTGCCCAGTGAAAGGAAACCACAGCAGCTGTTGCAAGACCATCTATGCCACAAGACCGAGATGATGTGAATAACAAGTAGTGTCCTACAATAACTGAAAATGGAAGATCTTGCACTGAATTCAGCAAGGTTGAAAAAACATAGTCTTTCAAGAAGGGAATAAAGGTAGAAAAAAATATTATTTTTTCTCTTTCATGAAGGTGACTTTTACACACAAGTGGTGACTTTTCTAAAATAACCCTTCCCACACACCCTCGCCAGCATGAAAATCCTGGTAGCTTGTATTGCCAAATAAACAGTACATTTAATAAAATCTTGGTAAAGTGCTGGCTTTGGGTGATCACCCTTTAGCCCCCCTTCTACAAGCTAGAACATGCTAATCTACATTGACACAACACAGATTAGTTTTGTTTTAGCTCTCAATCTTGATTTCTGTTGCAAAGGATAAATCTCAAAGGAGAGAACATTTCTTATATCCTTCAATGTATTGTTTTGACATGTGCTTTTAGTTCTCCCTTCCCTGCCACTGTCCACAAAAGCACAGTCTATTTTTCATCTCCTTAGATGTTGCACAGATTTATTTTAAACTTTTTTTTACATCATCCTGTATGCGCCGAAACCCTTTCATCATTGGATATTTTTCTGGAGGATGCTGCAGTGTGAACACTGTAACTGTGACCACACACAGACAGTGAAGCACAAGCAGCATGTGGCAGCCCCAGCTACTGTACACAAAATAGTTCAGAAAGTCTTTCTAGCATAGTGCATGCACTTTGTCTGCAGCTTCCAGACAACCTATCATATAGCACTCAAGGCAGCCAGGGCTTTTATGGGAAACACATGGCGAGCAAAAGTCATGACCTACTTAGTAACTAGAATTAAAAGAAACTGAAAACATGAGTCCAGCTACTTTTTCTCCTCCCTTGAGAAGCAGAAGTCATGCTGTTGAACTCAATGGAACTAATAGTACTCCCAAAATTAAGACTGCTGTATAGCTTTGATAATGATTACTGAATAAGGAAAACTTGCATTTTGATTCATTGATCACTCATTTGAATAGATACATCAAAACGGCCCCATCTGCAAGACAGAAATTATTTTTTCCTCCTTTAACTGATCCAAGCCATTTTGGGGGTGATTCAGAGAGGTTTTGGGTGGTTCAGGAAGGTGTTACAGAACTGTATCTGCCCTCAGGCTGGATTCTCTGGCATTCAATGGTATCACAATTCCCAGCAGCACTGCCCTCTCTTGCATTTACCTGTTACTGCCCTACCCCATGATTGCAGTTCAAAGACCTATAGTGGCACTGGTGGCAGAGACAGAGAGTACCAAATGCTGATTTACTCAAAGGAACTCAGTGGAGCAGTCCCAGGTTGATGGAACACAGAAGCAACACTTGAAGTACTTTCTCTCCAACAGCAGCAGCAATCTCAACCCAGCCATTAAGTTTATCCTAAAGCATGTGAATTGCAAACCTTTCAGGGAGAAGGCAGCTTTCAAATCATCAAGCAGACAACATCTTTTTGCAACTAACAGTCATTTTTTAGTTTCAACTTTTGATTGAACTTCCACTGAACAGAGTTTGGTTCCCAAATTATAGGCTTCTGCATGTCCTTGCAGGAAAGGTGCTGAACACTTTGCAGGCTTTTGAGGAAATAAATACTTTGGGAATGTTGGAAGAATGTACTTTGCAATTAGTAGCTTAGCAGTGATGACAAGTTGCAGAACAAAGTATTTCTGCAAGTCAAAAAAGGAAATCTAAAATTAATTCTCTGCAATCCAGTATTAAGCAATGATGAAACCATAAGGTGGGGGCTGTCACAGACAGAGGAAAAGAAGGGAACAAGGGTAATGGTAACTCCCTGAGCCCAGGGAATAAGAGAGCTATAAATTGACACTGGCAGGATTCATGCCACATCCTATGCTTCTATTAACTTGTGGGGAAAAGCCACAAAACCTTACACAAAACCCAACAAACAAACAGAAAAAAACCACAATGTGCATTACTGAAAAAGGTCAAAAATTGCACATGATCATTCTAGGGGAGCAGGAAGCTTTCTACTTCCCCATCATTGAGGAAAGAAGAATGTACACTCTCACTAAAACCACCAACTTCCTGCACACAGAGAAAAAAAAATCACTCCCAAACATCAGGCTGATTTTAGCAGAGCTTATGCAAGGTAATGCTCTGCAGAAATGAAAAAGGAAAGGTTCAAAAAGGGCACCAGTAGCACAAGCAATTTGAAAATGCCTGAAGCTTAATACAGATTTATTCTCCTTCCCATCTTCATTCCCCCTACTAAGGCTGCACACTGAAGATTTGCATTTGAAAAGGACTTGCTCATCCTCTCCAGGGAATCAAAGCAGAAGGAAATCTTACTGCTGACTTTAGAACTGCATTAGTTCCCACAGCAACACGCCCATCACAGACACACACCCCTGGGCAGCCGCAGAACAGCCCTGCCAGAAATGCAGACCTTGTTTGGAGCAACTGCACATTTCAGAGACCAGGGCACTTGACACAGAGCTGCAGCACAAGAACAATGCCTCAATGCCTCTGGACAGTCGAGGGTTTCACCAAAACCCTCAGCAGCTGGCACAGCCTGCTTCACCTCACTCGGTGTTGCATTCTGGAACCCACCAGCAGTGCTTTGCAAGCAACAGAGTCTGAGAGAATGAGTCTCCCAAATACCAAATAAACAAAACAAGACAAAAACATGGGCTTTGGAATATTCCCTCTAAAAGCTAATTCTCAACAAATGTCGTGATCCCATCTTATCCAGTCTCTGGAATGGTTGGTTCTCATTTTTTCACCCTGTGTCTCTAGGATTCTCAATGCCTTGGCTGACATGAAAGAATCTGGTGAGACTGATGATGACACATGAGAAAGTGAATTTATGGACATATTTGCCCAAAGACAAATGCTTACTTCTATATGCAAAATCAGGATATATCACCTTGACTTAGAGCAATGTTGCAGAAAATATGATTGCTTCTGGTATCTGGTGCCCTTTTACTTTTTTCATCTAATTATTTATCTGTGAAGAAAAAAAAATATTTGCAAAAATAAGGCTTTGTGAAAATGAATTTAAATGGCCTCAAGTAGGGAATAATTTTGTCTCAGATGATCCACAAAACTTACATTTTAAGTGAGAAAAATGTGAGCACAAAGGAAAAACTAATTTTTTTTTGCCTTAATGTATAATTTCTACTGATTAATAACATTCTTTGGAGTTTAATATCTTGGGCAATCATATTTACTGAAGACAACATAAAAATATTTTTAAATTTTCATAATATTGCCTTAAGAGGCAGTCTGAAAACACAGGAGAGAGAAAGAAGGCATCTGTACTGCAGTATAACTTCTCAAAGACAGACACATTGGCTTATTTTTTTCCCTAGGAAGTTACTGAATACTTTTTCCTCTCAGCAAAATTGTCTCTGGGGATGTTGCATCTGAAGGATTTCAAGGAAACAAGAGTCACAAAACATTCAATGCCATTTCCTCTCCCACCTCACCCATGGAAAGATTGCCTTTTCCAGCTGGAAACAGACTTCATCATTTTGTACTTACGGGTCACGTAAAATTTTCTCAAGTCACAGCAAGATATACTTACACCGCCAATTTAACCTTATTTATTCTTTTAAAATTATTTCAGTTGCTGGATGTTGGTGTGTTTGTGGAGGCTGGAATAGATCTGTTCTGAGAAAAGCAACCTGAAAGAAAAAGTATATTATATTTACTAAGAATTTTTAAAAAACTTACTCTGACCTACTTTCTGATCTGTGTCAAGCTAGCTACTACAGAGAAAAAAGATGACAGGTATTATTTTACTGAAGAAGCGCAGCCTGTGATACCAGCCTTGCCCAAAAGTCCAGGATGGAATAATGTCATAACTCAGGGCACCTGAAGACAAGCAAATTCAGAAAGTAGCGAGGAGGAAGGAGTGAGGGGGAAAGCAATGTGCAGGAGATGGAACATGCTTCAATTTTAATCCTCATGCCAAAGTATTTATTCAAGCATTTTTACATGCAAAGTTCATTTCTTTCACATGTTGTTCAAATAGATCTTCTCTTGTGTCCTGACCAAAAAATAGGACAAAAAATGTCATGTTTTCCCGCAACATAAAAAGGTGGGGAAAAAAAAAAGAAAATGGTATTTAGCATGCTCTGTTCTTAGCATGAAATGAATGTTATTACCCTAACCACAGTGCACAGCATTGAGATGTGCTACTCTTACTACCAGGCTGGGTTGTTATCCACACCAGGCACTTCTGTACCGCATTCTAAAGTGTTAAAACACAGAACACAGGGATGTACAGATTTTTACAGAAAGACTCCGGAGATAACTTTTATTAACAATGGAAGGAACAAATTTGTCAAATAGAGCAAATCTATATTTCTCTATCTCTTCAGTTTCTCCAAGCTCCTGGATGTGGTACAATTACCCAAAGCAGCTAATCTGGAAAAAAATCCCCATCTTAATGGAATTTCTTTCTCTATCAGATGAAGGGTCAATTTTATAGATATGTGTCTTCCTACTGATATGTAGCCCAGCTATCATGAGCATAAATGCACTACAGTTGAGGCTATGCCTTGAGTTATTCAAGATGCACATTGTTCTACATGGAACATTCCAGACTCAGGAAAAGCCATTTTCAAATTGTGATGTGTGCAAAAACATTAAATCATTTTAAAGCCACCAGTTACTTCTTTTTATTTTTATCTTTTTTGATATTATTCTACACAGACTTTTGAGGTCTCTGCATTACCCATCCACACCCAGGAACCCACTTGGATTAAATCACAGATCACTTCTTTCCCACCATCCCTTGGCTGTCTGAAACACAGACTTTCTTTCTAGCACTTAATCATGGCTTTGCAGAGAGTGGGGAGGAGCAGAAGTGCAACAATTTAGTGTGAGTCAGAGCACATCAGCTAATGGCTCCAGGACTGGTAGCTCTACAAGAGGATCCACCAGTATTTCCCATTTTCCTTTCAGAGCAATTTGGCTGTGTTTACTTCATAAACGGTGATCTACATGTACTGGGTGATGGAGCTTATGTTCTTTGCTGACAGGCTCAGAACTGAAAGGGATGTTTCTTCGGGATGACAGTAAGCAGAGTACTTTCCAAGGCAAGGACTTTTGCCTTAAATCACGTTAGGTCTCCTAAGCTAGAAAGCATCTTGGTGGCAAATGATGTGACTTTGCACTTCCCTCTCTTTTAACCGCTAACAGTAATGCCATAATGGCTCCAGCCTTTTTTTCTACCAGGTCACTTGAAATTGTCTACACACAGTAACAATACTACTCTCCAAAACTTACAATAAATTAGCAAACCCAAAACCAGCAACAGCCGAATTTTTCTACGAATTTTACTACTTTTCTCCAAAACACTTTATACGTCCCAGATCAAGCTATGTGAAATATGGCATCAGACTCTGTGAGGAGAGTGGGCTGACAGCAATCAGAGCTCTTTGAGGAATGTGCAAATAATTTTTTGCCAGCCCTTCCCAGGCAAATAGATTCAGATGTAATGAGAACCCTACTTCCTCTACTGTCATTTAATATCCACAAGCAAATTCAGTTGCATTTCAAATGTCCTCTACTGCCTTCCCTTCTTTGTTTTTTTTTGCTGGCTTTTTTTTTTTTTTTTTTTTTTGCCAGACTCATTTCCTTATAAATTTCATTGTCAGTCACTTTTGCTGGAGAACCCAAGGTATACTTGCCACAAGGGGAACCTTCATCCCTTAATACCAGTAATGAAAATGTCTTAGGTTCTGCCAAAATATTCCGTCTGCCCTTTCTTCTCAGGGAATAATTTTAATTATTTTCTTCCTGTCACAGACCCAAACTTCTGAACTAAGGCTGATTTGTAGCTCAGATATTTATAGGGCTACAAAATTTGACTGAACTTTATTGAAAGAATTTATAGGCTCTATGGAAAATAAAGTATTTCAAATAAGACAGGCCAATGACTAAAGCAGTGTAACAAATTTCTTGGTCTTCTTTCAGAAATTTTTGCTTACACTTCTGATATCCTCCCCAGACTGTGGAAATACCTCATCTAAAAGTAAAAGGCTTTTCTTTATAAATGTCCAACAAATGGAATTTTGCCAGGCCTATATTGTTTCTCTGCATCTTATGTAGACTGTAGATGGCCCACAGTAAAAAGAATGCTTGCATGATTGTTCTATTGGTTTTGCTTATGTCTATCTTTTAAAACTGTATATGACAAATAGTTTTCATTATGTTCCTTTAATCTAAAGTTATGTCACTTTTTCTACAATATTAAATCTTCAGATCAATTTTTATGGCAACTGCAATTGTGTTTGTTGATCGGTTTGCAATCATAAAATTCAAAGTCACTTACTTTTAAAAAGCCCTGCCTGAAAATATATCTATTTGCAAGTGATTTGCAAGATTTTGACAACACAGATTCAAAGCTGACAAGCAGAATAACAAGACTGTCAAAAGCTTTACTGGCCAAGATACTTCAGCCTCTCTGAATATTCAGCTGAAGGCTATTATTTTGCCTTATAGTCAGTTGGTTCTAACCTGTTTACCTCTTAATTTTGATCAAAATCTAGAGGCCTCTTACAACATCTCCAGAGACAACAGGACGTTTTCTTAATCTTGGAGTGGATTGCCAGTCAATCTGTTTGGAAGTCTAGCCTTGTCCTAAAAATTCAAATTGGAAGCCCTGCAATATTAAATCTGCTCTCAGTTCTGCACACAAATTAATAGGACTCAGATGGATGAAGCTTGTACTCAGAGACTTGCTTAATTTTTTCTCTTTTTTTTTCTAATTCATTAGGCTATGCGACTCCTAACAAAACAGAGGCCACAATGCCTGTGATGCTTAGACCAGATTAGTTCAATTTGAAAGCCCTCTGAATTGTTTTGATGGAAATCTCAGTAAACACTGCCATAATAACTAGTAATTGTGAAATGAGGTGATCCAGTTCTCCAAACTCTCCCCTCTCTCTCTGCCCAGGTTATGTGTCATAACTGGTTTTTTTGAGGCATGAACCAAGACACAGGTTCCATTTCGCAATCACCAAAGTTGTTGCCATGTTCAGTGTTACACAGAAGACTTTTAAAATGTAGAGTGCTACAAGAGTTAATATTATTTGTGTGTCCTGATTTGACAGCCCTGGAATTTAGTTTTCACAATGTTCCATCTTCACTCACAGAGCCTGCTGAGGCTCACAATGTCCAATGAAGAAATAGTACAAAGGGAAAATTATTGCAAAGTTCAATTTTGTGAGAACATCTAACACTGTTGTGACAGTTCAATTTCTGCTATTGAAATTCTTTTAGAAGCTTGAAAAGAAAATGTGTGACTGGTTGGCCCATACATGCTGCTGCAATTATTTAAACAACATGACAATTCTTAAGACTGTTCCATACCAAAGCCTACAGATGCAGCATTTGACCAAAAATTGTCATTTGGGAAAGTTCTTAGAAGTTTCTAAATAAGCCCTATGGTGCACTTGTATTTTGGGTGCTACTTCTGCCACTTATTAGAAGGACCAAAAAAGTACCACCAACCCTTGACAACCTGGTAAAATTCATTATGATATGTACATATTCATGTAAGTGTGTAAACATAGATAAGCAGATATACACACACACACACAACTATACCTCTCTAGAAGTTGCGTATACTTTAACAAGACAATCAAAAGAATTTACTGTTTTCCATTTTTTGTTGAGAGGCTACTTTCCCATTAAAAGTTTTTTTAATTCTCTAAATTAAAACAACTCAAAGCAGCCTTGGTGAGCTATTTCAAGTATAATGTGCTCCCCCATCACTATTAAAAAAGCACAGTAATTAAGTCCAACATGATCTCTAAACACATTCCCTACTGTCCAAAACTTCATTATTGTTCTTCACAGATATTGATGATTTTTTCCTTCTGTAACCTAAAGCACCAACACTAATTACTATTTAATGCCTCATAAAGTTATAACAAATCCCAATTGTCCAGTCTTTTAGCATGTGCCCACATCAAGTGGTCAGGCAGTCTAGAAAAACAAACAACCAAACCACTGAAAAAACAGGCATCAAAACCACCAAACCATGGCCATTCTCACTCACAAATGACATGGCATTTCCCAGAACAGTGTATACCCACCACAGAACCCTCCAAATACTTTACAAAACACAAAAATCACCAAGGATCTCTGAAACCACTTGCAAATGCCATCCCAAATTCTTGGGCTCTCCCCTCAGCCAGCATTGATGTCTGGGGCTTCACTATGTTTTCAGTGACCAGTCTGAAGCCACATCACCTCAACATGGTAAACATGAGAAATAAACACGTCTGGTCTCAACTGAATGAAAACAGACTGACTGAGAAAGCTCCCTGGCAGAGAACCAAAGAGCAGCTTTGGAAAAAAAAACCCAAAAAAACAACATTATAGAGGGAATTTGCAGCAGGTGCCTTCACTTACACACTACTCAGATCCTGCCAGGTCACCATGGCCCACAGAAGAAAAACTACAAGACGCTTTTTAATTTCACATTACTTCCCATGAATATGATAACTCCATTTTAATGCCTCTTAAAAGACATTAAAGGAAATCTATTTATATCAGAAGGCCCAAGAAAACTGTGATTATGTCTCAAGGCAAAGTTTTGCAGTGTTTTTGGCTAGATATACCAAGTGAGAAATTATATCTTTTATAGATTAAAAAAGTCAAATCTAACAAGCAAGCTACTTGCTGATATAAGAGACTCATGAATTAGGAAGGGTATTTTTCATCTCTGGTTTTTAGTATTGGTAAGGATTTATTTAAAGTTTCACCAAGAAGCAAAATTCCCAATGAAGCATATGATTTACACTTAAGAAGAGAGAGTAAAATAATAATGATTTTCTTCTGTAGAGTTTTCAGTATTAACAGACTTACTTTAACTGCAGTTTTACCTATTGCTTCATCCTTTCCAAATTAGATTCTCCAAGTGAAAAAAACAAAAGGTGTAATACTCTACTAGGATCACACGTACAGTTCCATTAGTGAATGAAAGTTCAATATTCAATAAAGCAAGGGAGGAGATCAACATTTATATTATGTAAAATTATTTGGCTCTGGGACAAACGAGGCAAAACCTTCCCTAATTATATAATTATAGCACACATATTAGCAAGCAGTGACACAGCTTATACAGGAACACAGTATGGGGCTGCTCCTTCACAATTTGCATCCTTTACCCTTAATGATATCAACTGAAAGCAGTATTCAGAACATCTTCATATATGAAAGTCTTTCCAAGCCAGAAGAAGACACACACAAAAGCCAGATTCCTCTCTCCCAGACAATTCCACATTCCAGCACTTGACAGTATTGCCAACACATGAGCATTACACACACCAAGTAAATAGTCACCCTCCTCCAGAACATACCTCCTGAGTGTAACTTAGATCTACCTTTCTTCTTACCTATGGTATGTTTACTATGAGTCTCAGGATGTCTCTCCAACACTGACTTCCTTTTTACCATTGCTTCCTTGAAATAACACAGGCTGCCACCACCACCAGATACAAGTAAATAAATCAAACTTTCAACTTTTCAAAGCAAATGTTTTGATAATGCAACTCTTCACTTGTGCTAATCCAAAAAACAACACAGAAGAGGAGACTGAGAAGAAAAGCCTTTCCCAGATCTAGGCTGGAAAAACCTACCCCAGCCTGCAGCCTTAATCAGCAGCAATCACCGATAACCTCTGGCACCTGAGCTTAAACCAAATGAGAAATGAAACACATTGTACTCCTTCAAGACTTTTTAAACTGTGGTATTTTTTCTACATCATTTCTGGTTTTTAATCATCCCTAAAAATGAAGTCAAGCAGTTTCAGAGAGATAAAGACAACTCTTGCATACCCATTGAGATTTTACACAAAAAAAAAAATTCAGTTTTGCTTTTGTGAAGAATATGATTCATAAGAAAATAAAAGATATTGTAGTGAGTGGGGTTTTTATTGTTTAAAACCAAACATGGAATATGAAATAGCAGATGTTTGGGCAAAGGAAAGAACTAAGGTAATGCAACTCTTTCAAGTATGGCTAAGACTATGGTCAGGCTGTGGTGATTACTAAATTATTATAAAAATATATCACTAACATTCAGGGTTTCTTTTTCATATCAATTCAATATCATACATTCTAAGAGAAAATTTGATCCATTATTGCTTAGTTAGGAGTAAATTACATTATTAATATTTTATCAATATATTGCATTGCATTATAATAATATATATACATTTTTTCTCTTTATTTTAGAATACATCAAAAAATCCCAGATAACAAAAGAGAAATGAAACAACATTGTAATTAAGAGCAACATCAACAAGAGAAGGAACATACAGCAGAAATTTAATCCTGATATTTAGAGACAAAACTATTCACTGCAAATCCTTACTGCTATGGATTAACAAGGAATAAATATAGGTAGAGGACAGAAGTGATTACAACATACTCCCTTCAACATAAAAATTACTTTCCAGAGAACCAAGTTACAATATTTTTTATTTGAAAATCTCAGAACAAGGCACAGCAGCACCACTTCCCAGAAGAGTTTTCAGTAGTTTAATCTTGTAACCTAATCATAGTTTTCAAGTTGTCATCTGCATAGGCACGCAAAGGAGGGTCAGTATACAAGCAGGAAACCTTTCTCTCTTTCTGCCTCTCAGGGAGGGAAATTGGTGGAGCTGAGCTCCTTCAGCTGCTCTGGATACAAGTGGAGTGACCCCTGCACATCATTTTGCAGAGAGTTCAACTCAGCATCTTTAGCATATGCAAGATTCACTTACAGCAAAGAATAACTGCATTATCTGCCTAAACATTAATAAAATATGATTTCCTATGATAATTTAGGAGCTCTGTTACTCCTCACTGCTAAAACCAACCTGCAATCACGTCCTTTATTTGGTTTGTGGTTGTGGAGACATTTGTGTATCCAGGGGCCTTTGCAAACAGAGGCTTGAACAGCAGCTGGGACACCTAACAAGATACAGACAAAAGGCATCATTTATAGATTAAACTAATTTTTATGAACCCTGAGCTCCTGTTTGCATGCTACCAATGAATTCTAGAAGTTCTGTAGCCCACATTACCTGATTATATTTTTTCTGTAATCTGTTCCCCAAGCAAGGTCTCTCCTTGTCTCATCAATAGACCTGCAAGATTCAATAGAGGATGTCTGCATTGTGCCTGTAGAGCTGAGCTCTCCTAAGCCTTTATTGCAGCTTTGCCTCAGAATGGCCTGCAAGGTACAGGAGTGCTGCTGAGCCAAGCCAAAGTGCAAAGGAAACCAAGCAATATATTCAGGAATGTATTGGAAGTATTCAGTAGCACAGCAAATCTAGTTTGTGTCTTGAATTCTAGAAAGGGTCTTACCCGTGGAATTTGCTTTTTCTTCTCTGATTTTCTGTCTGGTGAAAAACTGAGTAATCATTTTATTTCTCTCTTTAGGGAAAAAAAAAAAAACAAAACCAAACCAAACCAAACCAAACCAAACCAAAACAAAACAAAACAAAAAAAAAACCCACAAAAAAAAAAAAAAAAAAAAAAAAAAAACACAAAAAAACCCCAAACCCAAAAACCAAACCAAACCAAACAAAAAAAAACCCCAAAAACCAAAACCTCAATAAAAACTACCTCTGTGCTTGCAACACATATGGAATGCAATAAAGACTAAATTTTAATTCATTTCCAAAATAATATTGGTTTATTCTATTTAGGAAATATACAAAATTAAGGACAGAAAAAGGTGTTATTTGACAAAAAATACTTCTCCCAGTTTTCACAGCTTTTCACTTTCATATAAATTTGGCTCCCAGTACTGTTTAAAGCCTATGTTATATACTGGCTCTCTTCTGTTAAGAAAATAACTGAATTTCACACCTTATACACCATCATATCAAAGAGAACCAAACTAGAAATAAAAAAAAATAAAATTAATTGAATTGCTGTCCTATTAGTGTTTGGGAGTCTCTGTCTTTCCAATTTCCTTTAATGAAGTGGCATAGATCAGACCAGGCATAAACCCATTATTTCTTTTAAGTCACAGAACAACCTACCTCCAACCTTCCACTTTAGCAGAGGCTCAGCAGTGTCTTTGTGGCATGGTAAACAGACCTGGAATATGAAAGCTGAAGTGTGATTGTGTCACATAAACAGTGAGCATGAAGACAAATGTGGCTCTCTATGACAGAACTATTGAAAGAGGGAAAATAAATTTTGTCTATTCCATAGGACTCCTTTGTTTTATCCAACCTGTGAGTGGCTCTACTGAGGGAAGTCTCATCTTAGTGCCACTGCTGATAACTCCCATTCAGTGACCTCAGTACCACTGGGAGAGAGCACCTCAGTAGGCCTGCTGGTAGGAATTAAGAACTAACATTGGTGTGTTTTTACTCAGTTTGGAAGTGTAGAATTAGAAAAACAGGCTCACAACCATAAAGATGTCACTCATGTTGCTGCCTGGCAGCTGCACTCATTTACTTGATCTCATTGCTTTTTGGCAATAGACTTCTCATGCTACAGCTTTCCTTTTTCCTTGTGGGACTTTCATGGCAGGCCAGAATTTTCCCCTGGCATTGACATTTTATTACCAATCCATTATCCATTACCTTCCTGCCACGTGCAGACTTCAGAAAAACCTTGTCTGGGATTTGGCACTCTACCCAGTGCCTGATAAATGCTATAAACTTTATTTCTTCTCTTGTGGTGCAAATTGGAAAAATATGGCATGCAGTTATGCAAGCATGACACTGTCCTCAGCTAAGGCTGCTTTTCAACACAAAATTCTCCAGACAGAACTGAAATAATTTAGTGTCTCTAAAAGCAGTGCTAAAATAAAGGGGGAAAAAGAAAAAGTGGCAGTTTTCCTGGAAATGTTTGTTTCCCTGAGCACACAAAAAAGTTTATATTTTGAAAATAAAACTTCTCATTATAAAAACTTTGAAACTCTGCCTTTAAACCAGTAATGTGTCATCCATTTCTGAGTGGACTGAACTTCAAAACCAAAGAGATTCCTTTGAAGACAAAAACCTTTCTGCAACTTTGTCTTGAGTACAGAAAAGGAAAAGAAACAAAGGTTAAAAGATAAAAGAGAAGGAAATCTGGACTAGAATAGCAGAATTGCTGTCATCATCTGACTAGATATGAGATGTGCTCATTGTAGAACATATTTTATTCCCATTAGTTTGCACATTAGGTTGTTCTGGATACCAACTAACAACCATATTTGTCCATAACAGCAGATAAAAAAAATGAAATTAATTGCAATAACAAGACCTCTACTTAAAGGAAAAAAAATCCTAATAAATAGGCTTAAAAATCTCCCTGATGTTAATAAAAAGTGTGAAAATGTTGCTGTTTAAGTATTTTGAAAACTGCATCTTGCATTTTAAGTATTCTTTCCTGTAATACATGTGCCACATTCTCTTTCCTTCCCAATTACCATATTCTTATTCTGTTGCTTTATGAAGTTATACTGGAGAAAATAGCATGAAATAGTCCCAGGTTACACCTCCTGTGGTTAAAACAGTTACCAGTAAACTAACAGCAGTGCATCTGTGAAGAAGACAGTGAAAAAGCCATCCCCTCTGACTTAAAAACTGCATTCATGTTAGCAGGTTTGAAGCACAGGTACTCCGGAGAGCAAATAGTTTGGTTCCCTGTCATCCAAAATTGGTACACTTGTCTAACATAGCAGATGGTCGCTATGTCATCAAATACCTGAAATTCTCAAATTTCAAATACTTGAAAACCAAATACTACAAAATACTACAAAACCAACCATGCAAACACTGAACAGTACTGAGCAGCACATGAGGAAACCCCTGTGCACGTTCTGTCTTTGTCTTACCTTCCCTCCATTATCACGGCAAGTCCAGCTTGTCCTTTGAGATAAATAATTTCACAGCTTCAGGATTACATTCAGAAGGCCTGGGAGGACCAGCAAAGATGGTCCTAATGAAACACTGGATCAACTGCTGTTGCTGGTGTGAATCACTCCAACAGATTTTGTAATCATTTGCTCTTTGGAGTCCCTAGGATGCTCTGAAAGTACAGTCACTAATGAGACCTCCATAAAAAGGCTTGGGATGAAAACAGATTTAGGAGAGGTTTTTCTTCTTATTTTACACAGAAATTCAGTGGTTCAGTGTTCACCCAATACTTTCTGTCACTCCTCTGCCCAGACAAAAACAGTCATTGAATGATGGCAGGAGACAGACATGTACAGACAGAAACACACACACCATCAAATATAAGAAAGTGGTTCTTTAGTTTCATAACCATAACACTTAATAATGTCAAGGAAAAGAGAGGTTTAAGTGACTCCTAAAATTAACATTTGTTTCTGCAAAATCTAGCAATTCCAAGCTGAGAAACTGGGAAATAAGGATCCTAGACTGCCCACTTTTCCTGACATTCTTTAAGACATGAGAGAAATAACTTTAAAACCTTCTAAGCCATTCTAAGTCAAACAGAAGGTAGTTGAAACAACATCAATTTTATTCTAGTAAATATCTCCAATGCTGAACTTTTGTGAAAAAAAATCTGTTCACCTAAGCGTATAGCTCCAAAACTCTGTAATAGATTCGCATTTCCTTCAAAATCAACAGCTACATGCTGTTGAACCAGGGTGCAGAAATCTCTTCTTACTTCCAGGCTGGCTACTAGACTACATCCTTTCAACTCACTGGTTGATACAAATATCATTCTGAGGCACTTTACTTCATCTGGGATGCTATTTTTTTTTTTAAACCACAAAAAATACACAATGGAATATTTTTATAAAAAATTTTGTACCTTAAGATTAATGCCATACAGGCAAGACTCTGGAAAGATTGTTAGGGAGATGGATGCTCCCTTCTGAAGTATTTTGCTTCACCCCTGAACAGTGATACACTCGTTTGTATCTCTGACATCCTGAGCAGGGAATCTTTCCTCTCTATAAGCATGGATAAGCATCAATGCCCTGATCATCAGCAGAGCTCTAACTGCTCTGGAATGCTGCAGCACAGCACATGCACTGTGATTTGGAGCATGCTACCTCTCCTCCTAAAACGTGGGGTTATGCCTATCTGATTAAATACTAACTCACAAGATGTTTAACTTTCTGCTAAGTAATATGAGTTCTTTGGTCACTCTATGGATATCTCATGATCTATGACAGTTATAGTGGCAGAGTGTGAGTGGTTTTGCATATTATTTGAGCAAAACTATTTGATTGCAAAGCTAAAAAAATATACAGCATTAGCAGACTTTAGGGAAAAAAAAAGCACCATAGCACACAAACCAGTATACCAATCCTATTTCCGAGATTTATTGGAGAAAATAACAGGGAAGTGAATACCACGCAGGTGGATCATTTGTCTGGGATTAAAAGCAAGATAGTAAATTCACAGTATAGTAAATCATCCAAGTAGCTGCCAAACCTTCTGACATAAGAGATTGGAATTTCTAAGTAAAACTAAAAAGAGTCACTCCATTAAAAAGCAAGAAGAAATCAGGAATGGATTATCCTAAAACAGCAAGCTTAAACTCTCTGGCACCACATATTCAAATGCTCTCACTAATTCAGCCACTCCAAATACTCATTGGGGGAATAAATTCAATGTTGTGAATTCAATTGTGACTAAATCTCGCAGAATTACAGCATAATTTTAAAAAAAGGTAACAAAATAAATATATTTTCTTAATTTTTACATGATTATTAACAGTCCAGTGACAAGTTTTTAAACAATAATGATTTTTTTGCTACTCTCTAGCATCTTTATCATTATACTGCCACCTCTTCTCATTCCCAGAAGTGTCTACTTTTGAAAAGTGTCTTATTTCTACGAAGTAAAGTATTCTGGATGAAACTGCAATTGAAATAAAAATATTGTAATTGTTACAAAACTTACAAGTCTGAACAGGATTTTCATATGGAAATTTACAAGGAACATTGCAAAAGTGAGAAAATCAGAAATAACTGAAAATGAAAATATCCAGAAAGAAGTCCTACATATGTAGGAAAGAAGAATAAGAGAAAATCACAAGTAATATCAGACATGAAGGCAAATAGATTAGATTTTTGTCACAGGATGTTCTCACTATCTAAGATCTAGCTACAGTTACAATTCTCAACATTCATTTTATTCCCTTTTATCACAGGATTAATTCTATAGCCATAGTAAACCAAAATAAAAGTTTTATTTTCCTTTCCATCTGAAACAAGTTGCAGGTCTAATACTTTCAATCTTTCTTTTACATATTAGCACCCATACAGTTTGGGACAAAACTCTGGAAGATCCTAAACTCATAACTCAAAATAGGACATCAAAGTGGAGCAGGAAATATAGACTGGTAATAGAGGGACTCACTAAGGAAAGAAGACAAATATACTGAAATTACTATTCTGTTTCCAAGAGCAGCATGTCACATTCATGATGTCAGCACAAGAGCTGCATACAGAATTTAGGACAGCAGAAAGCATACGATTTGTTGAAGCAGTTTTTCCCTCCATAATTGTAAAATGATATAAATTTAACAATTTATTCTTCTGATTATAAAGCCAGCCATATTGCAGGTCACATACCTTCACATATTAGACATGTCAACTATAGCCTGGAAAATGCCACAGTCTAGAATTAACTGTTGTATTTAAATTGTTGTTCCATGACTTGTGTCTTTATTGAAGTTTTTGACTGATAAATAAGCACACCATTAGTGTACAAAAAAAGTGGATGTTTTTATTTTTCCCATGCTCAAAAGTCTGTTAAGCTGGCCTGTCCTGTTTGCTGATTAGACTCAACTATCTGCAAATTTAATCTTCATCTTCACATCATAGAAACCAAAGAAAATGTCATTTTTTTTCCTGTGGATTGCCATAATGAACCAGAGTTACTCTCCAGAAGAGAATAACTCTTGTCAACTACTTAATAAGTGCCTCACTGATGGCTCAGTGGCCTTCCTGGTGCAGTGCAGCATGCAGACTTTCTTGGTGTGCATTTAGGATGGCCATGTGTTGTGGTTTAACCAAGGTGACTCACCTGTGGTTTTGCCAATTGTGAGCAGTGTAAGGTCATCCTAAGTGAGTACTAATAAAACATTACAACACCTCTCATTCACATGAATTCTCTATGCAACACATAGAACTTTGGAGAAGCATTTTCTCAATGTTTAATTTTTGGAAGAAATTATGCAGTTGTCTGTGTTGGCTGAGATCTATCTTATGGAAGACAGGACTAGGAGGTGGGGTAAAATCATTGTGTTATACACATTTTGCTTCTCTAGTGTTAGAACTGGTGGGTGCAACCCTGCCTTGTGCCAAGTGCTAATAATTGTGCCAAACCAGACCTGCTTTTATGCCAGTGGACAGGAAATTGCTGTCAAAGGAACTTTTATAGTATTCTGTTTGCATAATGAGATCTCATAAACATCAAGGAATACACTTGAGCCTGAATAAACATGGTGAAATCTTGTCTCCATTGGGATTTTTGCCACAGATATCAGAGGAGGCAGGATTTGAAACTGCTGTGTTTAAGACTGCTTTGCTTCAGAGGCTGTAATGCCTGCCCAGAGATTGTGAAATTATAGCAGGAATACCAGGCTGAAAAATAACACTTGTTTTAGTGTGATGAGGGATATTTTTGATTCAAAGAGTTATGTCGTTCTGGGAGCTTTTATTCACTGTCTGCAGCTAGCCCTGCTCAAGAAAATGGCAGCCAACTTCCTCAGGACTCTGAGTACATCTCGTTGGATCCCATAGACTTATGGACATTCAGGTTTCTCAGGTGGTCATGTACTGGATCTTTTCTTACAGTGGGAAAGACATCGCTCCCCCATCCTGCCATCCATCCACTTGAAAGGAATGGGAAGAGAAGCTGCCATTGAAGACTCAATTGAAAAAGCTGTTGAGTACCTCAGCCTTCTCCATTTTTACCAGTTTGCCAGTATCATTCATCAGGAGGGCACACCCTCTTTGACATTCTTCTTCTACAAGTTTACATACCTGTAGAAGTCCTTCCTGCTATTCTTTGCCAAGTACATGACCATACATCAACTCTACACCCTTCCCAGGCCACCTGTCCTCTGCTTGTGCATTTGCTTATTTCCCTTCAGTGTGACCAGCAGTTCCCTACTCTGCCATTCCAGTCTCTTACCTTGCTTGCCCAACTTCTTGGTCCTGGGAATTATGACGACTTGCATTTTATGGAAGGCATCCTTAAATATCCGCCAGCTCCAATTCACTCCCTTGTCCCTGAAGACAATCTCTCAGGGGATCCAACTGACATCTCCTTAAACAGCTAGAAGTTTACTTTCCTAAAGTTCAGGTGCCAAACTCTAATCCTTGCCTGACTCCTATTCTTTAGGACTGAAAACTCCACCAGGCTGCATTCAGTCTTGAAGTCCCTGACTTGCTCCCTTATGTTGCTGACCATCGGATCCAGCACTGCCTCCCCTCTGGTAGAAGTCTCTTGGATTGCGTGGAATTATTTTTCAATAATTTTTCTTCTGCCTTAGAGATCTGTAAAAGATTAAATAAATGTAAGAATTCAAGAAAGGACATTTAAAGGCCAAATAAAAGGTCTGAAAGTTTGGGAAATATATTTTGTTCTGCAGCATGAATATTACTGCATGATAATACAAAAATATGTGCCAAATTTTTCTATAATTCAACTCAATATAATTCAGGAATATTTAAAAGTATTAGTACACTTTTTAATTTATACACATTCAGCCATAAAGAAAAAGCAGCTCATATATTTAACATATGTTTTCATATCATTCTGGAAGAAATATTCAAATGACTCTTTGCCAGATAAGCACTTTATTAAAAATACACTTAGACATAAGCATGGTATTTTAAGTCTTTCAAGAAGAAAATACACTCATCTGTTATCATAGATATAAAGAATATTACTGGCAGCAGCGGCATGTCCTAAGAGTCCTTGCTAAAGAATGAAATTTACACACTTTGATGGGCCACTTGATGATATGTCACTTAAATGTTAAAAAAATCACCAAGACATAACTAAAAAGAATTATTTCATTTAATTAGCAACCCTGGAGAGAGAAAGCTTGCATCTATTTTCTTTAGCAGGATTATTTTTAAAAGGTGAACATGGGTTGACAAAGACTTCCAGCAGTAAAACAATAGAGTATATTCTAGAGGAACAGCCAAGATGAACAAGAGGAATGGCAATGGCAATTAATTTCTATTCTGATATGAGAGACATTACGGTCACGCACGCACACTTCCATTGATCCTTAAAACACCTCATCTAATCCCACACCAGCAATATTGAATTATTCAAATAATGCACTGATCTATCAAAAGCTTCAATGGACTATGTCAACTGAAACCTTGATTTAGTTGATGAAATTAACAGGGGGGAAAGAGGACACGCACATATCAGTGGCATGCAACAATCTAGAGAAAGAACAGCTTTTCTGAGTCACAGAAAATGTGCACCTAGTCCTGTGTCTTCAACCCCTTATGCTAAGGCATAAGGGAGGTGTGAGTAAGTAAAAACACTTTATTGGTACATCTGTCCCGTTCCTCAAGAGTTTCTCTAAGCCACACAACTACTTCATTACAGAACAATGCTGCAGACATATTTTCAGACTTCAGGCTAAATTGTCAATCATACTGTGGATGCACATATTTATTTTCAGTTAACTTTGCAATATTTATTTTCAAATTATTTACACAGTTATAAAAACAACCACATTAGCTGGAAATCTGATTAAGCAAAGGATACCAGCATATTATGATCTGGTTGAAGGATCTGGGATTACTAAAATAACAGCATTAAAATATGAATACAGATATTGGTATTATGAGTGGATACAAAGTGAAGCCCAAATGTCCTAGCTTTTTTTAGGTTCAGTAAACTTGCAGAAGATCACATTCTTACCTGAACACTGATTTAGTGTTTGAGCTTACTCTTTAATTCCACTCCCATTACTTTCATGGAAGTTCACTTTTTGTTTCCCTGCACTGTTTTTTCACATTATTTTCTCCCTCTAATGTAGAACCGTAGTTTTACATTAGAGAGAGAAAATAATGTACTATTACATTATTAGTCATGTTATTGATATTTTTCCAGAGCAGACCAAGAAGTGGCAAAGGTTAATGTCCCATTATGCTGGGCATAGCGAAAAAACATGCACAGCTCCTGAGCTTACAGGTTTCACTGTTGTAATGGAATACAATTCAAGCAACAGAAAAATGCAGAAAGTACTTACAAGAACCTGAGTCACAACAAAGATCTGCCTAGTTCATATTTTGCTCCTGACAGTGATTGAATGTGGACATCCAGGAAGAGCAGAAGAACAGAGCGAGCACTCACAATACTTCCCATGAGTTTTCTTCCAGCCCTTAATCACAGATGTCACAGTTCCTGTGTTTCTAAATACTCTGATTACTATACAAAGAGAAATTCAAAATCCCAATGTTTTCAAATTAACAAGCTAAAATTTAGTCTTGTGAACATTTATATTGATCCTCAAAAGCATTTCCATATACTTCACCAAAGCCTTTGGAAAACATTGATTCAAAGTATCAACTCAGGTTTTTCTGAACAGGAAAATATTGCAGTCATTGTTGACATAGGAATGTAATATCACAGGTTATTCGGACTCAAGATTAATGAAATTATTCATAGAGTCATAGGATGTTTTGGCTTTGTCATAGGCCTTGTAAAGCTCATCTAGTTCAACCTCTGTGCAGTGAGCAGGGACATTGTCAACTAGACAGAGCCCAGAGCCATGGACAGCCTGACCTTGAATGTTTCCAGGGACCTTCCAACATTTTTTAGCATAAATTCATGCCCCCAGGTCCTCTCACTACATGCTCATGTAAAATGTTGATTTCCAGCTCTCTTCTAGGCCCCTATAGGTACCTGAAAGTGCTCGAAGGTCACTCTGGCTGAACAACCCCAGCTCCCTCAGCCTGTCTCCATAGCAGAGGTGCTCCAAACACCTAATGAACTCTTTTTTGTTTGTTTCTATAGGTCTTTCTCATATACACCCTTAGGAAATGAATTTATTTAGATAACTTTTCTAAAACTATTTAAAGGCCTTAACAATCTAATTGAGGTATTTCTGAAAATCTTATTACTCAGAAGAGACAATAACATGCAAATAAAGAGGGTTTTTAGATAAGAACAGCTGGACTTTGAGGCAGCACAAAAAATATATAACATTTTTGACAACTCTAAAGGAAATCAGAAAAAGTCACCACTATACAACTTCAGTGTTCAGATATATTTTATAGTATTTTAATCTGGACATGCTTAACTAACTTCAAAGAGTTCTTTTATACCTTGATATAGACTAACAAAGCACCTTATCTGTGATTATCAGTCTAGCATCACTCATTTCAGATATTCCAATAAGACCTGAAAATTGCAACAGAAAAAAATTAGCTAGTGATAGAGCTTGTGGATGCATCTGAGACTTCATAGGTTTGTGCAGATCTGCAGAGCTACCCTATGGCATAGCAAATTGATTTCCACAGGTTCCTCAGTATCCTCTACTGTTCATCAAGGCCTCAAGATAATACTGTCCATAGCTGGAAGTCAGAACAGATGTAGCACACTAATCTGGAAATAGCTGGTTTCTGATTATGAGTTTTAACAGGTTTATTTTACACTCCTGAATTTAAATAATTATTAGATTGCAAGCCTTGGAATAGAGCTTAGTTGAACATTGAGATCAAATCAAAAGGGCAAGGATGTCAGAAATTAAAACAGATATAAATCATCCTGCAAAAGAAAAAAAAAAAAAAACCAAGTAAGTAACACTTTTTCTTCTCAAAAATATAGCTTTTTTTTTTCTATTGCTGCTGGCAACCAGAGTACATATTCCCTTGCTCCCTTCAGAAACTCCCACTTCTCTGTTCTATACCTCAAGAGTATGGTAAATGCGTTGCAAATATCTCAGTACTCGGTTCAGCTGTAAAAACAGCCATTTAGTTCACAAATGCAGAGACTACTCAGTTTTAAATATGATCTTTTTGCTTCTAGGATGCAGATCCAAAGCTACTGTTCCTCTGTGCATGTGCATGTGTAAGTAAGTACACGTGTAAGTGCCTGCTCACTGTCCAGTGAAGGAACGTGCATTGAACTGGCAAATGTAAAGAGGGTTCCTAATGAGGTAACTCCCCTGAGAAATAAATATACTGCCTCATAACTCAGCTCTCTCTTGGCAGATTGCTCCATAAATCTGCAGAAATCAGAGGAGCAGCATCACGAGACAACACCAGCAGGGAGAAAGGGCTGTTGTGTGGTCACACTCCAAAGCAGAGGAAAAGTGAGCTGTGTTGGACGTGAGCAGTTGTGAGGAGGCAGTAAGGTCAGGTAATCAGTGCCATTTCCATGGGCTCATTCTCCAGACTTCTCCACATTTTGCATAGGTTATTTCTGGTCTGATTTTTTCAGCCTTACACGGATGAATGCAATAATTTCTTATGAGAACTTCGCATAAACTGAGATTCAAATATCATTGAAATTGATGTCTGCCAAGAATAATATCTTACTGGTGCTAAAGGCTCTGATAACTTATATTTTTCAAACAATCATTTATATGCATCACAGACATATCTCAGAGAAAAACTAGGTTTTCTGCTTTAATCAGTATTAAATCAATGTTATAAACACAGAGATATTTATTACTTTCCCCTAAAAGGTTATTTCTTTAATATTTAAAATTTAGCCAAGGTATCTGGATTTACTTTGGAATGTTTAAAAATCACAAAATTTATAAAATATTAAGAACTGACTTCCAAGTTATTGTTTGAAAGAAGAGACAACGTTACTGTGCAAGAAAGGCAAAGCATTTCTTATGAGCAGCAGGCAATTGAGTTGTAGGTTAGTGCCAAATTGAAGCTTCAAAACCAATCAAAATTGTGCAAGTCTACAGTCTCGTAATCTCCTGCTTTATTGTCCATCATCCTATTTCTGTGTCTTGAAAGTTCCAAGACAACTAGTCCATTTGGCATTATTTCCTCAGGCACAAATCAAGATTTAGTCCAAACTTGTCAAAGCAGAAATTTTTAAGACAACAATTTTCCCCTACAGACATCCAGAATTATGAAAAATATACTCTAACTTTTCACTAATGACAGTTGGGAAAAATGCAGTGTTGTTTCTGCCATAGTTTGCTCTGCTGTCAAATATTGTCTGAGTACACTCCATACCTATCCCCATGTGTGCTTCCTAAACAGCTTTGGAACTCACAGTCTGATTTCAGTGGAAATGATACAAAAGTTTATTGATCTCAAAGATTATTATGTTTCCATACATTCTGTAAAAATATAAAACTGAGGATTGAGATCAGATCCTGTAAGTTGGTGGCTGAAGAAAAGGCTGCAGTAGGAGATCACAATTTTCATGACACCTAAGAATCTGCATGCCAGCACTTATAAATATTCAGTTGTAAGAAAAGCCACAGGATTTTCGTACCTTAACCATCAAGGCCAAACAACCACAAGGCACCAGTCCATGGGAAATGGGGCTTCATTCATGCTGCAGCTCTACATGCCACTCTTTAGTTATATTACTTTTTAATTAATCCAACTTGGATTTATAGTCAGGAGGGTGCTGGAGCCAGTATGTAAGAAATTCTAGCCTCCATTATTAACTCAACAATGTGCTGTGCTTTTGTCTGAGATTTCTGATATCTGAGCTCCAGCCAAAGTGCCATGATAAATGAACACTGTAGCCAGTGTCTGCATAGATCAGTCTCAGAACACCTCATGCTTTGGATTTACTGTAGAGATTTTGTGTATTTACCCTGTGCAGAAGCATACCTCTCCTTCTACCAGCTAAGATCAGTGGGGATAAAATTTGTTTAAGCAAATTCAAGTTATGAAAAAATCACTCATTTCCATTGTTCCACATACAGATTGACATACAGGTAAGAGAGAAACCATTCTCCCCTTGGAATGGATGGGAAAAAAGGGACATTTTGAAGGTATGTTTCTTGGGAGGAGCTGACTTCATAAGCAGAGGATGGTGAACATGTGAAATTATCACATTCTACACAGTGTTGTGAACACAATGAGCTAACAGTGAGTTCTCAGCTGGTTACACGGGCCGTGTGAAAGTGCTGCACTAAGGTTGCTGGAATTTAATTGAACTTGCACAGGTGTCTCTGCCCAGTCTTTCTTTGGCTTTTGTAGACTAACACAACCAGAGGGAGCTCAGACCTGCCTCTATGTGCCAGTGCAGGCATGTCTTCCTGCACATATTTGTAGTGTGATTTTAGGCAAGCTATAATCAGTAGAAAATGGGTGGGTCTGGAAAAAGGTTAGAACTTGTCTGGAATTTTTGGTCAAACATCAAGAAATTCTAATTCTTCAAAACACAGCCTTTTAGTGGAAGCATACTGATTTTGAAAGGGAAATCACAGAAGTATAATTCAGATTAAGGTGCAAGTGTATGGCCAAAGGTGAAGACCTAAAAACCTAGATAATCATGAAACCATTTAACAGCAGTTTTCATCTGGGGCTTAGGCTGCCAGGTTCAGAAATCTTTGCGTGGTAATCAGATATAGCAGAAATATAAAAGCCAAATGACATCTAAGAAAGCAGTAAACGTAACTTTGGACTTTTGCAATACTTTAGTAGAACATCAAAATACGTGCAATAGCCCTGCTCAGGCAAGGTAGGGCTTGGAAAGTCAGTTGGGAACTATCTGAATTCACATATCAACTTTACTACAAAGACACCTAAGGGTTTAGCAGTTTTTAAATCTACTGCATCTCTGACCTCTGCTGCAAGAAACTGTTCATGAACAATCATGAGCTCTTCTCTCATGACATATTCAAAGACATTTGACTTTGCATGAGTTGCTGGATAATAGGAATATTTTTCTATGGGCATGCTCACACAAAATACACATCTAACCTTTTATCATCAGAATCTTATTCTTCACAATTATTCTATAAAAGTTATTAAAATCCCCCCACAAAAGCAACAAAACAAAAAAAAATTAAAGTATGTACATATGAAGTGCAAGAAAAAAATTGTTCTAAATTTATGAACTGCTCTAAATTTATTCATATCTTCTAACTCCCAATTACATCTTTTAGTGGTAGCTTCCTACCTAATTTGCAACATTCCCCTAGTAATTATGTAATTGATATTTCAGTAAGGCTATCAATATTTAACTTGTATCAATGAGAAGATTGATTGAAAACAGATGTCATAGTTATAGCCCTAAATAAATCCCAAAATATTTTTCTCTGAACCAGCTTTACACAACACTAGATAATGCCCAGTATTCTAGTGTGAGCTATTCAGTTCCTCTGTTGCTACAGCACTGTGGTGTTCCCAGGAACACGTGCACAGCAATACACAAACAGATGAGAACCAGGATTTAAATGAAATAGTAACAAACAGGATTTTTAAACTTACTAAATGAAATAAATAAGAAAGGAACTCATTATATCCTTTGTTTCCTTATCAATCCTCATATTTTTGTTAATATGCCTTTATATTTATTATTTTCATTCTGAAGTATTTTTAGATTGGCATGTTTCTACCTCTTGACTTTATTACCTCTTTCAATTGACCTGCAATATTAATTAAAGTTAATTTCATATTAACAAATAGAGTAGAAATTAAAGGTAAGGCTTAATAGGCTAAAAAGTACATGCAGATTCATTAGCAAGCTTCAGATTTCTGAGACCTACATGTTATACAGTATCATATAATTTTAAAGACATTTAAGAAGGGAAATAATGTAGATTCAAATTCAGAATACAAATATGAAGCATGAAATGTCTGTGAATGGCCTGAACAATGTCAACAAGTACTAGCTTTTGATCAGAAAAAAGCCTTCACATTTTGCATAGAGTTAAGCACAAGCCTAAAGACTTTACTGTAAAAACTGAATATAGTATAGAGATTTTTCAGATATTTGTCCAAGATGAGAAAGCTAGTGCAGAAAGTTTCTATCCAAAATTATCCTGGGAGGCTAAGCTTACTGACAAGATCAACCACTCTAAAGGCACAGGTAGAGAAGCTCAGTGTTCTACAGATCTACTCCAGCCTGAATGCTCTTGCTGAATTGAGTTCTTAGGAGGGAAAAAAACAATCTTTGGTGCCTATTTTCACATTTCTGCCGAAATGACTTAAAACTATACACAAATATGCTTTGGGAAAAAATACATCAAAGCACAAACATATCTCTGTGTGTGTACTGAAGTCTGGGTTCTTCCTCCATTTTAAAACGGATCCTACTTACAATGAGTATTTAAATAGTCTGCTTGAATTTCTAAGAAAAATAATTTTCTTAAAATATGAGTCCACTCTTCAATAATGCCTTCATTTGGAAACCAAAATATTAACAAGAATAAGCAATGTAGGATGGTATAATGGTACTGACAGCATGGAAGCATAACAAATACGATATTTTCATATTTAATACTCCTTTAATTTCTGCTGCAGCTTATTGCTCCGTTAAAATCCAGTGTAAATAAGGTTCAACCTTATAAACTCTTTTTAAAAGTACATGCTGGTAATTTCGTAAATGTCCAGTAAAACTGTATGCATTCTTAAAGATCCATTATATAAATTATTGTTTTAACAGTATTTTTGCTATCACAGCTCACTGAAAATATATTTTTTCATATACAGAGGTCAATTCAAACTTACAGAGGTCACTTTGAAATTTTCTGATAAAAGATCTTATTCTATATTGGAACAGTGTGCTGCTATTAATTTTCAGATGATTGAAAGCAAATTGGAAAATCTTTATAAGGCCTTTCCCTAAAGTGGAGCCAAAAGTGCTTTGGCCAATTTAATTAACTACTGTGTACATTGGTTCTATTGCTTCAACTTCAGCTGAACCCTTTAAAAGCCCTTTGCCAGGTGGCTAATGGCAAAAAAAAAAAAAAAAAAAAAAAAAAAAAAAGTCAGATACAACATATCAAAAGCCCCTCACAAAAATTAAAAAACCCTAGCTGATACCCATGCTTAATCCCCAGGTCGACATTCAGCACCAGCATTTTATCTGTCCTTTCCCTTTTCTCACTGACAGAAGACAACCTCCCAGCCCTCAAGTCAGGCAGACACTCTTCTTGGAGCTTCTCAATGTTCCTTGGGGAAGGATGAGGAGACCTCACAAATAAAATGTAAATGAAAACTATTACTGTAATTTTACCTTCCCATTAATACAAGGAGTGATTTTGACAAAACATCTTGCATGAATATACGAAAATAACCAATATTACACTATGTTACTGCAGGGTGACCAACAATTTCCACTGGTGAGCTTCACCTTTAACCATTTAAAATTAGCATCAGATAATCATCATTTCACTTAACTTCATCATCTTAATCAAGCATGTATATATCAAAGCAGAACAGGGCAGTCTATCAATAAAACTATAGAAGTGCTGATGAGTAACATCATCTCCCCACATTTTGGACTCAAAGCATTGTATAGAATTTTGTTTTTTGAAAACGTGTGCTTTCTGTATTTCATTTTGTCCTGTTGTTTCTCAAAAGAAATAGAAACAGTGTTACTTCTCTCTACCTTCTGTCAAAGTGTGATTACTTATAATTCCAGTATTTTTTTCCAGTGTATTCTGAACTTCAGCAAGAGCTCTCCTTCCAGCAGAAATCACCCACTGCTTGAAAACACCTCCACTCCACAGTCCCTCTACACATATAAAGTTCTTACTCATTTTATTTCTGTTTGTATCACCATAAATATGGTGCTCATACTCTGTTCCTTTTTCATAATTACATCTCTCATGCAGTCATTACCATATTCTGTACAAGTACTGTTCAGGAAAGCTATGCTTGTTTATCATTTTGCTGGTTTCCTAAATCACCTTGTAAATGTCCTATATATGTCTGGGTGTGTTTGCATGTAAATATATACTGTAATGGAAAGATATCTTGTGCATGTGAAAGAGAGAAAAAATTCCTGAGAGATCTGTTCTTCCAGTTCTATGCCAATGTTTTTTCCAGGCAGAAGTCCCTGGAAATAACCACATTTCCATCACTGGAAATATCCTAAATTTGTTTCAAGAAATGTAACATTATTAGGAGACTGACTTCAAAAATAGATGGCAGACAATAAGCTTAACAAAAAAAAATTACATTTTAATAGAAAGTATACACATATCATTAAGGTTCAGAATCAAACATCCATGGCATGATGCGCTGTTAAATTAATTCTTGGTTAGGGTTTTTCAGATAAATCCAGCCTGCTGCCTTCTCTTTCCAAGCAGTCCTCTTCAACCCCCCTGCCAGCTCAGCTTTTAGGTGCTCATATACCTTAACATCACAGTCCTTCCTGATATCTCCAGTTTGATACCTTCTTCCCACATGCAACCTTTACCAGCTAAATAGATATGCCCAGCCACAAGGCATGGCTTGATTTATTCATGCTTTAGCTGCTAAATGCACATGCCTGCTGCAGCTGGCAGCTTTGGAGCAGTGGAGGAGCACAGGGTATGTGGGAAAGGGAAATATCTCTTCCAGGGTAGTGTGAGGCACATGCATGTGCACAACAGCAGTCAAAGCCCAGGCTCCAGCTCCTGCAGCAACCAGTACTGCAGCAAATTCCACTCCCCAGCCTGCTGCACCCCCAGCTATCCAGTCTATTTTCAATATGTTTTAGATGGCAGTGTAATTTACTGGCCCATCACTGCTTTGAAGGCATATTTTACTTCATATGGGGTTTGTGGCAGTTTCTCATAATCACTTTTCACTTGTGTCTTTCTAAATTAGCATCCTCTGTCATCCTTTTTCTCCACTTTAGAAACACATAACAAACTATACAGCCTAAATTTGGGTTTTTACTCAAAAGATCAACAGGCAAAAATGAAGAGAGGGGAAAAAATTTGGCAATTCACATCATGAAACAGTTCAGAAGAAACAAAAGGTCACAGCCCACCTACTCAACAGTGCATCACGCACCCTTTGTACTTGCTGTCTTTAGAGGGCTTGGCAGCTTTGAGGAGCACCTCAAAAAGAAAAATACGACTTTCACATGAATTGCTGAAGAGGGCCTTATTCCTTCCACGTGTACCACTCAGAGTTTTACCTGGTTGTCTGCAGGATTAAGTGCTGGCTCTTGGGATCCCAGTGTTCCTGGGCAGGTGCTGCAGCACAATGAGTTGGGATGGGTATCTTTTCAAACTGCGACAGCTGATTATGCTGATGCTTCTGACAAGCACTGGGGCTCCTGGGCTGACACCCAGGGAAGCATGGGGAAGCAGGTAAGACATTGGACTTCTTTTTAAACCAGTGCTCTTTTAGAGATCCCTGCCCATATCTCAGGAACTGAGTCCTATAGACACAATGCTCTGCTTCTATTTTGAAAAGTAAAGTAAAATTAGAACTAACATTGTGCTCTGGCAGCTCAGATATTCTCACCAGGTAATGCTTTCTCCTGATGCATTTCAAATTCTGATCCTCTTGCTGAGTTGAAAACCTAGGATTTAATGTAAAGAATTAATTGTTGTGCTTTTGAGATACAATAAATTGTCCCCCTGTCTCCTCAGAAGAAACCTCTCTTGTGCAGTAACAATTGTAACCATAAAAATCTGTATCAAAAGAAAAATGTCTTTATTCACTATTTTCTCAAATTGCTTTCAAGTACATATTTTCTTATTAGAATTTTTTCTGGAAGAAAATATACTATTATATGTAGCTACTTGGATCTTTTCCTAAATGCCTATTTCTCCACAAAAAAATACCTTTTATAGTTTACATGCAGTAGCTTCATAATAGACATTTTCTAAACATTTAGAGACTTCAAAGGATCACTATTTTTATTCCTACTTTGATATTAATTTTGTGTTTTTTCCTAATACTTATTATTGTGTGAAATGTGAGTACTGCAAAAAGAGAACTGCTGTTTATTCTTCCAAAGTGGCACAAGCTGTTTTCCTCATTCTTACTGTGAACTGCTTTGAACATCATTTCCATTGAGTATGCCAACTTTTCATATTTTGTGAGCCAAGGCCTCCTAATTTCATAGCCAGCTTGCATCACCATACAAGTTCAATTTCTATTTTATACCTTAAGGCTTACATTGATGAAATCTGACCCAGTTACCTTAGGGCTAAAAAGACTGAAGTTTTGATCAGTCATCACTGTCAGCTTTAGCACACATTTTCTTTAATCCTTCTTGGTTTGCTGGAGCCATTAGGACTGTTTTTGCTGGGCTTTGGACTGGAAACAATCCTTAATTTAATCATAAACATTTGCTCACGTCAACCAAATTTTTGGGTCGGTAAAGTTTTATTAAACATGTTGTGTGCTCAGCCATGCTTAGAGACTTAGGTGACTGACATTCACACAGAAATTATTCATGACAGCCAATTTTCTGTCAACTTCCTCATAATATATACCTTTGAATATATGAAATGCAAGTTATTTCTTTCAAAGGGAAATAAGCCAAATGACAATACTGCAGGAAATAACAAGATGTGGAACTACACGTAGTGGAAAATAGAGAAATCATCTCTAATTCCCAATTTATCCACCTCCTCCACTGCATTCCCCATGCTCTCAAACACATGACTGTATACACAAGGAGAAATCTAATGTGATCAGTCTTCGTTTTTAATGAAGCAAAAGAAAACCAGAATATACTTGAAGTTTACTCTGCGCTAGCACCATTTTTAACAGAGCTGTTTCATCCTGACCTAATATATTGTAAACCAACACTTTCACCAGCTTTTGATAAACAATTAAGTGGTTTAGTAATGCAAAGTAAAATATTTTGAGGATCTGAGTGAGATCAACAAACTAATTCCTGCAATGAGGATTTTATTTGGCTTAAAATAGAGATCAGTTCACACCACAGAGATCTAATTTCATCAAACTTAAATTCCGTATTCAGCAGGTTGAGAGATTCAATTACTTATTAATCAAGAACCCTGACACAGGGCTAATTAATTTTTGATATTTCTTAACTTATTGAGTTTTCCACTGTGTTTACAAGGACTACACTCTTAGTCACTTCAAAACAGGGTTCCCTTAAAGAAGCAATGCCCCATTATTATCTTACCAGCTACTGTACATATTTTTTTTCCAGTCAGAGTTAGCCTTTATTAAGTGAGTCCACACTGCACAAGGTTGGCAATATATTTGTCTAACAGCCACTGAAGCCAAGTACATTTCTCATGTTTGCAGAGCACATACCATAGCTTTAGTTTTGCCACAGTAGAAAGGAGTGTTGAAGAAAGTCTTAAAAACAAAAAAACAAACACAAGTATAAAATGGATCTGTTTCTCCAATGACCCATGAAATTGGCATAGAAGAGAAACAAGTTTTTCTAAAAGAGAGATACTCAGGATTCTACAGTAGCCTTGGATATGATTTCTGGTTCAGGAATTGCTGTCTTCCTTCCAGTGATTTCTACCATCTCCCACTTTATAAATCACAATTTCTCCAAAGCTACTCCTCAGCAATATTTGCCTTATAGGTAGTTTACTCAAGATAGCTGTAGAAAGTAAATTCACATATGATTGTCTTTTCTTCACCTGTCATCCCTTATTTCTGTCCTTTTTGATATCTAATCTCTTCCTGATTTCCTCCTCCATAACAGGCCATTACCTGCAGGGTACAGCATGTCATACCACAATAACTGCCTGGCTTTTTTTGCACACTTAACTCTTTCTATTGCTCCAAGATTGACTCAACAACCAAGAAGAACATTCAACAAATATTCTTCTGTATTATACACAGAAGAATAACACATGCTGGAACCCACACCAGCTCTGCATGTTGAAGTCTTTAATGGTACTCGGATATAAGAATTTATCTTGACGTTGAGGTAAAGATCAAGACAGCCTTACCCACGCATGCATAAGAATAAACACATAAATTTAGGACAATAATATTTAAGTGCCTATACATATGCAGATGGAAAAGTCACGTGGGTTTAGATCAAGTGGTCCTGAGCTTGCACAGCATTAGCCTAAACACTGAAGATAAAAATGACTTTTCTGTACCATGCTGGCTGCTTTCACCAATAAAAGCCCCTCTGCCTTGAAGCAATGCTGGAATGAATCACAGTGTCACATTAGTCCTGTAACTAATGCCCTATTTTCCAAGGCAAAGGTTCATCAGGGAAAGTGAATATAACTGCATGGATCAGGGAAGAGGAGAGAGAGAAGAGAAGGCAAGGTCTGGAAAAATAGAAGGGAAGATGACTGTGTGAGAAATGCAAGAGGAAGGGAGAAAAGGTTTCACAGAAAAGCAAAGGTACAAATGCTAGGAGGTGAACTATTGTGGAAGACAACCGACAAGGAAAAAAAGATGGAAAAATGAAAGTCCAGGAAGGAAGTGAAACTAGTGCTAAATGAAGAGAAGGCTACACATATTTCAAAAATCCCTTATTATTTCTTTTCCTAAAAATAATTTGGGTTCAAAACTGCATACTTTCTCCCTGAGGTGTTACATCTCTGAACATAATGACAAAAATTCAATAAAACAATACTCTCTTGGAGTATGGATTGCATAAAGCCACAGGTTAATGAGCATCCTTCTAGCTGATGAGCCCTGCATATAAATGAGGAACATGGATCTCAAAAGCATATAATTCTGGTCCAGCTAAATACTGAGTGTGCTACCAGCACATTGTAAGATACTATAATGGACAAAAAAAAAATTTCCTTCTCTAAGAACATTATTCTAAATAAGAAATACTATTTCACTAATAAAATAGCAAAGATTGAGGCTACAGAATTAATCCTCTTTAAGAAAACAATATTAGCTAGCTGGATTGCTGTGGGTTGAAGCTCCATCCTCACACAGGCATACAATTTTCATTTTCAGAGCAGTTGCTAGGATCCTCTTCTGTTTCCTAGCAACATATTTTTAACCTACTTTCCTAGTGCATCACTTACCATCAACAAAAAGTCTTTGTAGAAGCAAATCTTTAGCTCTACTTTCAATACAAGCATATGCAAGTAAAAATAAATTGAATATCTACCTGGAGGAGTTATTGAAAATTCACATTTTTCCAGAGATTAATTGCAATGAATGAAAAAATTATAATGAAGTAACCTTGGAAAATTGCAGATTTTCGATTTCTAGTGTCCTTGTAATTCTGAACTCACTATTATTTCTTAGGGGAAAAAAATGATCCTAATGGAAAAACCTATTGTTTCTGGGGGAAGTTTACTGGAGAATTTGAGAGAACAACCTAATGGAGGCATAGCTGTCTAAAACAGAGAGTACTCCCTTTTTGGCTGCATTGGGATCCTTGGAGTGCAATATACTGGATATTAAAGAATCTAACACTAGGGCATGTTTTGAAGTCTTATTTAGAAGCAACAACTGAATGAAGATATTTTTTATAAAATTAACAGAAATGACATGTGCAAAGGGAACAAGGTATATTCCCTATTTCCAGTGCCATCTCATAACCATTGTTTAGATATTCTTGCAAAATTAAAATCCTCTGGGGCTTTTTTCAAAAGCACAGTGGTTTTGCCCTGGAGCTAATTAAGCAAAAATTACAAAACACTGTAAGTGCAACATTATTTGCATGTTCCTGCTATTTCACTTTCACTTCTCATCAAACACACTAAATGATCCAATAACATAACCAAATCATATCCTGCAGCACAATAGGAGCATCACAGAGTTATTTTGATATCAGTCTGCAGTGGGAAAACCACAGTATCTTCCTTCTGAGGGTCTGTAAGCAAACCTTGCATGCTCCATGTAATTTGGAGCAATCAGTCTATTCAGTCTATTTCCAGCAGGCATTCTCATAACCTGTCAGCAAGACACTTCACATTCCAAATAACTAAGAAGGCTTAATCAATATGGGGTTCAAAAGGAACACCAGATCACTTGAAACATCTACCAGTACATATCTTTTCAAGCTAATATTCAGCTACCAAGGAAGGCACAGAGAAGGCCAAATGAGTGATACAGAAAAGCAATGCTGACATATCTAAATTCTAAAGCATTTTTCCGACTTCTAAGCAAGCAAACAACTCAAATCCATGTGTAAATTAATAAATATGCATTATCGCAGCCCTATTCTTAGTTGATCTGTGCTCACTACAAAAATTACTATTGATTTATTAGTAAAAATATAAAGTTCTGTTAAAGTACAAAGATATCCCCCAAAATTGATGTGTTCTATGCCACTGGTATTTTTCATTCCTCTTATTTAAACAATAAAAACTGAAATATTGTCACATGAAACATGATATCCTATACAGAGAGAAGTGTCCAGTTCATCAGCAACATAAAAACTGGTTTTTTACATAAAGTATTGATTTGAAATTTTTGTAATTTCTAACACTTCTCTGATAAATGATTAGCTCTGATATTTATAGAGAACTTCCTGATTCATATAAAATTTGTTTCAATTGGAAAAACGTTCTTTGTATAATTACACAGATATATATTACTTTAGTAACACTTCTAAAGACATCCATAAGTTTATCATAATGATGGTGCACCTGTGTTAAATAAGAAGCTAGTAAATACTTGCAAATTATCCATTATTACTGACAAATAGAAGAACTCGTGATTGTAACCCAGCTATCTGACAATTTATTTCTTTTGTAGGCACCACGAGGCATTTAATACATGATGATATATTTCCTGGCTATAAACTCTGATTCCTGAGATACTTCTGTGATGAGATGCAGCATCACGGTGTAAAACAATAGATGAGTAATTCCCACTGAAGCATTGTTCCAGAAGCCAATATTCCTATTTCAACATGTTGACTTTCAAACTTAGCACTGATTAAGCAACAGCACATCAGCAGATATTTAAAGTATTGCCAATTGTCACAGTGGAAGGAACTGGGGCACAGGCACGGCTATGTTCTTTCAGGAAAAGATATACCAATATTATGGTCATTTAACAAAGGTTAACATAGTAAATAATTCTAATAACCTCTATAAACACCTATCCCACATGGAAGTACTAAACAGCAGTGTAACTGCATACAAAAACAAAGTGTTTAGTATAGCTCTCAGACTCTATTAGGTTAATCATTTATATTTGATAAATTATCACAAATCCACAGGGATGTGAGAAGCCACTACCTTTTCAATATTGATCTTTATGTTATGAAACACAGTAAAAATACCAAAAAAGCAAGGAGACAGATGGGGATATTAATGTATAGGAAACTTTAAAAGACTAGAGATGCCTAATTGCCTTCCAAAGCAAACACCTGCAGATTAAATGAAATGGGTCTGTAAGTCATGCCAAGCCTTGTCAGAGAATCCAACATCTTCTATTCTTAATTCTGTACACAGGAAAAGAGTAAAGTATCTGAGATATGCATTATGGATGAAACTACAACATTGCTTTCACAGTTGTGTCATGAAGCACCTGAGGAAACATGAGAAGAAGTTGACTTTCAAAAACCACTTGGAGACAGAAATGCATGGGGAAGGAAGACATCTGAAGAAGCTGATTTTTCCTTAACCTGATGTTAAACATAAAAACATTTACATTTCGTTGTAGGAAGGGTAATTTGGCTTTCAAGGAAAGAAAAACAGTGGGCAGTCTCAGAAACCTCACTATTTGGAGATTTATGCACAAGTTAAAAATATACTGAGGAAACTAGAAATTTTTAAATATATAACATTTAAAGTAAAAAAAAATTGAAATCAGAATATAAATCAAATTTTTCCTACTGTGAATATGCCACATTTTTACTATGGTATAACGTTCATCTCATGTACAGTGACTTCTATACAATACATAAGACCTCAAATCAAATTTGAGCATATGCAGGTTGACTTGGAGCACTAGGAGTCCTTTAATTATCTTTTGATACAAAATCTAGTTCACAAATTTCAAATGTTGAGTCCAATGCTTGGAAATAAGTTTTTGAAACAGAGGGTTGATTTATCAAAAGAAAGTATTTCATTTTGCACAACAGACTTTTGGTACACTGTAATATCCTGTCACAATTAATGCTAAGGAATCAGGTATATACATGCATAACATCTCTGCAAGTTTACAAACCACTTTTTTATGTAATATTGGTGGTTGAACATTCCAATGTTTTTTTCCAAAGCTTTCTACTTGAATATATTCATTGTTGGAAGATTTTAATTAGTATTATAATAATTCCATACACTTACAACTGGCATGCAGGGATCATAAGATCTTGCTTACATGCCCCTTTCTCTTCTACTCATTTAACAGCTGCACAACTAATTTGGCATTAACATATTTATTCTTAAATTCCTATTGCATAAATTAGAAAACTGCCACATCCTGTGTCTTTCCTAGGACTTGGAGTGATGCTTTATTTTAGTCTCATAACCAGTCACATTTCACTCCATGTGAAGTACCTTTGCTAATGGACATATCCATTTCATATATGACTGGTATATGATGTCCCACTCATTCCATGTTTCAAAGAAAGAACAGAAAATTCACTGAGTAAAGAACAGTGATGCTGTAGCTGCAGGGGTACCAACTCCACAGTGGGATTTAACAAGATACTATTTTTGGTACTCTAAGATCTTTATTGCTATGGTAACACTTGCAACATTTTATTGCTTCAAAATCTTTTACTGAAACGAGATTGCACAAATACAATTTAAGGAAAGTACACACATACACACCCACACAACTGGAAAATAAATGCAGACTTCACAAAGACTCTTTGGACTTTAATGAAACAGAAAACTTTGAGATATATCCTCATAAACACATGCAATTTCAAACACGCTTAGGAAGAATTTCACTGTCATTTAGCATTGAATAAACAAGGCACAAAGAAATAGCATATAAAAAACTGTTTATAAGTGTAAATTATATGGACAAAAAAACCCACAGCTATTTTTCTGTTACTAGGCTCACGGTTTGCATCAACAGGACCCAGTTTAGTAGGATGGCACTTGGAGACTGCTGTGATTCCCAGATGGCAGGGCAGACACTGTGGGCTGTTTGTCCATCACCAGATTCAGAACTGCTGCTGCCTCTCTGCTGTTGAGGTTCCACTGCCCTGTGGGCAGGGGGTGGAATGCCAGCAGGAATATTCCAACCTGTTCCAGCCCCACTGTGGGATGGCCAAGAGGAGCACGTGGAAACAAACATTCTCCTTTCCAGATCACACCAAAATTTCTGTGGATACTTCCATGACCTGTCCCTGCTGGTTTGATTAAAGATGTAATTCAAGTTCCCCACTGCACTGTAGGCTTCCCTTGACTTCAGAACCAAAATCAGTTTTCATGTGGCCTAGAAATCAGGGGAAGGATCAGAAGGTGACATACCCTCTGAAATATCTGGAATACACTGTCTGTTATGTTGCCAAATTTTCACTTTGGTTCAGAAATAACTAAAAATACCATCACATAGAAAGGAAGTCCCAGCTCATGGAATACTAAATATCTTTCACTGGAGATTTTCAAGAACCCTCAGGAATCAATCTTGTGCCATGTGCTCTAGGAAGACCCTGACTGAGAAAAGAGGTTGGACCAGATCCCCCCACTGTGGTCTCTTCCAACCTGACAAATTCTGTGACTGTTGAATGCTGGGATTTCTTGACCAGTCTCTGTTTCTATTAATTCTTATTAAATGTGAAGGCAAGAGTTTCATAATTGTGCAAATAAACTAGATATGGTGTAGAAAACAAGAATTAAGAAGACTGGGATTTTTTTTCTTTCTTATATGTATTATTTTGAGTGTACTGAAAAACTATTTTGGTTAGCAATAATACCTATTTCCCCTTAACTCCCTGAACTACCATATCACACACATATTTAGTTCTTAGTCTTACAAATATATGTGCTTTGGACTCAAGCAATCACAAAGTTGTAGATTACTTTTTCACAGCTTTTACCCACCTGAATCTAAAGGCTGTAAATTGACAGCTGCACTTAACTCTTACTTTAACACAGCAAAAATTCTAGCACAATAAAGCTTCATTTTTATGTGGAATTCTGGTTCATATTAAAATAACAGTAATACCAGTGCAAAAGAAAATTGCTAAAATGTCTGGATGCAAACCATCAAAAACTGCAATTCAACTTTAAAAGTTGTTTAAGAACTCCAACTCCTTATCAAAACTTGTGGATAGACCTGAACTCCTCATTTCTCATACCACAGCACTAAAGTCGTACATTCCTATTGTATACTGATCTTTAAAAATGTGGGCTCTTTGTTTTAATTAGGGCACAGTAACTTGTTATGCAAGGAGAGTTTTTTCCTTAGTGACAACATTTGAACTTTCCAGAAGCTGAAATATTCCATTTACCTGGTGATTTATGAAATACTGCTAACCTACTAAAGATTTGTACAGTGATACTTTTTTCACAGTAACAGCTAAGGTTATGGATTTTATATAAATAAGAGAAATTTCCTCTGAACCGAAACATTTGGTTACTTACAGTTACTGATCTGGAGAAGGTAGAGTTTACATTTTTCAAATTTATCTTGTTATATGTCCTCAAAAAGGGCTATTAAACTATAAATCTACCTTATTTTCTCAGTACATATCTTTTGGCCTTGAAAGACCATATACAATATGTGTTAGTCATAACAGTCTACCCATTAAAGTATAAATGTATGTGATGTATTGCACAAATACCTTTCACTAGAATATATCTATCATGTGTTTTCTATTGAGACACAAATTATTTTAGTCTCAGGGTTGGCAACAGCCATTGCATGCTATTCTTCTGTTTTTTCCAGTTGTGTTTTGCTCAGCTTCTTACTTCCAGGCAAGAACTTGGTACACGGGTATCAACTAGATATGGCAAATTTGGGGGCAATTGTTGGCCCTTCTGGTACAGGGAGCTTTGAGGAAAGCTCTCGGGTTCCTTGTAAGCTGTGAATTTTGGAAGCACACAAACTACCTTCAGTTCATCTAAGTCAGATGTGAAGATAGCTCTTATCACAGACAACTAAGAGGTGCAGCTTTCCTTCTGTAACAATTCCCTGGGAAACACACAGCCTGAAGGTTCCCATTCCCAGCACCATGCAGGTTATATCACACCAGAGCAGCTGTGACTTCTGAGCACCTTCTTTCCAGGATAGTCTCTGATTTCACAACAATGACCTGGGGCTTGAAGCAAGTGCACTTCCCCACTGAGATACGGGTGCCAGCACCTCCCCAGCATGGCTTTTTGCAGAGCTCCTCCCTGCAGCAAAAGTAGCCAAGAAGCTCTGCAAGAGCCCAGCCAAGCCTGGTCTGGCTGTAATTCCATCTGCACCACAGCCTTGTGTATTGGAAGAGAGACAGCTGGAGAGGAAAATGCCCTGTGTCCAACTGAGCTCTTACAGCAGCTACAACATTACTGTAACTATTCCAAATGTGTTAGGATTAATTGAATTTCCATATTGATAGCAGCTGGTGACATATTGTACAACAGATTATTAAAAATCTTCTCCTGAATTCAATGTACATTTAAAAAAAAATTGTTATCAAAATTCTCCCAGAACTGGGTTAGGGCTCCTCCATGCTGAGTTAGGTCACCTGTTATCAGTTACTTACAGCCTTAATCACAGCTGAAAAAAGTTCCTATAAGGCACAGTGTGTTTCCATCCTTCCTGTCTTCTCCCAGCAAAAAGTTGCAGCTCTTCATATCTATTTTTCATAGGTTTCATTTTGTCTTCAAGCTGAACATTCAGAGTGCAGCCCTGCATCTGAAACTGAAGCCAATTACAATATTTTAGGATTCCCTCATTTCCAGTTTAATTTACTGCACCTGCTGTTATTTAAAAGTGCCATTCCCTACCTTACTGTTTGATCACAGTCGTCTGTTACTGATGACTTCCAGAATTATTTATTTTGCTGTGATTCATGGTGTAACACACTTTTTGGCTGTCTTGCACTGTGTGTTCACAGTTTGCTACTAGCGGACTTGCTTTGAAAATGTATATTCTGTCTTACACTTGCTACTGACCTGCTGTTTTCTACAAAGGCTTTCAGAGCTGCTGGCAGCACTGAATTCAGCAGCCATGATAGCAGCAGTATTTCCTCCTTTCTCTGAAACACAGCTCAGGAGGGAAATTGTGTTGCTAAGGCAGTTCTATAACCTTGAAGGACCTTAATCTAATTCATAAGACAATCTGCAGACTATAAATACTAGCAGTTTACACACATGAAATAAGTATTTAAAAAAAAAAAAAAGAAGCTGTAAACTAATCAGAAAAAAGCTGATCATAAAACCTCAGAATAGTAGAAACTCTGTTATGATATTCTGACTTACCCTGAAAACAAATAAGGTCTGAAGGACAGGCAGCATTCTGCATTTTAAATACAGATAATGCAGAAAGCACCACCACTTACAGCTTACTTCATGTTTTCCACCTTGAAACTGAAAAACAAAATGAGGATTTAAGAGAGGTCTCTTTTATTTTTCATTTTATCAAAGTAGAAAACTTAGTAATCTGAATGAAGAGCGGATTTGAGTTGACTGACATGACACATGTGACATGATAATGCACATGTACATTTTGTAAATTTTAATCACTAGATACACACTGCACCAAAAAAAAAAAAAAAAGGAAATAAAATAGAATACCTTAAAGAAGGTCATTAAGTTAACAAATGGAATAATTCTAATACTTTAGGCACACATACTATTCACTAAATAAATTATTTTTAGTGGATCTGCTTTGACGTTGAGTCAAACCCCTTTACTTTAGGTTCTTCCATTGTTCCAGCTGACAATAGACATCTCAGTTCCTAGCTGCCTCTTGTCACCTTTGATCCACTGCTCAAACTATCCCTTTATCCTGCTTCCTTTTATAATGCTGTAATGACTACAGCTATTTTTTTTTAGAGAGAAAAGTGGCAAAATGGAAGTACTTTAGTAGTCTACACAACATGCTTTACTTTCTTCCAACCTATCCCCTAAAGACTTAAAAGCAAATTCCCCCATAAAAAATTTGAAAGCTTATCTCCTCACCTCCAAATCCTCTCCTCCAATCTCAAGAATTTCCTAATTCTTTGCTCATTCGTATTTTCTGGTTTTCTACTTCATCTTCTTTTTTTTTTGTCACATTAAGGATGCAAATAAATCTCCTTTGCTTACAAACCTCCTTTCTTGCCTATTTCCCTTGCAGTTACCAAATCATCTTCATGCCTAGACTCAAAAAACAGCAGCTACCCTTTGGATATTAATTGAATAATACCTTGGTGTTAATGCAAGTCTTTTTTTTTCACTTAGGCCGCGAACACATTAAGGACCACAGAAAGAACTGTCAGGATAAGGATTAAAGAGTGCTCATATATATGCCTAAACTTAGCATAAGCACATATAAACTTAGCTAATTTTATTTGTGAGACACATATTTCCATGTTTATCAGCCTATCTGAAGCCTTTGGTAATTAACTGTTCTGATTCTGTTGAGCAAACATTGTAGAGAAAAAGAACAGCACTTTACTAAGTCATTTCTTTCATTGCCAAGCAGCTTTTTCTCACATGAGCAGAATTTTGTAATAAACTTGATTATAAAAATATCTTAGCTATTGGTTCCACTTTTTAAAAAAATATAAATAATAATTATTATTATTAATTAATTTTATTATTATTATTATTTAATTATTTATTTAATTTAATTATTTAATTATTTGATAATTTAATTATTATTATTAATTAATAAATAATAATGAGAATTAATCATTACTTAGGTATGGATACATGTTTATATATGGAAGCAGGAGCATCTGCATTGTAAGTGGATTTATTTGGGAGACAAGTGCTAAATTACTTAACCCAAGGTGACTTGAGAGTTTCACAAAAGCTGCAAGACGTCTAGAGGCTTTTATTGCTAAAAAATTATACACTTCTAGTGTTCAGTCACTTCAAAGAAGTGGTAGAGTGTTCGGGGAGTTTTTTGAACTTTTTTGAACAGTGTTTGAAAGGTTTTTTTGTGTCTTTAGTATATTCACCTTTACCCAGCCTCATCTCTGTGAGGTACTAAAATTATTAAATAAATCTAACAATTACAACTTTTCTGCCTGCTGAAATAGAGAGCAGTAAGGAACGAATGACAGTATCAGTAAGACTTCAAGTCTTCTGTTCAGTGTGTCTAATTCTACATAATCTAAATTATCAGTTGACATAAAATACAAGACAAAAAAATATAGCCTGACTAGCTCATGAGTAATGGTAAAAAAATTTGCAAAACAAAGGGAAATTAAATTACTTCATCTAATACTGCTTCCAGTTCCCAATTCCAAAGGGCACTGTTCACCCTTACTATGCAATGAGGGATTGATTCAGCTCACATAGAGCGGTGTGTTGCAGCATTATAACAGGCTGGTGGTTAGGTTGTTACAGCTGCAAAAATGAAAATACAGTCAGCTGTGAAATATTCCTGAGTAGTTTATCCATCCTGCATGTATTAAGCCTTCCAGCTTGGCTCCGTACAGTGGCACCTTTGGTTCAGCTTGTTTTATAAGCCCTTAAGGTTGCTGCTGTAGTTTCCAGAAGATTTATTAGTGAGTCTGTAGTACAGTGCAAAATCACATAGCCAGCCCAGGTTTCCTACTTTCTATAGGAAAATAATTTGCATTGCTGGTAGTGAAGGAAGGAGGAAAAAGAGACAGAAAACTTTGAGTTACTCTAACTACTAAAATATGCCAAACACAGATGAGATTATTGTGGTTAAGGAAAAATTAAGCACATAACTACAACAGACAGAGTCATACTCAAGCAAAGATAATAGCAATGTAGACTGGGTGGCAACAGTGCTCCAGAGACCCTACATTTGCTAGCACAAGCACTCCTCAGCAACCTTCACTGCTCTTCCTACCCAAGAAAGTAATACATAAGCTGCACAAGACCATGCTGATATGTGGTAGCAAAGTAATCATCAGCACCTCTTCCCTCCTGTGACAGGTAGATATGAAAGGGAAGTATTGCAAGGCTGCTAAGGGTAAAGGCTTGTTAATCACAGCACAACATTTGGTTCCTCAGGGGTCCCATTCCAGCTCCTCACACTCCTGTGCAATCCTCATGAGTAGATTTTCTGTCCAGGGAAACCAGTCGCTGATGATGGCAGCAATCCTTCCCACTTATCCAAATACAGAGGCAGAACATAATTGGGAACATGTTCTGTGGTGCATCTGGGCTCTCTGGTTTCTATATAAAGAAACAAATATAAAAGAACAAAGTAAAAAGTGACTCAGGCAATAGGGACATTAAAGTTGACCTGAGCTAGAACTAAATGGAAATTTCCTGCAAAAAATATTGCTTTTCCTGAGGTATTTATTTCAGCAAAATACCACTGGCAGGAAAATGTTTCATATGCTAACTGTATAATCAGCCAATGTGAAAAAAGCAATTTTACAGAGGCACAGGAACACTTGAGGAACAGATTCATTTGACACACCACATCCTTGTCTGCCTTTGTTCACGCTATATCTTTTCAACACTGCAGAAGGAGAGAGTCACAAGATTTGTAAGAATTTTCTCTGAATGTAAAACCTGTTGAAGGAATTAAATGAAACTGCCTCTAGGGTTTGCTCTACATGACAAATCTAAGGACTTTAACTTAAATTGAATAGAAACAAAACAACTGGAAAAAAAACCTTTTCATTCTTTTTAACTGGGTATCATTAGTTTCTTTTTTTTCATTAGTAGCTTGATAATTTTGAATAAAAAACAATCCATCAATCTCTATTCCCTGTTTCAAAAAAGTCAAAAAATAGAATTATTTTTGGTTAATTTTCATGTTTTTCCTTCCATTTTTATAGGAGTATTTTTGAAATGAATTAAATTGACTTTGCCTCATCCTTTAGTCAGTGTCCTCTAATGTGGAGACTAGATGACTAGAGATTTCATTGGTGATGGATGTTTTAATTATTTGGTTTTCTTACAGAAGTTTTTGGTAATGATAGCAATAATGAGTATGACTCCTGAGATTCCTTCACGAGGAGGAATGTATTTATATTTCTATAAAAATATGCAGTAACTATCAGATTAGTGGTCTCTCTGCAGTACTGTTTCTCCCTATATATAGGAAATTATCCTCTTACTCAGGAAGAATAATTTCCTCATCCACTGCAACCTTGTTATCCAAGGACAACAATCTCAGGAATGCAAAGTCTACATGTTGCCAGGCATAAAAATAAAATAGAAGCAAACAAGACACAGTGTAGTTATCACACAACAGAAGCAGCATCACTTAGCTGATGGCTACCACAATGATGAACTCCAGAGAGAAAAGCAGACTAATTATTAGCAGAGTAAAAATTAGGGTTTGCATGTTAAAAAATAAGTTAGTTTGGTTCAATAAACCCTGAAATTCACTCTAGCTTTCATTGAAGACTTGGTATATTTCACATTCTACTTTTTAGTATATCTAAATTACTGCCATTTATCCCCGGATTGAACTATAAAAAGGTATAAAATAGTGCCATCTAAAATCACACGTAAATTAAATTATCCAGATTTGCTATATGGATAACTACTGCTCAGAGGGTATCTAACTGTCTAATTGATTAACCTTAAAACCTAAATAAAATTACCAAGGTGGCATACTTATCTCCACATAAAATTAATGGAGAAAGTTAAGATCCTAGATGAGCTGAAGTGTGTTTAAGTACTTTGGTTTTGCCATAGAAATCAGATCACCAAAATGTAGTTTGAATCTAGTGATGACATACACCAGATGACACACATGATGAGCTCTCAGGTTCTAAACTACAACTTCAAATATTTTTTTTCTCATTCATAACACAGGAAGATAGGTTTCCATGCGAGGCATTTTTTTTTGGATGACTAAAATCAAGCAGTATGAATATCTCCTCAGAAAAAATATTCTTTATGACTCAACAGCTACTTTGGGGTTTTTTAATAAATTTTTGGAGTTCAGTGCTGGATGTTTTCCACTCTAGCTAGAAATCTACAAGCGGGCATGTGACAAACACTGCAAGACAAATATGCACAAGTACATACTGTCCCTAACATCCTATCCACCATGATAATCATCATTATTCATTAGAGCTGCCTAAAAAGAAAAGAAACACAGCAATCCATGATACATGAAGAGTTGTTCTGCTCAGATCTGCATTTTTGCTGAACTTTGTCATGACCTTGAATGCAAATCAGTCTGGGATGTATGTGTCCTAGAGATTTATTGCTGTGGTTTGGTCCAATCTTTTCTTAATAAACTGAGTCAAAAATAACTCAGACAGCTCATTACTTATAGCATGATACATTTTCCCTTTAATTTTGGGGATGGCAAATGTCTTCATTATTCTTAGAGCAACATGTGCTGTGTGATACCTACTGTGCCACAAAAGCCAGTCTAGTCCTCTGTGCACCATCTGCTAAAAGAATAATCACCCTGGGAAGTATTTGTCTTTGGCGTCCTACCTCACACTATTTTCTGCCTTGAATGTCTTTCACTGCAATAATGTTTGCTTAGCCCCGAGATTTATCTTCCCTGTTCTTCGAGTATTATTTAGAGTTATTAATAAAATTGAAATAATCTCCTTTGCCATATTTGGGTTGTCTACAATGTAACTGAAATGAAACATTTTAGAGAGTTACCTCAATGGAAACTCCATAGCAAAGAAAATTCTTGTGGCATTAGCATCAAATGTGCTATGCAAAGGAATTGTTTTTCTTTAAGGACTTTTCCAGTAAATCACCATAAAAATAGCATTTCTCTTGATGTTTCCATTCTATACTAGTGTATTTTTGCCAACTTTTTTATTTAAAAGACATTTTGTAACATAAAGAGTATTTGCTCAATTTTAATCCTCCATTTGTTCAGTGCTTTATACCTAGTCAGAGCCAACAATGACTGTTTCATTTACATTTTAGTAATAAATCTGCATTTCCAGGGGCAGCATTAGACTCACTAAGAAGCAGTGGAATTGGTTTCTTTATCACTGTGGTCCCTTTATGCTGTCTGTTCTCTGGAAATTGTTAACTCTGCACTGTTCATTAGTCACTCTTCTCCCTTGCCCAGCATTTGTGGGCAGTAAGATATGTAAGCACTTGCTACACGTACACAGATGTGACTTATCTAGTAAGTTGCACCTTGTTGAACACTGCAAGGCAGTGGTGTGTCATCTTCTGTACTAACACTCATGTTAACATTTTCCGTTTCCAAAGTTAAAATAGATCCACAAAAACTTAAAACAATTTGCTTTATCTAAGATCAAAATGTAATTATTTATTCTCTCATACATTAGTCCTCACTTTGATGGCAGATGGTTGTTACTTTTATAACCGTCAATTTATTATTAGAAATTTTCTTACTTGCATATTCCTGGGCAGGGATCTCGCCTCACTTGTGCCTTATTCCAGGACTAAAAGGAAAATACTGTCTAGACATCTTACTTTGATTTGTTTGAAATCCGTACAGAATAAGGGAACAAATTTTTTCAGAGTAAAACTGAAACTATACTAACCACAACTTCATAAAAAGCAATGAAGATCTTGTCTCCTTAATTCATTTGGACACAATACCTCTATCATACCATTATTCCACATCCAACTCTTTAATTGATCCCAGCAATAAAGATTTAAGTTACTTGGATCCTGTTTTTTTCTTTTCAGCATGCCATAATTCCCACTGATTTCAAATTAATTGTTCAGTTCTCTCACTGTAGGGCAAACAGACAGATCACACTTAGGCACAGCCATCTACATGGAGTCTGCAAGAGTTTCCATCACAGAAAGAACAAAGAAAGAACAAGAAAGAAGATAGTAATATTCAAGTATGTTAATAAATAAAACCCCAAGGAATTGGCATGAAACATGTCAGTCAATCAGAGTAGTTTGAGGCAACACAACCAGTATGATGCTAACAATAGCCAGAAAATACATATTTTAGCTAGGAATTGCGCAAAGAATGACTTAAGGTTCTATTAGTATTCATGGAAAATGGTGGCATTCTTCATAAAGGACATGTTAGTTTTTGTTCTTTCATGTTGCTAAACCCATATCCTTTTCATGGGTTTTTATCCAAAATATATTGTCTTCATGCTTTCGACAAGTGGGATCAGAACACCTGCTTCTTTAGCCTTTTTATGACTGCCAGGAATTAGCCGAACTCTGACTTTTTAACTGCCTCTGAGACTGGGTATTTGAGGCACCCAAAACAAAAAGGCATCCTCTTGGAGCAAAATTTTATTTCCCTATTTTTATTCCATTTCTGTTTTTTATATTTATCCAGTATTTCCACTGAAATATTGGAAGAGGCCTAGCTTATGACTTTCACTGTGAGTTTTTTTAACTATTAACACAAATTTGAGTTTTGAAGTACTTTGTATATACAGCAGATAGAGAAAAAAGTCCTAGAATATTGTTTCAAATATTAAAGGCTTCAAATATTAAAGCCTTTTCCCTACTCACAGGACAGAGGTTCTAGAGAAATAGAGAACATGGATATGTTTTAAGTTCCATTATGAATTCTAATTTTTGCATCAAGGTGACTGGCTGCACAGAATCATAGAATTTACTGAGTTGGAAGGGGCCCACAAGGATCACTGTGTGCAACTCCTGCCCCTGCACAGGATGGCCCCAAGAGTGACACCATGAGCCTGAGAGGATTGTCTGAAAGATTCTTGAACACTGGCAGTGGCCACTTATGTGCTGTGCCCACTTTCCTGGGGAGCTGCTCCAGTTCCCAAGCAGTCTTTGGGTGAAGAACCTTTTCCTGATGTCCAAACTAAACCTGCCCTGAGAGAACTGCAGGCCATTTCCTCACCTGGTCACCACAGAGAAGAGGTCAGTGCCTGTTCTTTTGCATTTCTTTGCTGAAGACCTCAATGAGGCCTCTCCTCAGTCTCCCCTTCTCCAGGCTGAACAGACCAAGTGATCTCAGCCTCCCCTCATACAGCAGAGGAAGGGTTGGTCTCTGATGGCACATTTCTATGCATTACATGCTGGAAGTTACTGTTCTGAAGTGACTACTTTTTAAGGAAGAATATTTTTCATATAACTTTTCCATATGCTACTGTATAAAGATGGAGAAAATGAGAATCAAAGACACAATCCAAAAGCAGAGGGGGGAAAAGTGCCTATGGCAATATAAAAAGGAGCAAAAGCAACATGTTCATACTATTAATTTGCAACTTACTAGAGGGGAGGTGGGAGACAAAAGACAAAATAAAATAAAAAAAAAAAAGAAGGAAGACCTATAATGTCTTGATGTCTGAAAATCCCACTAAGAAAAGAAGAAACCCACAAAAGACTAAGCAGGAAATTATTTATTTGAAAATCTGCTAACAGCACTGTTACTGTAGCAAACACTGATGACTGGCTGAACACTCTCCTCAGAGAGTTATGCCTTTGTTTTTGCTAATATATTTATAAATTGTGTCAGAAAATGGGTAAATAATTTTGCAGGGAAATCCTCTTGATTTTTGAAAGTGATCATCTCCGATCTCCTTCTTGTCCTTTTCTACTTATATCCACTTCTAGTCCCCATCTTTACATGTTTTACTCTGAAATAAAAATGTAAAAAAAGTGTCTGTCAGATCTTACCTTAAATGAAAATCTAGAGATGTAAGATTTAGTAGGCAGATGAAGATTTTAACATAAATCTGTTTAATTAAACACAAGAAATTAGAGAAAAAAATACTTACTATTGTTTGTATTTTATTTAAGCATTTGTGGAAGAACAAATCTCTACTCAAAATATTGTGCATCTATAATTAATTGAACTTGCCACAATTAACAGGAATATCTTTTACAACTCTCTAAGAAGAAAGTTTTATTATGAGACCACTTTAGCACTGACATTTATTCCCAGGCTCATGGCATCCAAATGTTAGATAAACACTGCTCCACAAAAAGGAATCTGAACAATTTGTTCACACTCCAAATGACTTTGTTGACTTAGGTAGGAGCTTGTCACTAACATTTAACAAAACTACATGCCTGTTTTTAAAAGCTGACAAAGGCCACTTCTTTTCATATGCAAAGCCTGAGTGTTTTTTCCAGTTACCTGAAAGCTGCACTTTTGCAGAATACAACAGTGGGTTTTGGCTCATCTCCTTTCAAACCTTATCAAAACCATTTATATTTGAACAGTAATGGATGATGTGCTCATGCTTTACCAGGTATTTTCATTACTTTATGACAGCCAAGGCTCCAGGAAAAAAAAATCTAAATATGATTAATGATACAGCAGATTCCTGTAATAGTGGTAAAATATGCAGCCATCTAAAAAGGCACAGAAACAGTTTTGCAATGATGAACTGCCAAGGAGATTAATTCCTCTAGAACACTTGCTCTGTGCCACATGTGATTCTCACAGTCACATAAGAAATTCCTTCGATGCTAGCAGGAGTCAGTCACTGCTCTGTGTACAATCCATTCCCTTGTAAACAAGCCCTTCTCTCTGCAGACATGCCTGCATGGTCACGGTGTGAAGATGAATGACTTAGCTCAGGCTTTGAACAGTCTTACATGGCTGCCAGAAGAAAACTGGCTCCTATCCCAGTCTCTTGAAATATACATGAAGTCACTTGCAGATTGTGTGTATTTGAGCTTATAGATGTACCTCAACTCCTTCTTTGTCAAGTCAAAGTGCCACCAAATCAATAGTGTCAGCTTCTGCCACAAGCCTACCACTGCAGAATGCTGAGGAACTTCATTTATGCAAACTTCATTCCGTTAGGTGTAATAATCTATTGAAAGGGATTTCAGGGTACCAAGTCCGTGAGTTCCAAACCCAGCACCTGAAGAATTTTAGAAATTTCTTTGTGAGAAAATGTCCTCTTCTATTTTAATTTTGTATTCCACATACTAGTAATAACACCATAAAATTTCCCAAAAAGGAGGTCTGGAAATAATTATTGTTTTCAAAACACACTCAGAATACAAAATGCCAATTAAATGTGTAAAGTAATAAATAGCACCAATAGTATTAAAAGGTATGCTATTTTCTTCTTTCCAGTCATCTTCTGAGGATACAAGACACAAACTGTGAGCTTGAAAACTTTCAATTTGAAAAACAAAATATTTTCTGGAGAATAAATGGAAATATACCCATAAGGGCTGAAATGACAACAAGAGCAGCAATTTATAGCATGCAAAAACTCCATCTGCAGATGTTTTCAGTGCCAAAAGGCTGAGTTTGGTTTAAATGAACATAAACAGTTTGATTTTCATTGCAAGTCACAAGTTTTCCTAGTTCATGCTTTATTCCCCCAGTGGAGATTAATGCAGACAAATTCTTTATTTCACATTGACATTTTCTAGTGTCATACAGAGATATCACACCCCTGGGTACCTATGACCTTTCTCACATTATGAAGAGAAAGGACTACATGGAACTTTTTATAATGAGTTCAAAAGCAGCATAATATAGACACCAATGAGAACAATGCTCTTGGCAAACAGAAATAATGAAGGAATCATCTAACATGGAAACTTCACCACATGCACTCAGAGCAGAGCAGAGGCAGAAAAAACCTCAAAGACCAAGTTATACCTGACTTACAGATGGGTACATAAGTACCAAGATTACACAAAAGAGGAAACACACAATCTCCTGACTGAAAACTGCAATAAGTCATCAGAGCAACTCACACAGCTCACAACCTCCTGCTTGTCAATCTCTCTCCAAAGGCACTACAGATAATGACAGGCTGCAATGTGAGTAAATATTTCTGCCACCTTCCTGCCACCTTGAACAGGGGATGACAGCCCCCTTCACATGGCTACACATCATCTGGCCATGGCACCAACATCCTTATCATCTTGTGCATCAAAATCACTCAAGGACTGCCCAAAGGACTCTGTGACGCCTGTCTTAGTAAAAGATTTTAAAAAACTAAATCCCTACTTCCTTCTTCAAGGTATTATGACTTTATTGGCTGCTTAGCATCAGCCCCCTACCAGCTATAATATTTTAATATACGATTGCTAGTAACACAGTAAAACAAGAAGAAAGCCATATGAATGTTGTCTATGGGCATCCCACAGATTAAAGGAAACTGGTTCATGAGTTGGTCCCAAGCATTATTATATTTGTGTAGTAAAGACAGAGGATATCGCAGTGGCATTCTCCAACTGTCAGAGAAACATTAGACTATTTGCTTTTAGTGCAATACACATACAGTACAATAAATAGCTCTACCAAAAAGCACTAGAGCAACTTGTGTGGAAAATTCCTTGTGATATCGTTACAACCTACACGTTGAATTTAGTGACAAATTCAGTTGCATCCAAAGTAAACCTGATCAACAGAACTTAAGAAAAGTATAAATTACTGGACATGTCATAGTCTCACAGACAATACAAGCTGTGCCCAACTATAGAAGACACTCTGTATTTAAATATTTTTTACTATTTTTTTTGCTTAGTACCTGAGTTTGTTCAACTTAACTGGCAGCTGTATGAGAAACAAGAAAACTTAGTCTAGTAACATCACAAGGATCATTCAGATTCAGAAACTGAGAGAGCAGCAAATAGTTTAATGCGGAGTTTAAGGACAAACAATATCTTTTTTTATTTACATTACTTCCTTAGTTTTCAGAAAAGTATGCACAGAACATCTGCTAGGAGCATAAAGGGCTGTAATCCTTTCTATGGTGTCAGGCCTTATGTGACAAATCACCACAGCACCTCTAAGAGGCATATAATCAGAAATTACAGATTAAGCTTCACTCTCACACTGAATGGAAAATGTCTGCAGAGCTAAAGGAGAACAAGGGTCAGTAGGTCTCTGTGAATTAGAAAGACCAGGCAGCATTGTTACATCAGCTAACTAAGAGAAAATTTCCCTGCAAAGATGAATGCTAAGAAGATTTGAAGTCATTAAAGGAAGCGCTCTAGCTCATGCAGATTCATTCAGTTTGTAGTGGTCCATAATACCAGACATACAGGTCAGCAGCTGAATAACCTGGTGTGGCTGCCACACACAGTGACTGCAAATGCAGTCAGAGAGACACCAAATATTCCATCACATAACTTGAGTATTGACCACTGCAAAGACTCTCAAGACACACTGTCCCTGTTTGTTGGGTTATGATTCACACTCATCTTCTGTAGCAACTGTAGATCTAAATACTGGATTTTATATCCCACTTGGAATTCATAGATATGCCCATTAAAGGAGAACTTTTTATTAAAAACTTCACAATTTCGACACCTGAATGAAATTCATTATTCCAACACTTAAGGCAGTGACTGAATTTAAACCCTGAGATTAATTTTCAGTTAATTGCACAGATATTAAGAGTGATCACAATAAGGCTGGCGGCTCTTACTATTTTGAGAACTCAAGATAAGTAACTACTAAGTCTTATTTCAGCAATGTTTGAAAACTATTTTCATGTTAAATGAAAATTCACTACCATACTGAATAGCAATATCATTCATAATACAATAGAATGCAGAATTTCAGCTAAGTCTCCTGAACATCACAAAACCTATTTTTAAACCCCTGTTTTCAACTTCTGTGCATTTTAAAAAGCTTTGAGGAATACAGATATTCAAAAACATAGTTATCCTAGGCAATTATGGAAATGATGTTAGCACTATGGAAGCATAATATTTCCATTCATCTCTTCCACTTTCATAGAACCATGGAAGAAGAAACATGTTTCATTTTCACGCTGAATGTGCTGTCTACACAATGAGCTTCATTCATTAATTTTCAGAAGAATATTTTCATGTCTGATAAGTAGCATTTCTGGGCCAATTTTACAGCTGTGTGTCAGACAGAAACAATAAAAAGGCAAGTTCACACTGGATTATTATCCAATCTGATCACACGTTCAAGAATCAAACATCCATAAATGATGTGATCTTTTGCATTTACAAATATTATGTGATTTCTGTATATTCAGCTTGTTAAATATTTTCAAAATCAAATGTAATCCATCATTCTTTTTTTTTTCCTCTAAGTCCATTCATCTGCATCATCCAACGGAGATCAGCTACTTCCTTTGTATGTCGGTTTGTGCCAAACTTTTATTCCCTTGAGTGTGTTTTCTTTTTCACACACCACCATAAAATTTTGTTTGGAATGTACTAGAAATGCTACTATAATTTGGATAGTAATTAGAAAATTCCTCCTCATAAGATTTATGTTATTACCTGAAATGGATGTTCTACAGCAGGAGATCATCTGTTTTGCAAAATGTCTATTATGCATCTTGTACTGGATTTCCCATCATTCAATGTCTTTAAGATGCTGATGATGTGTGAAATTACATATACAAGTGTGCTAAAGATATCTGTCAACATCTAAAAAGCCTCAGATGTACCAGGAGCCAAATTTAGGAACCAAGCTCAGTAAAATATTCTGTTTATCTAAAGGGATTTTAAAAGAACAATTTTGCTAAACCTATTTACTTCTTTACACTCTGCTAAGAGAATTTAGTATTTATTACCTTCATTTTATTTTTCCCCATAGAACTCAGCAGCATAGATCCTCCTTCCTTCCTGCAAAATCTGTCATTACATTATGGATTCTATAGATTCATCTCTGTATCTGTGTCATATATTTATTTTAATAAATAAATATATGTGATCCAGGAAAAGAACCACTGCGCCCAGCTGTATTCAAGCAGGACCAAGTACTCTCCTTACACTGGAACAAACTCCCTTTTATTCTAGAAACATGACAAAAGGGTAGCAGTACCACTCCTCTGCCCCACTCTTGCAAAATAACAACCCCACTTTTGAAACAGGGACTGAAAAGACAGTTATTAAAGAAACTGAGATCAAAGGCATGTAATTCAGTCCCCATGACTTAACAAGCAGTCATGCACCAAGTGAACACAGTAATAACCTATGTATGACACCACATTTAAAAGAATTACAAATTTAGTGCAGAATGAGAGAAAGAAAAATGAGTACCTTGCAGATGACATGGCAGGTTGAGACAATGAAAAGCTGAGATTCTGGGAATAGTATCTATAACCCCTGAAAAACAGCAACACCGCAGTCAGCTATTAGCGCTCCATCATCCTGTATCCATCCATAAACATGGCACACACTGACACAGCATACACAGGAGCTTTGGCACAACTTGCACAGATATATCCTTGCTTCTAGAAAGGCCATTCATTTATTTACACAGGAGACCCCCATTCCAGATTGACAAATAAAATAGGTGCTTTTCAAATCAGCCTAATGATTTGTTCGCCCCTGATATGCAAAATTTTGTCCTCAGTGGTAAATAATACGTTATCAAGATGCCCAATTATTCTTTCTGTTTAGCAGGCAAATGGGAATTAGTTCAAAGTCATACTACTAATTCTCTGTATAAATAATTTGGTACACATGTTTAAACTGTCCATGATGGGCTTCTGGGTAAGCAAGGACACACACACCAATACATACAAAATTCAAAACCAACACAGATTTTTCTATTTTCTAGACATCAAGACGAAGTAGAAGTTAAATTACTGCTTGAATACATGTAGTCACACAATTAAATGGGTGCAAATATCACTCTGTAAAGTTATAAATAGCAAAAAATATTGGTTTTTAAAATGTTTATAACAGCAAAAAGTGAAGTTACATAATAGACTTTGAAAACGGGGTACAAAGATTTTAGAATAAGAAAATCACAATAGAAGTTACAGTCTTATATGTATCTGAGAAAGAAAAATCCAGTTTAAGCCTTACTGCCAATGGACAGAGAATTAAGGGTAGCATCACAAAGCACATGATAAGCCATTTCCTTCTGTTAATTCTGTATTCCAACCTGTCTTATTGGGATCCTTCCAGAGGGTAATTGTAGACTGCAATACCAAGATGGGAAGAAAAGGTTGACAGTTAGCTTTCAGTACTATTGTACTGTCTCAGTCTATCACAATAGACCCCAGTTTGGTTTACCACTGTTTATCTGCATTTATTCATAAACAATAGAATGGAAATATAAACACATTCAATGCTATATTACAAAGAGCTTCTAGTGAGAATGAGACAAGTTTTGTTATTGTCATGTTTAAACATCAGGCATTGAAATAGACTTTTAATTTTTCTTTGAATTTTAACACAGATAGAGGAAAAAGACTTTACCAAGATATAAATCCAGAATCACCCATTATTTCTGAGACACATTGAAAATGCGCTACCTCTCTGAAATATCCTTACCAGTACTGAATCTCTGCTGGACTTAAAATCAAAACTTGCAAATAACTTTCCCTGGGAAACTGACAGAGGTGAGGAAACATCTTAGAAAAAAATCTTGAGAAAGAGGCAGATGACCAAGCCAGCAGAAACACTGTGCCAGATGCACAAAGAGAGTGAACACCTAATTTTCAGAGTAGTTCTCAAATACATAACTTAGATTTTACAAAACCACTTTTTCAGATACCACTTTTCTTGAGGCAGCCAGGATTCTGAGTACATTAACTGGAAATGATGTTTCACTTGTATTTTGCATAATTCTGGCACCTTTAACATAGAAGACAGTAAGGTTCATTATGTCTTTTGACCGAGGAGCTACATACATATGTCATGAAAAGAGCCTTGATAACCGGGCTATAACCTAGCCCTGGAACAAGGCACTCTCCTATGAAAATTGCTTCTCAAAGTACAGAATAATTATAGGCTAAATAAAGAAAAGGCAGAAATATCTCTACAAGCTGGTAACCAGAGCACTGAATATGGAATGGAGAGACTTGAATTCAATATTTTCAATGGCTATTATTTATTCTACATTCTCATATATTCTACACTCTCAAGAATTCCTTACTGACAGATCCAAAGTCAGCTACTTTAACATATGCTTACAGAACTAGTCAGAGATTCATTCTGGGGTGAAACTATGAGAATTTAATAAAAATTTGGATTCAGTCCTACCTAAGTATGATCTTTAATCATCTACATTCTTTTAAATCAGCCCATCTATTTTACACTCCTGTCTCAGGTTAGAGGTCCATATTTATCTACAACAATCACAGAGAGGGCCTAAAGACTTGTTAAACAGTCATGGTTAACTTCCAGATCAATAAAATACAGCAAGAATCCTACTCAGAGGAGTTCAGGTTCTCAAGACTGAGTAGAACTTCAGTTCTGAAAATCAGCAGTAGTGACTAATTTCTCCCTGGTTTCAATAACAACACTTAGTGAGAAATGAGGCAGGTTTACTTTTAGCTCGAGTCTGAAATAGCATTGTCAGTAAGAATCTATTGACTTAAACAGGCTTTGGAAAGAAATGTAATACCAGAAAAAAACATACTCATAGGTAACCCTCAACTACTTGACTGGTTTGTTATGCAATTATTTTATGGTTAAAATGCTGATATCTGGGGCTCATATAATGTTAATAAGCCAAAATACACAATGTATAGTGAATCAGAAAAGCAAATGTGTGTAATCTGTCCTTCTCAAATGTTTGGTGCTTGTGAGAGACAGGGATGTTGATGGTGGCAGGCTCAAATATTTGGCCATCTGTGGAGGTGGCAGGGTGCTTTGCTGGGACCAGGTTTGCAACCCCAGACAGGCAGGAGGGCAGGTTTTGAGGACGTAATGGCAAAGTCTCCGATGTCCATAAGACAGAGGGGTGAACACTTGCCACCAGAGGCTCTGGGGTTTGAGCCAGATAAGGGAAATGGATGATGATAAGCAGATCCTGCAAGGGATAGTGCTTTTTGATCATTCCAGTGTCCTCCCCCCAGCCCAGCCTGGGAAAGGTCACATCCATATGGGACATTCACATTCACACACGTCGGCCTGAGAACGTTCATCCTTTCTCACTGGGCACAGCTGGCTCAACTGCACTGGTGTAAGAGGCACCTTCATGTCTTAGAAGGGCTCCTAAACCATCAGAGACTCCCAAAGAACCCCCCAGACTCACTTCTGGGGCCTTCCAGCACAGGACTGTGCATGATCCACAGTGTTGAAACAGACAGAGTAAAACTTCCACCCAGGGCAGGCAGTGGGGTGTTTCCCATCTAACCTCAGGTTATTTTAACTAATTGTGCCTTATGTTTCATGGAATTTCCCCACTCCTGGTGGATCAAGAATGCAACCATCACTTTGGCAAACAGATATTGAATCTGCAACAATCAAGTTTCATCTCTGGATCAACAGGCGGTAATGTCTTTCTACTCTTATCCTTTCTCTTTTTTTTCACCCCCATACATTTTCTGAAGTGTTATTTTTTATTCCTTTATATTGATGCATTTCTGTAGATAATAACATCCAAAATGGCTACACACCTGCTTTCCATTGCAACAAAACTGTACTAAAGTAAACTGTTGGAGATTTTTTCAGGGATGGCTTAGAAGGCAGCTGTGAGGAGCAGGTTCTCACAGCCTGTTTCTGTGAACAGCAGAGGTTCTCAGGTTATTTTTAATTACAGGTAAAAGTGACAAACATGAAGGCCTTGAGAGCCTTGCACATCAGAGTTCTCAGGCAGCTTTCTCATAACAAGTGGATGTTCTATCTTTGGCTGTTTTGGGAAAGCAAGAATAATTTTGAGAACCCAAATCTTGGTATTGGAAACATAAGGAGGGGTTGGTATGTTATCTCTGACCTATTGTGAGCTCAGATTTTGCAATATGCATGAACTTGATTAACACTGTTATAAAAGGTGACTGATTGATCAATAAAGTGGAGTCGATGGCTGACCAACACAAGGTGGGTCGTCCCCCTCTAACTTCAATATATGGTGAACTTCAATATATGGTGACCTCCTTGACGTGATATTGCAATACCACGAGAAGTTGGAGTAAAGGGTCGGGTTCCGTGTCCAAAGCTGCAGCCGGGACAAAGCAGCCGGAACAGCAGAAGCATCAAGAAAAAAAAAAAAGCGAAAAGAAAAGTCGCCGAGAGACGCCGTGCTCCAGGTGGCCGTAACAGACGGGCCCGGCCGAAACGTGTGGCACGAAGCCTAGAAAGAGCTGCAAAAGCGCGTGCTATTTAGAGGTAATGGGAAGGCAAGCTGCATATGATTTTTTATTTGTTTTTTTACAAAGGGGACAGATTAAGGGGATGAATTTGCAAAAGGATTTAACGGGACTTTGGACTGATAGCTATGCTGGAGGGATTTTCCTTATTCTCCTTACGGTTTACGACTTAACGGGATGGCGTGAATTCGGTGATTTATCATGGGAGAGCGATAAACCTATCAAGATGCTCAGCAAGCTGCGGGGGGCTGTGGCGGAAGCCGAGCCAGCTGCCGCGAGAGCTGCCGCAGGAGCTGCCGGAGAAGCCGCGCCGCGCGCCGAGAACCGAGCCGAGCCGCGGGGGGAGCCGAGAGTGGCCGAGCCCCGCGCGGAGGAAGCCGCCGCGGCTGCAGCGTGGACAGAGAGCACAGCAGCACCAGCAGCGCCGCGGGCATGCCAAACCTGGCCCCAGCGGGAGCCGAGCGGAGCCGCTGCCGCGCCGTAAGACCAGAAGTTTGTTTTCGCCCGCTCCGACATTCGCAGGGAGCCGTGCACCGCGGGGGGAGTGGGGCCGCCGCGGGGGGAGCAGCCGTGCCCCGCAGCCAGCGCCAGGCAGCTACCACCAGCATCCCAGCGCAGAAGAAGCCGCGCCGCGCCGAGCTCAGCGCGGGGGGGCTCGATCCCTCTTCTGACACACAACGCCGCAAGACCAAATTAACTCTTGGTAGCTCTGCTCTAATTTTAAGCTACTTAAATCTGTTATCTTGGTTTATATGTATTTCATACTAATTCTTAGAAGCTTTGGGTTTCCTTTTTCCTCTCCTGCTCAGACTAGTAGTAAGCCAGGTGAGAGAAGACTGCTGCTGTTCTGAAGTGGTTGATTTAGCTTGTTGATTGAAAACTTAGATTTGCAGTTTTGTGGTTTACCAAGAAATACCAGGACTCACTCTCTTCTGCCCCTTCTTCAGCAGTGTTAGTAATTCAGTGATACAAGTTAGTTACTAGCTTAGAGTGAAGCTGAGAAAAGTGGGCACACCTTTTACCTTTCCTTGCTGCTACAAACAGGGCCTTAGCTATGAGGGGCCCAGGGCTGGAGTGCACTGGACTAAAGCTCCTAGACTCTCTTTCTCTCTTGTCTGTGCAGTTTCTGTTCTTGCCATGTCTATGCTTGGCTGCAGGTAATCTGGAGTCTAAAATAAGAGCCTGCAGTGGCTTAGGCTGCTTTAGCTTTCTTCTCTTAACTTTTAGTTATCTTTTTGAGTTTCAGAACGCTTCAAATATCCACTTTCTAATAATAATAGTTTCAAGAGGTTTTGCATTTCAAAGTGCAGACAGATCTTTCTATTGAGCTTTGGTTAGATCCTAAATGCTGCTTTTAAAGATTTTAAACAGTGTCTTACTCCAGTGGTATGCAATGTAGCTTTGCTGTTCCCTGAAAGCTAATTTAAGAGTGATAAAGAAAAATAGTTTTGGTATAGATTAAAAGTTTTACTGAATTACTAATATAGAAGGTAATGCATAAACACAAACTTTAAATAGTGTATGTGTTTTAAAGATTTAAGCTAAAAAATGTCTATATTACACAAGGAAAACATCTGTTGATGTGTTTCCTCAAAGAGGCATTTTATAAAATTGCTATATAATTTTTAAATAAGAATTGTTTCCTTTCTCTGGATCCAAAGGAAATGTTTCTTTTTTAAAAGTGGTAAAGTGGTGTTTCCTACTCCAAAGCCACTTTAGAAAGCATAATAATAATATAAATAAAATAATAAAATATTAAATAAATAATGAAATAAAATAATGATAAATAATAAAATGAAATAATGGTAAATAATAAAATAGTAATAAAATATGAAATAAATAAGATAAAATAATGATTAATAATAAAATGAAATAATAATAAAAATATGAATAGAAAATTTGAAATAATTAATAATTTCAAATTTTGGTTAATAAAAGCATGGTTTTTAAAAGCATGTGATTAAAAAAAACATACAGCATCTGATATTCATTTTGGGATATCACTTGCTTTTTATCATGATTGCAAGCAAGCAAACTTTTGTTGACCAAAAGTTTTGTGTTAAAATTAAAATTATATTAAGTATAAGTTATATAAAATTTAAAATCAGCTGATTTTGTTAAAATTAAGCTTAGGTAATGTTTTGTTAAGTTTAAATATTTTAAGTATTTTAAGTCTAATATTATTTAGTTTAAGTGATGTTAGATAGATTTATGCTTTTATGATAGGCATTTATTTTATGACCTGTGTGCAGAGGGTAGTTGTGGACTTTAGAGAGATTCTAGTTAAAAGAAACAATTAGAAGTATTTGTGAGTAGAGTTATTTTTGTTTAAAATATATCTGCTGTTTAAGAATAGAAAACAAAGTTTCTTTAGCTTATTTTTATGAATTATATTAGCACACCTGAGTTTTGTTTAAGCTTTATAGATTTTTATGTTACAAAGAGTGTGACAGCCCATAGAACTTTTCTGATTCTTGTTTAAGTTTTGTTAGAGTTAATTGATTTTACATGTAAGTTTTGTTGGTCTTAAAATAAGTCTGTTAAGTTTAGATATTTTAAGTGTTTTAAATGCATGCAAATTTTTCACTACTCCAAATCAACCAAGGACTGAGAAATAACCCAGCTGATGCCATTTGAGCCAAAGGATTACAGTCTGTAAAACTGATCTTGAACTTTTCTGAGAAACCCAATTAAGAGGTGGATGTGAAAACTTCAAGGACACAAACATCATTTTTCAGACTCGCCGTTCGCCTCCTCCCCAGGTGCACATGAGGGAGGACAGCTGACAGCTTTTAACCCTTTGGAGTAAAAGCCATTGCTCGAACCATGGCTGGGGGACCCTATAGAGATACTGAGTGTATTTTTGAATGTTTTGTTTGTTTTGCTTTGTATTCTTGGTGGTATTCAAGATATGGTCAGAAGAATAATATAGAAACCTAGCATACCAACCTCCTTGTGCAAAAAAAAAAAAGAAAAACCGGGAGTTGTTGGAGATTTTTTCAGGGATGGCTTAGAAGGCAGCTGTGAGGAGCAGGTTCTCACAGCCTGTTTCTGTGAACAGCAGAGGTTCTCAGGTTATTTTTAATTACAGGTAAAAGTGACAAACATGAAGGCCTTGAGAGCCTTGCACATCAGAGTTCTCAGGCAGCTTTCTCATAACAAGTGGATGTTCTATCTTTGGCTGTTTTGGGAAAGCAAGAATAATTTTGAGAACCCAAATCTTGGTATTGGAAACATAAGGAGGGGTTGGTATGTTATCTCTGACCTATTGTGAGCTCAGATTTTGCAATATGCATGAACTTGATTAACACTGTTATAAAAGGTGACTGATTGATCAATAAAGTGGAGTCGATGGCTGACCAACGCAAGGTGGGTCGTCTCCCTCCAACTTCAATAGTAAACCATATATATATATATATATTTGTATATAAATATCAGTCATTCAGCGTTATTTTGTTCCAAGGGAAACCTAAAGGTTTAGTAGAGCCCCCTGAGGAAGCTAAAAAAAGAATCTAAGTTACCCTCACAGACAGGGATGGATTGTAACAGTGCTCTGTTCAGAAACCTCTCCAGTGTTTAAAAGTTTATTAAATTAAATATAATGAAACAAACGGAAACCTGTTATGCTTCACTAATTAACAGGAAATGTCAAAATTAAGTGCAGTAATTACTTGAAATTTTGTGATTGTTTATTTGACCATTTCAAATGACTTTTAAGGAAATAATAAGTTCAAGTGCAAGGTAGATTGCCTCCTGGAGAGGAATCTCACTTTAAATGCCAGTGACTTCATTCAAGATGCATAAAAAAGACACAAGGTTTTCATGGGAAAATGATAGGCATTTTTTACTTCAATTTCTAACTAGCATTTGAAATAATATAATGAGAAAGATATTAAAAAATGTATTTGAAATCTTCAAAAGGACTGAAGAGTTGTACATGTAGCTTCTGAAGAGATTTACATTGGATGCTTCCATCTTTTTTCAAGTCTCTTAAATACTTGAGACTCTCTCTAAAAGAGTTCTGTTGCTAGAGCCATAGGCAGAGATCCTTCTAGGGTGTCACAAATTTGAAGTCTTAAAAAGAGATCATTTGGAGCTATTTCCCAAACCTGATTTCAATCACAGTAGTACTAAAATATGATTCTACTATATTGGCTGACAATATTTAACATTTCTACTGCTAAAATGGTTCAACATAGACAGTTATGAAAGCATTTACATATTATCTTGTATATCTCTTAACAGTTGAGCACAGAGAGTAGCATGGAGAATACAGATGAGAAGAACATGAAACAGAAACTGTGAGCTTGAGTTGTCAGTAGGTATTATCAAATCACCTCTTATCTCTGTCATTGACAACCTCAGCTCCTTTGGTCTTCCGTTCTACAGGTACTGACTGATTTGCAGTGTTACCAAGTGATTTTGGGAAGCATGTAAGGTAAATACACTAGACAGTATACACAGGGAAAAAAAAAAAAAAAAAAGTGTGTCTAGTATTAGTCTAGTATTAAAAACCTTTCCACAAAGAGGTTATCAAGAAAAAGAAAAGTATACAAAAGTTTCGGCCCTGCACAAAGCACCATAACTCTAATGAGTTTTTTGCACCATTTACTGAAACCTCAGAAAAATTAAGCACAGCAGGGATCTCTGTTGTCATTAGTTACAAGACTAGGATACCACACACTAGCAGTAATACCATGAGCTTTAAAGTGACCACATTGTTACAGCAAAATACCACCTGGTATTTTCCCCTGTTTTTCCATAAATGACATTTATACACCAGAGCTGCTCTAATAATCTATTCACAAAAGGTGAAAACACTAAGCAGATGTGGGTCAAAATGAATTGCTTACATGGCCTGTCTATGTTTCAGACAGGCAAATTAAAGTTTAGTAGAAGTAGAAAAGCACAGCATAAGAAAAAATCACAAACAGAACAAACAAACAAACAAAGCCAAGACTTTACCATCAACCAGAACATATAAGTTGTGCATCTAGAAAAAAGGTACAAGATTAAGGTTTTGGAATCATAACTTGGAGATCTCAAAACAGCAGAGACTGCTTAGAAGATCTTCTGACCACAAGATGCACACCACTAAAGACATATGCCACTAAACAAGACAAAGCTTTTATGAAGGAGTGAAAAAGGAAATTGTAACTTTTTAATTCCTCACCTGAATATGCACTTTATAATATCAAAAGCTGAGATTCACATTTGTAAGCCATACCTCCGTTCCCATTAACAACTGCAGTATTAGTAAGGGTTACATTTCTTTTTTTAAAAAAGCAGTGTTCTGTAGCTGCTGCATTACTCACACCAACAGAACTGGTTCTGTTAAGTTTACCTAGAAAAAAACAGCGCAGGGATAAATACTTGGCTGACAATCACAAGACCTAAGTTTCAGTCATCGATGTGACAAACAGGTGGTGTTAGGCAAGGTCACTTGGATTAATTTTTATTCTCTTCAAGTATTAAAACTTTCTGATGGCTATCTCTCTGAATACAGAGTTAAATATATGAAAGAACCTAAAAATACAACCTAAAAATGACATAAAGTTACAAATTATTACAAATTGTTTCAAATACTACAAATGCCATAAAGTAAACTTCAGACACTACAGACATGGGGTTTTTCCTGCACAATTAAATCATTTACAAATAGATTCTTACCTATAAACATAACAAGGTCTTTGAATATCATCCAAACTAAGTGATGGATAAGCGAGATTTTCAACTGCTGCAGTGCCCACTTAGGCAAAATAAATTCTCCTTCCCTACCCCCTCAGAATCTTGTGAGGTTTTTTCTCCTTTCACAGTTTTTCCATTTCTCTCTAGACACTGTAAGGCATTATATCTAAAGTTTTATAAAGGGAAAGTCTCTCCAGATAGCAGGGAATTGCTTCTGCGAGAAGTGGCATTCACTACCCAACCCACTCTCTGTTAAATTGGCTCAGCAACCTTGTGAAATTTCACCTTAAAAGGACAATTAATCCTTTGACCCAATACAGCTGAGCCCTTAATCCATACCATATCACTTCAGGAACTCAACTACATTGAACTGTTCAATGAACTGTGATCTTAGTCTTTCTTCATTATAACTCCTTTTCAGTTAATTTACTGTGAAATATTTGGACAGATTGTTACAATTATCTACCTTCTACTATTGGGAGATTTTTCTGCTTCTCTATGAATGACTTCTTATATTCATAGTTATTTACACAGTAAATTTTACCTGTGCCTTTAAATTTCTTTTTTTTATATTCTGCCTATAATTGTAACAAAATCACTTGTTTTAATTTTTACACTGGTTTTAGTTTAAATGCTGAGAATGAATTATTGATTTAGTAAGCTATGTAAATTCAAGCTAAGTTCTAAACATCTGGACTCACATATTTGGGGCATTTTTGTTTAACACTGACCCTCAAGCAGCAGCAAGTAAAAGTAAATTTACTCCAGAATAAAATTAGTATATTCCTAGCAGTATCAGAAACCAAAACATTTTACTGGGACTAGAACAAAACAAAACAAAACAAAAAAAACCAAAAACCCAAAAAAAACCAAAAACCCCAAAAAGACCCCAAACCAAAACAAAAAATAACCCAAAAAAAAACCAACAAAAGAACAAGAACAACAACAAAAAAATCCACACTCATAAAAAAAACCAAAACCAAACAAACAAACCCACCAAAGTAAAAGAATAAATAATTTCATCATGTTTTAGCCCACATGTGGATCTCTTGCATTAATAATGCATGAATTTATTTATCACAACACTATTGAGAGTTCTGGCCATATCACCTCACTTGAATGAATGTGACAACTCCTGCATGTGTCTCAGCCTTGGAGGTTTCTTGCTTCACTTCATTTTCAGTGGTAGCCATAAGACAAGGGAGTATAAATAACAAAGTAGTATTCTTTACAGACACATCTCTGAGCTATTCTTGAATACTGAAAGACAAGTAACTTAGTTGTCCTGGCTCCTATTGTTTTAGGAAGAACTGTTGCTAAATCTTTTGATATGGGATAAGTCAGACCTGTTTAGTGAAGAACTACTGCCATCTACTTATCTTTTCTAATGTCACTTTACCATTTCTCATGTTATTTAGATCACATTAAGCTGCACTGCACTAAAGACATTAATGGGGAATTTCTTTTTTTTTTTACTTATATGATCTTGGCATGAAATTGTTATAGTAGGTAAGTCTGTATTAATCTTTTCTGTGGATAATGACCAGGCAGAGTGAGCAGTTCTAATAAATTCTATCAGTGAAGCAATGCTTTTGTACTATTAGGCATCTTGCTTCAGTGATTAGTGTCAAACCAGGTCTGTATTTCTCACTTCAATAAATAACTAAGGGAAAGACATAAGATAGAAACATAGAATAATTGATTATTTTCTCAGAGGAGAGAAGTAACCTTTGGAAAATTGAGAGGGTCTGTGTGGTTCTGCATACTTATTAATGAACAATCATTAATTGAATCACTAGAAATGAGAGTAAATATTATGTTCAAAAAGTAGCCTATGATACAAAGTATTCAAATTGGTCAAGACAAAGTATATTGATTTTTAACAAGTAAGAAAACAAATTAAATTTTTTCATGGTTTTTAAATCACTTTTAATGGTCATTGATAAGAAAGAGTTTGTTCTTATACCCAGAATGCATTCACTTTCAATAAAAGGCAATACAATCAGACCTTTACATTTCTGAACTTAGACTCAAGCTATCACTTCATTTTTCCGTTTCAAACTCTACCTTTTAGGATGCAATGCTGTGGCCCTGTGTACTAGGGAGTGCTTCAGTTGTTTAGAGCTAATGGCAGTGATGATAGGATTGAGTATTTATAGACCAACAAGGCAGAAATACTGGTGGGAGTCTATTATAGACAATTTATAACCTTTGGAAGAAGAGACAGACATCTTAGGAAGACTCCAAGTACCTTGTGAGGTCATGTAGGTAGAAAATTAGAAGGGGAAAACCCCTACTAGGACTTGATCTGGTTACTGCCATAAAATACAATAAAATGTTTCTATAAATACATTAGCAACAAAAGGAGGGCTAAGGAAAATCTCCATCCTTTACTGGATGCAGGGGGAAACACAGTGACAAAAAAAAAAGCTACTTAATGCCTTATTTACCTCAGTTTTAATAGCAGAACAAATTTCACTTTTCTAGCTACTTCTGCTAGACATGGCTTGACTTTCCCACAGCTTCAAAAAAAGCATGATGCAGAAGGATTGAGAAATTTAGACAAAGTGATGAAAAAAGAAGAAAAAATGACTGTGATAAATCAGTACCTAGCAAAGCAAAATGGTGACTAAATCACATAACTAAGGCAAACCATTTGTGAAATGTTGGGATGGAAGAAAAGAAGCTATCATGTACAGTGTATGTGTGTCACATTGGCTGGGTCAAAATGATTAATTGTAGGAATGCTGAAACTATGAGAATACAGAGACTGGGAGAAAACTCTTTCCCTAGCTGTATATTCTTCATTCATTCTCTTCTTTACTCCATTTGCTCTGCTGTCTCATGTCCGAGATGTATCAAGGCAGTAGAGAATCACCCATGGGCGAGGTCATGAGGAACATTTTAAGACCAGGCACAAAAACAAGCACAGGGGAATGAGTTTTCTGGTGAACCACACAATCTAGAGATAGTAAGAATGCTCTGTTTACTAAAAAGGTGTTCTGGTTTCACTCCTTCCCAAAGCAGCAGACAGTTAAATTTTATGACCTAGATGTGCATATTACTCTACTTGCAGTGACATTTATTTCCATCTGCTGTTTTATTATTCATTGCTTCAACTGTGTTATCATAAGTTGTTTGTGGACTATTAAGCAGGACAAAACTGGGTAAGAGAAGCACTATTACCTAGCATAGCTGGGTTTATGAGGAGGAAACAGTGTGATTTGGAGATTATATGCATGTTCAGATTCTAGTGTGCTGTTCTAAATTCTCACAGAAAAACAGTCATAGAGAAATTTCTTTATGGGTTTCAGAAGCTGGGGAGAAATCAATAAGTAGGAAATGACATCTGAAATGGCACATTCTCAAGACCTGCAATGTCTGCTGTACAGATCCTGAAGTGTATTCTAAAATCAAGTAATGCTGCCTTCCTGTGCAATCTGTGAATAATTTGTGATATACATTGAACCTCTTTATATATAAAGATCTTTTGGAGTAGAGAGAATTGTTTGTACTGAAGTACTTCAATATGTTTATTGCTGAAAACATAGCATGTGCAATAGCAACAAAACTGGGAGGTATCTCTAAATAAAATAGTAGAGTAGCTGTATAATGAATTTTATTTTGGTATCAATGTTCTTTTATTCTATTATTATTTTGAATTACAGTGTATATATTGTCAGAAATGGGCATTTCAAAGTACACTGTCAGTAGTACTAGCTTATCTTTCATAAAAGCCACTGGCAAATCCTTAACAATTTTTGTGGTAGCAGTACTATAACAACAGCTCTGAGATAAATCCTGTTTTCTGAACCACTCTCCCTTTTATTCCGTTTGTTAATAGTGCTTCTTTGCTTTCTCTTGGTTTATATTGAAGCACTCACTGATGAAATATAGCAACTTTATTTAGAAGTCTCTCAGTTAATTTGTCAGAGAAAATTATCCAGGAATCATAGCAGATAGGAATTAAAGCACTTGTTTTGTCCTTAGCTGTGCCTGAAGACAGAAATCAACTTGACAGATCTACAGGCAATCACTTCTTGAAGGTTTCCAAAGTGGAAAATCCAAACTTTATAGGCAATTTATTTCAGTTCTTTATTATCTTCACCCTTAGCGAGTTTCCAATAATATGTAGTAGAAAACTTCCTTGCTGAAAACTGAACTGTATAATTCTTGCCTGATCTTACCTCACTATGATGAATAGTTCCCTTCAATTTTCCTGCTGCCTTTTTTTTCTTCTCTTTATATTAGATAAACCCAATTGACTTAGCTTTTCCTTCTAGGAAGAACTCTAATAATTTCACTGAAATGTTTTCCCTTTTTAAGGTGTAGTCTATTGTTGCAGTATATTCTGTATCTCTGGCCAGGTTGGACAGAGGTTATATGTCTCATCATATGAAATTCACCTATCTCTAATTTTGAGGAATTGATTCTAAAATACTGTGCATACAATGGGTCTACCCATGCTCAAAGTAATCCTACACATTCTCAGTGACTGAATGGCACTGATAAAACTATAAAGTAAAATCCTTTCTCTTACATCAAAACTGAGACATCACATGGTTCAGTAAGAAATTCCAACAGTGGTTTACATTCCAATATATTGATGATTATCAACTTGATCTGCAGTTTACATGTACACTTCTGATTCTCATAGTTTAGAAGTGCAAATACTATCCATCTGACATCTATATTTCAGTATCTACATATAATTCTAAGTGTCCTACTATAAAATATGTAAAAAACAGAAGTAGAAGGGAATATTAAGCTCTGCATGCTGATAGGCTCCTCTTCTGTTACTACAGAAACCACAGTGCTCCTCAAAATAGGCAAGGTACTTCACCCTCCAGTCAGATAACATTTAAAATTTTGTTTTAGCTTTTTGCTAGTTGGATAATAAAAACTCAACTTTCAAACAAAATTAAGCTCATATGTGTTCCAAAGTATCTGAAATACAGAATAAATTTCCACGTATAACAACGACAACTTCTAAAAAGGGAAAAATGAATGGCATCTGAATGGTAAGGCTTTTAAAATTTAATTTACTGGTTCAAACTGGTTGGAGAAAAGATATTTTATTTCACAACAAACTCATAATTTTGGAATTTCTTCCTGATATATTTTTCATGTTTGTATCAATCCCTCTGTTTTAGAACAGGAACTTTTTGTACTTAGTCATTAAAATAACCCATCCCTAAGATATCTCCTCGAATTTGGGGCAAAATCTTGTAGAAATACCTGGTTGGAATTCTGGAGCTGAAATGTAAGTGTCCTCTGTCTTTGGATGGATCAAACTTCAAATTTCCTTCCACCATGGAAGAGGGATTCAGATACAATGTTGTTTGATATAATTCTAAACCATATAATCAACTTATCCAAAATACTTACCAGATGATACATAAAGTTCTTCAAAAACTCCTAAAAGAATACTGCATCCAATTAGAACCAATGGTTAATGAACTACACATTTATTCAATTTTAAGGGATTTAAAACATAATTATTTTAGTTATTGATTGCCAACAAAAAAGCAATTTATGCAATTTCTTTTCAAAATTAAGAGTTAGCTTTGACTGGGGAAGGCCATTTTACATCCTGAGTAAGAAGGAGATTTGATGTATTCTGGTTCATTTTTTTCATTAAAAGAAAGATGAAGAATATCCTAATGAGTCTAGTGGCAAGCAAGCAATATATGATTGCTCAGTCACGATGTATGAAGAACAGGATAAAGATAGATGTTTGCAGAGAATTACCAACATATATAAATCAATCTAAAACAAATGCACTCCTAATCACTGATAAAATATTTAAGATTCCCACATTCATTCAGCTCTTCTAAGCATTTATTTTCTAAGATAGCAGCAAGAGCTAATTAAAATGCTTTGGGTTTATTTTCTTCTTTTTGTTTTTGTACCAGTCCTGCAAACAGAGGTATCTACACCATTCTTACATGGCCCATCTTTTTCAAGTTTTACAAACATTTAGCAGCAAATACAGATTACAAAACTCTATTCTCACTGCTTTCTCCTCTTTATGACAGGTAAATTAAAAGCCCGAAACAGGTTCTTTAATGGCTTCTAAAGGGCTCTGTTTGATCATATCTGCTCCTAATCCTGTCTCTCAGTGGCAAAAGTACCTCTGCCTTCAGTAAGGGCAGCACTAGGTCAGACTTGAGCTCCTGGGCAAATTTCATTCTGTCACACCAAGCAAACTGGATGTAAGCAGCAGGCAGGCAGAGTGCTCCTGAATTTTATATAGGAAAATGGCCTGAGTTATTCTTATGTATGGGATGAGCCTTTTGGAGATAGAAAGAAACAAAAGAAAAATTTCATTAAAAGAGAATTTTTCCAAGGTTGGAATTTTGGATATTTTTGTTTATGTTTTATATTTAATCCACTCAGGATGAAATAAAATTGGTAGTTGCTAAAAATTCAACCAAAAATATACTCTAATTTATTGAGGCTATTCAAATTTGTGGACAAAATTCTCAAACTCATCCTGATACTGTAACCTCAGATATCTGGTCTCACAATATACTTGTTATTCAGTCACACCCTAAAATACAAACCTTACTCTGGACTGCACAGCCTTTTGATTTATTTTAGACACAGAAAACTGCTCATGCTGTAGTTTAGCCCTTGCCTTTACAGCCAACTTCAATCTACAAAGCCTTACTACCAACCAGTCAAGGGGTGAAGTTGATTGAAATTCCATGCAGCCACCACTAGTGAGAAACAGCAAGTGGAGGAAAAAAGCTGATCAGTAAGAAATATTGAAACATTTCAAGGAGAACTGTTTTGCTAGAAATGACACCACAGATGTGAGCACACTATTAAAAAAACAAGGCTATCAATTGATAAAGATGGTTTTGCCTTTTGGAGAGTTGCTGGTTTTTCACTACATCATTTCATGCCTGAGGAAAAATCAGAGTGAAAGAAATTGCAAAGACACTAATTAAATATTGTCAAGCCTTAGACAGAAAATTTTTAAAAGCTAACTCAGGACACAACTAGCATAATGCAGACAAAAACCAAGGGATTAGAATTCCTTAAGATGAAGAATGTCAAAGACAACAATAAAATAATACAACAAAAATCAACAAAAAACCCCAATAAAAATCAGCCAGATGTAGAACTTAAGAGAACGGGAGTTGGATATTTACACTTACCTTATATCAAACATTTAATATTCAACAGTTTAAAGTATATTTATAATAGATAAAAGCACCTTTTCTGGTGCTAAAAGAAATTCTTAGGATTGTTGAAATTATTTAGTCCTCAACCCTAGCATTTATAAGTAATCTAAGCATGCTTACAGTTTATAAAATATGCTCCAGTATGTTTTTTTTCCTAAAGTAATATACAATTGAGCAGGAAGGAAATAAGCATTATGTAAACCAAAGCTAAAGATTATAACTTATGGGCAAGAAAAGGTTTGTTTTGATAAATTTTTGAAAGGCAGTAGAAGCAGCAGGAATATGTGAGCCTTCAAATTCCAATTGCTATAGCAACTGGTGGTATTTTTAGCCATCATAACAACTTAAACAATTGTAGAGAATATCAGTGCTTCTCTCTCCAAATATCAGTGCTGATCTTTCCCTGTTTTTCCAAATAGAAGCCCGTAAGTTGCTACAGCACAGGAAATTCTAAAAAGCGTTTTCCACATATGAAATAACTTGCATGACATTTTGCCAGCTTTGCCTCACCTTGCAGGGAAAACACGAAAAAAAGAGGCTCTAATCATTTGGCCTATAAATACAGTTATAGAAGAATTAGGATTGAGTCTTAGAACATTATGGAATTCACTCCTTTTTGAACCAGTTAGGCATTTCATTTTTTTTTCTCCTTCTGTAGGTATTGGTAGTCACAAATTTTACAATTACATGTCCTTTTAGGACACACATGACTCATTCCCTATAGTTTCTTCCCTACTATACAGCTCACAATAATTTTCTAAGTCCAAATTTCTTTTACACAAAAAAGTCACTTAAAAGAAGGCAATTCAAATCATAAACCAAAATTCCCCAATTATTTTCTTGCTATAGGTCACACAGGGGACACTCTTCATTCTTTATAGAAAACTTTATGAAGGACAAGATGTCTTTTAGACTTTTTCCCACTTCCTTCTTATTTCTAGTCCTTCCAATTGGGCTGATTATGGTGAAATCCTGATTCCAAACACCTGCAGAGTAGAGCAAAATAGTTGCTTATAACAGTTTATTACTTCTACATATATAAAATGTATGTTAAGTTATGGCTTTTGATTAAGGGTACAATTCATCTGTCCTTAACCAGATGCACACAGCCCTGAAGTCACAGCCATGACAGCATAAGAGTAGAATTCAACCAGTCTTGATGCCATAAAAATACCAGAAATGCACCATAATGATGTAGAACCTACAATTTCTCTCTTCCATAAATCCCAACTAATACCCAAGGCAATCATCATGAGCAGAGTATGATTATACACTACTTAAACCTTACCAAAGCTTAAAAGAAAAGGGAACAAAAGTTAGGTGCTGCTTTACCAGTTACTTTTTCCTTTAAACATAAACACACACTTAACCAAAATAACACCCTCTGAAACACAGCTAGGCTGCCCTAGCTGAATTCCAAGAACACAAAGGACAGAGCTGAAGGGTACTCAGGACATGCAGGGGCTTGATGCAAGAACATTTTTTTTAGTGGAAATAACAAGAACCAATACGTGTGTCTTGCCTAACTTTATGTTGGCCTGTAATACTTCTGCAGATGATGCCACAAAAAGCAAAGTGTATTATAAGACTTGCATATATTCACTATGACCACAGAAAATTACAAGGTAAAACTGTGTACAAAATAGGATTTCTTTTCTTATGTATGCATGTATGTATTTTATTATTTAAGATCTAAAATGGTATTGACCTAAAAAACAATATATAATTTACATCCAATTTTAAAAACTGCCATAGATCTTTTTCTTCTGAAATAATCTGAATAAATCATAGAGGCTTTTGTCTCCAATTAAAATGAGCTATAAAACACTCTCGGGATATCTATTAACAAAATTCCAGGACAAACCAAAGGCAACAAAGGGTGACTATACTTTGAATGCCATACATGTGCCCTCACAGTTCTAAATTAATTTTATTTTTAAGCCTTCTCAGTAAGCAAAGCCCAGCTCAATTATGCAGATAATGCATAACCCAGACTGAGGTTATGCATTAGCCTCCTGTTGCATGTGGTCATATTACCCTAAGAGACACTGTGAATAGGAGTTTAGAGTCTTTGGTATCTAGCAGTTTATTTTTATATGGGTGCCTGGACTGCAACCCAGCCTGAAGCCAGCAATTTCTTGCAGTATCTGGTCAGCAGCCAAAGTGAATTCTCATCACCCACAGCCAATAACCCATCATGCCTAAATTGCCTTGGTCTCACAGTGCTGCCAAGCACAGCAGTCTGCTCTGTTTCTGTTGCAGAACACCAGGAGCAAACCCCACCAAAGAGAGCCAGATTATCCACATGTGCAAGATCCATCCCTGGGCTGGGACTCCAATCCTTGGCTGGTCAAGCCCTTTGCTGCAGGAGGTCACCAGGCCCAACATCTTTCACCTTTAAGCAAAAGCTGCATTTGCCTTTCAAATGCATGGCAAATGTAGGTCTGCTATTATTTTTTGCCAAAACAAAACTGTGTTTCCTGACTTTTCACATAGATTAGACTGAACTTTTTTAAAAAGCTATTTTTGACACAAGAGTATACAGCAAAAAGAGGCTATTGAGAAATATATTCAAAAACCCAGTCAGCCAAACTAATCTGTGAAGCTCAGTGAACAACATCATGCAATAATTATTTACCAAACTTAAAATGAATTCACTTCGTCCCTGGATGAATCTCCTGTGTTTAATTTTTTAAACAAAATGCTCTTCAAGTTTTATCTTTAGGAAACAATATCTAAATTTTGAACAACAGCTTAGGGTTTTTTTTTTTGTTTTGCCTCCTGCACTGAGCACACTCCATCTTCTTCACAATAAGTACTGCTTCTTGGATGAATCCTCACATTTGGAAGCAAACTAACCCAGATGGATCTGTCTACATGAATAAGGTAGGTTTGGCAGGAAGATACTTGCACATAGTGGTAAATCAGTGAGGGAAGACACCACATCATCAAATGTGGTCCAATAAGCCAAAAAATAATCTGACCTGAGATTTTATAGTAAAATAGCCATACATACAAATATACTTATTTTCAGCAAAATTTTTTTAAAATGTATCTGTTCACAAATTGCATCATAAATCAGTCTAATTTTAACAGTTTTGTTGTCATAAAACAAGGAACAGTACAAAACAGTACAAAATTCTATAATTATTTGTTCCTGAGTTTTGGGGAGGCTGCTGACTTTTTTTCTTTTGTTAATATCTAAAGACCTTTTTGAAGTCATCAGGTAAATAGAGAGCAGGAGTATCATATGATTTAGGCAAGAAGTCAGAACTACCAAGCATAATAAGGATGGCAAATAGTCAATATTTAATTTGCACAGCAAGTTGTTTGCGGTCACATTTATGTGAAGAAAGAAAATTCTTTCCCAAAAATATATATTCAGTAGATTTTTACTGTAAGGGCATCAGAGAGAGCAGTAATTCACATTTTTAGAGAAAAAATATTTCTGAACCACAAATTTATTGAATTTTCTATTTGTCAAAAGATCTACCCATATTACTTTTGTTTGGTTTGTGGCTTTCCTTTTTTTAAGTAGCACAACTGCTTTCACAGACCAGAAACCTTATATTCCAGTTTGTGCCCAAATAAGGTAACTTCAAAATCTAAATCAAAGGCCAGTATCAATGGTTTTATGACAGAGGACAAATAACAGTTCATGTCAATACTACCTTGAAAAAGAGATGGTTTTTAAAATCCTCAAGTCAGGACCTGGGTTCTAGCTTCAGGCATTTCTCCTTTTCCATATGTTTGGAAACTGTATTTATACAGTTTATAGAGATAAGCATGTTAAATAGATGCCAATCACAGAGAATCAAAGATGAAACACTACAATGATTTGCATGTGTCTTAGATTGCCCCTAGTAAGTCTGACAGTGGGTTGTGAGACCTGATGCTCCCAGTCAGAGCATCTCCATTTTTTCCAGAGGGAGTTGATTTGAGAGAAATATAAGCCATTCCAGGCAAATATAAAATGCATCTCTTCAAGGAAACATAGCATCATAGCACAAAACATTCTGCTTTTATGTCTTATCTTTTTAGCTCAGTCATATTTAAAGATCTCTTCAAGACAGATTAGAAAAACAGATATAGCAAAAAGGATTTTAAACCCAAGAAAACAATCATTAGCATTAAAAAGAAGAAAAAATTATAAATGTAAATGTTTCAAAACAAAACTCTATGAATAAACAAAATCCCATATTTCCATGATTGCCCCACTTTTGTTTTTTTTAAGAGAACACATAAAATTCTGTCTGTTACAGAAAAAAAAATTCACAGCTGATTGCCAAACTGGCATTTATCAGAACAGCATGAATCAAAGCAGCTTGTTTTGCCTTGCTTTCACTAAATTTTGGTTAAGAGTTTATTTTTTTCTTAGTTGTCATGGGAATATATACAGAACAAATTAAAGCAGATAAAGAACTTCTGATAAAAAAAATTAAGTTGTTCCTAATCGGGCTGTGCTAATGAATGCTTTCTGAGGTACTTCGGAGACTGTGATATTCATATATCATTTGATATTAATTTGAAAGTGCATTGTATGACACTAAAGCTTTATCCAGTCAATTGTCAAGCTACTATGGAAATGTTTATTAGTTTTCCCAGAATTCAACAAGGTATTTTACATTTTAGCATTTTTCAGCATTTGCAATGACAGTAAAAGAGAAAAAAGAGAGAAAGAGGGGCAAAAAGAAATGGAGGAAGACTAGGAGGAAGAAAGAAGCATAAGCTCACTGTTTCTATTTATAGATCTTAGCATCTTTGTATTTTAATAATATTCCTTTCTCTGCTACAATCCCTACAAAAGAATGGCAGTAAAAGCTTGAAGTCACCCCATCTTTGGCAGTTCTAGATGTATTTCAGTAGTATTCACTGGTGGGATTACCTAACACCTTTCACATGGTATGATAAACTGGATGCTGGTATTTAAGGGAATATTCTGGAAAATGTCACAGCTTGGAGCAGGCACAAGGATGTCATGGCATGGCCTACATGGTGTGGGATAGCAAGGGACTGAGTTGCTTCCAGATGTGAACTGTCCCAGCTGAATGGCAACTTCAGGCTCTTAATTCTGGCACATGGCATGTGACACGCATGAGGTGGATATAGTAATAGCAGATATGTCCTGAAGGGCACTGCCCAAGGAATGAGCAGATGGAAACAAGGCAATCCTTGTTGGGTCCCTTAAGATCAGTACAGCCAGTGGGGCCAGGTCTCTCATTCCAATTCAGCACACAGCAGCTTGAAGCTGGGATTGATGGTTGGTATTTTGAGCGGCTCATTAGGCAGATGAGCAGTGGAAGTTCCTACACTGCTAATGTGGCATTTCACTGGTCAGCAGGCCCTGATTGGTAAGCAGCACCCTAACAAGTTCCACTCCACCAGAGCACCAGAGCACTTGAAATCAGACAGCAAAGCAACTTCAGTTGAAAATGTCAGATTCCAGAACTAAAGCAAATGCAGTGTTAATCAAACCCTAAATATCAACATTCTAACTAAAGTTGGGGGTGGGAATAACCATGTTCTTTTCAAGCTATTCAAAACATTGGTACTGATTGCAGTTTCATTTTTATATGCATAAAACTACATCCAATGTACTTAATTTCAAACCACTCATTACATCAGTAAAAAACAACCTATTCTCAGTATAAAAATCCTCTCTTATTACTGAATATGTACATGTGAAAATGGATAGGAATCTGTTAAAACGTTAATCTATTAAATCATATGTAACATTATTCAAAACTCACTAAATCAGTTTTGGATCAAACACAAGTTTTCTTATTGTTTTAGAGTGAAACAGTTTCTGGAATTGAAACATGCAAGCCATGTCTGAAAGATTATTATTAACTTTCTATTTTTTTATCAAATAAAGAAAAAAACCCAGCACCCTGCTGGTCACGGAAGACAGTAGATACAAGGGTCTCTCCAGGTGGGTATTATCACGTAGGGGAATGAGTGGATAATTATGGAACTGGTAAGAGTCATAATTACAGGATGCTAATAGTTGGCATTTTAATTATTTGTATTTAATTGAGAAGACAGTTGGAATTTGGAGTTGCATAAGTACATCAGTGGCATAGATACTTTTAATTATACACTCATCACACATCTTTCCATCAGGGATTGTGCTCACAGGTACCATCCAAAGCATTTCAGAGTGCAAGGAGGATACAGCTGGAGACACTTGGAACTTAGCTCTAAGGAGATGTTGTCATCACTGATCCAAAGTTTGGTTTATGCTTTTAACACTTTTAAGATTCACAGAATCAGTTCACTTGGAAAAGACCTCTGAGATCATCAAGTCCAAACTATGACTGAACACTACCCTGTCAACTAGACCATGGCACTGAGTGCCACATCCCATGTTTTGCTAAACACCTCCAGGAACTGTGACTCCAGCACCTCCCTGGGAAGCCAATATCTAATCACCCTTTTCTTGAAGAAATTCTTCCTAATTTCCAATTTAGATGCCCTCTTGGTGCAGCTTTAGATTATGTCCTCTTGTCCTGCTGCTGGTTCGCCTGGGACAAGAGACTGACCCCCACCTGGCTACAGCCTCCTTTCAGGCAGCTGTACAGTGATAAGGTCACCCGAGCCTCCTTTCCTCCAGGCTAAACAACTCCAGCTCCCCCAGCTGCTCCTCAGAGGCCTTGTGCTCCAGAGCCTTCACCAGCTCCATTGCCCTTCTCTGGGGCAGCGCCCAGAGAAGATGCTCACTCCAGCACCTCCATGTCCTTCCTGGAATGAAGGGCCCAGAATTGGACACAGGATTTGAGGTGTGGCCTCACCAGTGCCAAGTACAGAGGGACAATCCCTGCCCTGGTCCTGCTGGCCACACCATTGCTGATCCAGGCCAGGTGCCACTGATCTTCCTGGCCACCTGGACACACGCTGGCTCACGTTCAGCCATCTGTCAACCATCAGCCCCGGGTTCTTTTCCACTGGGCAGCTTTCCAGACACCCTTCCTCCTACCTGTAGTGCTGCATAAGGTTGTTGTGAAGAGATACAAAATTCACTAAAAAATTTTGTCTGCTAAAAAAATTTTGATTAACGTGAACTAACCACAAGAAAGGATTTTTGGAACCTCAACTGTGAAAAGGATCTAACTTTGTGCTATGGTACATCTACGTTAAAATACAAGTCTCTATATAAATTAGTAAATTCTAGTTTCAATTTCATTTGCAAATGGAAAATGTGTGACCATTGGTAATTTTACATCCTGATATTCCTCTCCAAAGAGAAAACTTTCTCTTAAATATTTAAAGCTCAATATCAAATATTATTTTTGTACACAAAAAGACAAGGCTGCTCTGCCCTGAGAAATGTCCAAAGACACTTTCAAGTTACTCTTATTTGCTTTTCAAATAATTATTCAAATAATATAGCTAAATAATCCCTTCAACTTCTTTTTAAGTTTGTCTAATAACAATTTTTAAAGTTGTGCTGTCTATTTAACTTAAAATACTACATTGAATTTTGAAAAAGGCTTATTTTTTTTTTCCTTTAGTCTACACAAGCCAGAGTAAAAATTTGCACTTGGCTTTTAAGATCCTTCAAATCACTTTTGAACACATTCTGACAGATTTCTGTGCCAGATGGATGTGGATCAAAAATGTATAAACATATGGCAGGAATGGTAACCAATATGCTCCTAGAAGTGTATAATGATTCATTTCAAAACACGTATCCCAGGGTTATTAATAGTCTCGCTTTGTAAGTTTCATATTTTTGAAAGGTTGAGGATTAGAATAGCATAGTTTATATCAGTTTTCTCCAATGAAGTACCAGCTCAGCAGAGCCTAACTGATAAGTGCCCAGAATGATTGCACTGCTTAGTTATAGGCTTTTAGGCAGCAAAAGGCAGTGAAATCACCCTGCATCAGCACATGTTCTGTCATCCTCAAGCAACTGGCATGCTTTATTCCATCCACCCTGTTTCACTGTCAGCCAGTGACGTCAATAAACAACGAGAAATAAAGGGCTTTGGTTTGCTTTAATTTACATGTGTGCAAATAATGACGTGTTTCATGTGAGTCAATAAATACATTGGCTAGACTAGCAGTAAATGAAATCAGGAGGCTGTGCCCTCATACTGCTCTTGGAATCCTTCAGATACAATATTAGACAGTGAGGTAAAGATCTTTTATCAGCTCTTTCTCTCAGCACTTGTGAGACCCTCTTTAGTTCTTTAGTGATTTTCCCTCTGTATTTATTAGTACACATACTGGTTCTATAACCCCTTACTTCTGGGAAAAAAGAGCAATTAAAAAAAACCCAACAAATAAACAAAAAAAAAAAACACAAAAAAAACCCACCAAACAAGAAAACAACAAATAAAAAGGAACAAACAGGATAAGAGGGGAATTGGCATCAGAATGTTTTGGAAGCCAGTTTTACACCCTCCATCTCCCTGGCTCCTTTGTGATGATTCATCAAGCAGCAAGTCTCAGATTTTTAAAAGGCATTCAGTACCTACAGATAAAAATGTCATTAAGGACAAGGTGTCACAAAAACATTCGGCTCAAGTGCACTAGTACATGATAGACTTGGCTTCTCAAGCCTTATGCTACTTAAGACCAGATTATCCAAAGAAGCTGAGATGTAGCCATGCTCTACACTTAATACTTGTCTTTCAAAGTCCTCTGAGATTGTAATGACTTATAACTAATTGTTTTGAACTAAATAATTGCATTTATTTCTCAGAAATTCTGATTTAAAAACAGAAAAACAATATGTCAACACATCATGACATTTCCTTTCGTCACTCAACTCCCTATTCAGAGGCTCAACAGAGCAACTCAACTGGGCACTATCTAATTTATCTTCATCAGAGAATGGGAAAAGTCCATTCATCCTCCTTGTATAAGTTTTTTCTCCAAAACCCTCTTCTACATGTTCTTCCAAGCATTGGGAATTTCTTTCTGTATTTTACTTTGCTAACAGCCTATGTTTTAGATTTAGTACTTACAGCTAACCCTAGGAAAATGAACCATTTTAATTAGCTCAAAATAAAAGCTGTTTTCATTTTGCCATTTTATTTCTTCATGATTTGTCCCTTATTGGGGTCCTACAAGCAAATGTCTAAATGTCACTGTTTAGCACCAATCAGATAAAACTGAGGATAAATGACAAAAATTCAAACCAGCATAGCAAAGTTGTATCTCTGGAATTTCAGCAGTGCCTTGGCATCCAACACCCATGTTTTCAACTTTAATGGCTCTACTGCTGTGGCTACTCATGCCCTAAGTGCTGGAGAGCTACAAAGGCTGACAGGCTCACACATTACTCTCTGCTACTTGATAACATATTTACAGATGGATATCTGATTAGCATATCCAAGCCCTCTTTAGTTTAAAGAGTTCAGTACAAGCAGCTCTGAAGAAGGGTGAGCATTTTAGGCATCCAGGGAGATGAATGAGCTTTTGAAGAGCAGGTGAAAATTCATGCCACTGTAGTTTCACTAAATTTGAAGCAAGCAATCAACACCTCCTAGATATGGCACTGATTAACTCAGTACATCAATATCTGCAGCTGGAGCTAGAAGGTTCGCAATGTTCCTGGTGAAAAACCAAGAGAGATTAAAAATAAAATCTGATACACTCTTTTTCGTTCCATTTTCCATCCTCAAAAAAATCACTTCCCTCTGAAGTGCTAATGTGGTAAATCGGCATTTACCTACGCATTTCAGCACTTGCATGCAAAACAGTGTAATTAGTCTGTTGAACTGCTCTGTCATAGTACTGTCTCAGAAGTAAAATGAGCTGTGAAGAGCTGGAGAGCTAAATCTTTACTCTGCTGAACCACGGTACCCCAGAGATAGGCAGGTTTCCTCACAGCACTGTACATTTGTAAACAGTAAATTTACATACTATGTTTTTTCTACAGTTTTGCTGTAATTGCAAACTTTATCCTTTGATGTTTCTTGGCTCCTACTACTTTTTTCCTTTTTTTTAGAAAAGACATTTTAGGCTGTGATTTTGCAAGTTTTTTTGACACAAATTCCTCCTTTGAAAAAGCAATTCACTCAGGGATAGAGTGAATGGAACATAACTAAGCTAAATATGGTTCTGGTACATCACATTAAATGGTACCCTTCTGACTCTGGGTATTAATAATGCTTATGGGGAAACCATCTTCAGCTCCTGTAACCACCTAACTGTAAAAATGATGTGACAACATGAGTATATTTTGGTTTGTTTCTTATTTCCTACCAAGTGACTATGAATGTGATTAACCTTTTAAAGTTTTTATTTCAAACTACAAATGTTAGTAAGGGTAAATAACTGAAGTTAACTTTCATTATCATTAGAGAAACAAAGTTTCTGAGTGTACTGAGTTATGTTTCATTCAAAGTTAATTATGTTACTCAAAATTTCTCTAATTTGACAAGTTTACAACATCCTGTATGTGCTACAGATGTTCCTTTTGAATTCATAAGTCAAATGTAAGAGTTTAGATAGCTATACTATGAATAAACTATTCTGCTTTCTCAAGTCATGTGAGTTTGACTTGAGCTTTCTCAAGTCAAGCTCGCATGACATGAGAAAGCAAGATAGTTTATTCATGCAATTACTACTACATTAAGCAGAATTTACATGCACAGGGAACTGTCACCCAATGGAAAAGATGTAGTTGTTGAAAACTCTGTGTAAAGAAATGTAAATATTTTCAAATAGAATTTGGCAAAAGATGACCATTACTTGGTAATTCAACCCATGAAAAAGATACTTGAGGTCATGTAATTTTTCCATGTCATGAAATTTACCACTACTTATCAAGCTTTAGTTTGACAGTTTGTAATGTTCTATGTGCTCTAGGCAAAAAACGTATTCCACAGCTTAGTACTATCAGTCTTCACTCTTTTACAATCATGACAGAAATAAATAAAAAATATTAAAACATATCTCTCTAGTAGAATAGGATAGAATGGATAAAGTGTCATCTTGTACATCTTTTCCTGAGATGCCTGTGTTGATGTTGATTCTAACTCATGCTGGGAAATAGAAAACTGGGCCAGTAAGAAGGACTGTAGACATAAATGTAACTCAGTTTTTTAGATAAATTAATTTTTTTTTTTTTACTTATTGACCATATGCGTAGGGTGGTGTTAAAACTGGAGAAGTTTCTCAGATAGAATATTAGCCTGTAATCCTTTTCGATCTTTCAACCAGTCCTTCAAATCAGAAGCCTAGACCTTAAGCTCCATGTAACTATGTCTGCATTACAGAAAAGTTATTGAAAAATATTTTTCAACTTCTATAAAAGAAGACACTGAATTTCAATGTATGTGTACAATTTTCTGTATATATTTAATATCTTGAACCACATAATTTACACACTGTGTTCAATCATGTTTGTGCCATATAAAGCCAAAGCATATTATTTTCAGAAGCTATATTAAAACAGTGTTAAACTAAATTTAATATTTGCAAACCATGAATGACTAAACTGAAACACATTGAAAAACTGTCTCAATTAACATAGGGAAAATGGGCCTTCTCATGACTCGGGCCATAAAATCAACACTTACTGATTTGACACATCTATAGGCATAACACTGATAGTACAGCACACAGGATTAAAAGCATAAATACATTTTCTTGCACATCATCCTGCCAACTTATGCAACAGTAATGTAGATAGACCCCAATAATATACCAGAACTTGCAACACTTCTGTCCACACTGGAGACCCAAAACCCAGGGATGAAGCAGAACTCTATTTTTCAGCAGGCCTGAAAAATAGACTCTGATTTATACTGGGAGAGCAGCTGGTAATAGCCATCTTTTCATTACATAAGAATTGTGGTATTTTTTTCTATTTGCTTATGATCTTCCTGCAGAACCAAAATGCTAATATGAGAGTATTAGTTCCAAATAAACAACAGAGAGAACATTATTACATATTTTCTGCCTAATTTTCAGGGCACTTAAGTTTCCATTGACTTTCATGCCATAGTGATCATTTGCCTATCCATAAATTCATTGCTACACTATTATTTTTAAAATGCAAAATTACATATATTATTAAGTAATAATAATTATTTTTTGTAACCTTTATAACCTCCATGTAACTTATACGAGCTTTTTTCTTTTTTTGCTTGTGCCAACAGTATTACCTGTGGTCTTCAGCATGCAGCCCATATGTTCCTCCTCTATTGTGCAGGGTTATTCTTCAAGTAGGTTCTCAAAGCAGATGTTCAAATATTCTGTAACGTTCCCACAGAGACCTCAGATTGAATTGCTGCCCTCCATTTGATCCCACTAAGGGAAAACCCTGCTTCACAGACCGCAGTTGACAGATAAAAACATTTGGATGACCTCCTCTTCCCTCAATCAATACTTAATTTTTTTAAAAAATGTTCCACTGCTTTTGAAGCTGGAGAAAACAACAGCAAATGAACAGTTAGATTGGCTGTTGTCAGAGAAAGTTGCTGGAAAAGTGACAAGTCTGTACTGTGGGGAAGAGTTGAACATTTTTTCTGTAATGAAATGGCTTGGGGTGGGAAAACGGCAATATGTCACAATCAACAGTGGACTAGTACTAGGCAGCAGTCAAAAAAGCAGCATAAATTCTATGAATTACTATGAAAGAAAAATCGAAAGAAACCCCAGAACATTACACCACAGTAGAAAACATCCTTCTTGTACCCCTTGAATCTCCTTCTCTCCAATTCCCAAAAAGGACACAAAAGAACTGCAAAGAAACAAGCAAAAATAAGTGACACTTTCCATATGAATAACTAAATAGCCCAGGATTGTTCAATTTGAGCAAAGAGCAGATCAAAGCCTACAAAATCATGAATTGTATGGACATGGTGGACAGCTGACTTGATTATTCACTGCCTCTGTCTACATGAGCACTGTGCATGATCAAGTGAGACTAAGGAACAGGCTAGAAAAAACAAAAGACTGTGATTCACTACACACTGCTACACTGAATTGTGTAACTCCTAGCCAGAAGACATGGTGGATGCAAAAAGTTTTGTGGATTCAGAGGAAGAGCGTGCAAAGTGAATTTCTAAATGTTACTGAATAGGGACCATATTGACACTAAATGCCTAAATATCTAAATGATACAAAGATCAGGAAATCCTGTTCACCAAAATACAGTCAGAGAACAAGAGAATACCTTGAGGAAGATTTATATCCATAAATCATTCATTATTTACATATTAAACTCTTTTTTATTTTTCTTCAGACATCAGTATTTGCATGCCTTAGAGTCAGGATATCATGCTACATCGACTCATAGTCTGAACCACTGAGCTATTTTCACATTCTAAAGTTTTTCAGAAGACAAGGCTAAGGTTTGACAAAATTTATAGTGGAAAAAATTCTCCCTTCAGGGTGAAATCTTAACTGGATAGATATAGATAAAAAAATCAAACAAAGTAGAAAATCATAGATAATCCATAGAAATCCATAGACATCATAGAAAATCGTAGAAATCCATAGAAAATCATTCTAGGGTCTAGGGCAGTCAGGCTTAATCTCTGCTAGTCTGTCATTTGTAGGGTGAAGCAGCAACTTGAAAAACAGCTGTTCTCTATATTTAAACATTCATTTCGCCACAGAGAGCATCTCTAGAGCTCAGAAGATTCCTGTGACAGCTTTAACTAGCTAGGCATTCAAGTTTGTGTTTTGTTGACCAGAACAGAGCAAATTGAACAATTACGGGCAGAGATAAAGCAAAGCTGCTGCCAGCAGTGTGATGGTGAGATCATTCACACAGCAACGAGAATACCCGGGCACTGAGACGCTGACTTCACCTGCACTTTGGTGGGGTGTGAATAATACAACAGCCAGCCAGACAAGTTTGTGTGATGCTGCATGTGAGCTCTGATGCTGCACTAAGGAACATTAACAGAAGCTCAGCACTGCCCCGCAGCTGGATTTAAGCTGGTTTCTTTTCGAGCAGTCAGGAGGAAGTGGAAAACCTGTAAGGAGCTACTCTCTATTTTTCGCATTCCACACGTATTTCCAGACAAGAAGCTGCTTACAGACCTACTTAGTGTCAAAAATTTTGACAGGTCATGGGTTATTTTAGTGGAGATCTGGGTTCGCTTTTGAAATCTTGGGGGCTGGTTCCTGTTTTAAAAGCTTTGCCATATAGATAGATGTCTGTGTGCTATACCTAAATCAATTTTTATGGACTGTAATATTGACAGAAATTATCTCACCTATGTTTCTGACGTATCAAAATATACAAAATTCAACAGTAGATAAAAGGAAAAAATCCACAAACATACACATGGCTATTCTTGTATGTAACATTTTGCCTTTCTTGACTGCACACATACAATGCTCTTTTTGAATACATGCAAACAGATTTGCTACCATTGGCAGCCCTGAAAGGCATTCTTTTTAAAAGACAAATTGATGTACTAAAAGTTGGGGTTTGGGCTTTTTTTAAAATATATGTAAACAAATTACATAGTTGTCATGAAATACTGGTTATAGAATTGTAACAGATAACTGTATCTGCTAACTTAACAAATAGGTTCACATGTTTGCTAGCGCTGTGGGATTGTGTTATATATTAGAGCTTATTTTGGGAGATTTTTGTTCTAAGTTCTTTTGAGGTCTGTGTTACTGTCAAGAGCCAAGAGCTTTGACAGCTGTTGCCAGCTCTATGAGGTTTGTTTAAAACAATAAGGGAGTTGCCTAGCAACATCACATCACACATTTGGTACCCTACAGTATCTCACATTCCCAACTACTCTGCACATCCTCACAACTTAAAGGGACACTGTCAAGTTAACAACCTTACATGAAAAGAGGATTTACTTCTCTTTCACCCATAATTAGATATATGAGCTGAGAGAAAGAAAATTTACATTAATAAAATATTATTTGCACTTTCTTTGCAGCAACATTTGATATTTTACCTCAAATCAGCAATATCTGTTATCCCTTAAGGTGACACTGTTTGGCTTTAAAATAGTTTAGTAAAAAGCAAAGTTTTCATAAAGAATTTTACCTTACTAACATAGATCTTACAAAATTAATGCTTTTTCTCTCTGTACATACAATTCCTATCACACACATTATTTGCACCACCAAGCTCTTTATAAAATATGGATTTACTGTCAAATATTAATCGGTTATTTTTTATTTGTTAGGTAGCTTTTGTAATAAAGTTTTTTAGGAAGACCAGTGGGCCCTTCAGATCTCAGGCAAAGTCACAGGGAGTTTAGGGTCCTTTGCTTATATGGACCACAGCCCTAGACTGGAGAAGTTTTCCAACTGACCTAATATACCTTTTATATAAACGTTTCTGCAAAAGTCATAGAGAAAGGTGTTAAGAAAAAAAGAAAAAAACCCAAGGAGTAAAAAAGTCATTTGGAGAGATGAGGAAGACAAACTGTTCAATAGAGAGGTGAAATGAGACACCGTAGATGAAAGAAAAAAATTAAACCATGAGGAAAAAATGGGAGGATATATCATCCTCAATACCATCTATACCTCTTTTTTTGAGGATATGCTTCTATATATTTTGTTGGTTTTTTGTTTGTTTGTTAATTGCTACAAAAGCACCAGAGAGACCAAAAAAATACAGCATAGCTTTCAAAGGCAATAAGCATAATCACTGGAATTTTCTTCTCTTTTTTCCATCCACAACTGCATAGTGAAAGGTTTTAATGCATTAAAGGCAAAGTTTCATTTTTATCTAATCCAGAATTCAAATAGATGCATTAGAAATGTAAAATAATTCAAAGGAATATGCAAATTTTTGCTACCCTCAGGCATCTGGAGAGTTGCCAGCACAATACTCCATGTTGCTCTTCAAAACTTACAGAGATTCCCTAAAAGTGAACAGAAAAAAATTAAATTACAGAAAACCACACATTCAGAGTTACACATTTGAGAAGTTGGGAGTCATTAACCTTGTATTTCAACATGTAATGACATTTTGGGAACTATTTGGTTCAGTGGTTCAAAGTCTATAGGGGTATTTTTAAAACATGATCTTCTGCAAAGAGTTTCAAGCTCCTTAAATGTAACCATGGCACCATTAGATTGCTGCTCTGAAAACTTTTGCCACATCTCCCTTTCTTGCACTCCCATTGTAAGACAATGATTCTGTGGCTTGGAACCAGCTGTGATTCATAAACAGCAAGTGGGTTGATGTCACATACAGGAAAATTCAAAGATGAATCATAAGATTAGACAGCTGCAGAGTAAGAAAATACTAGCTGTTTTTCCTAGTCAATGCATTTTGTAGACCATAACTGTACCCCTACTACTGGGGCTTTATTCAGCCTCCTCAGACTTTAGAAATTACAAAATCCAGCACCTCTTGTGACTTTTGGTGTCCCACCTCTCCACTTGTCAGTTTCTCTTAAATATTTTTTTTCTTTAACTGAACAAATTATGTGAGCATCTCAATAAAGGATGACAAGTAAATAAGTTTAGAAAGGCACATATTTAATTTGACCTTGGCAGCCAACACTTTCCAAAAAATCCCCCTGTAATTCTGTAAACTCCCCATCAGTAGCTGCCTAGCCATACAAGTGTCTGAACTTTCATCACCTTGTTTTTCACTTCAAAGCTTCCCAGAGCCTATTATTATGCTTCTAAGAGCACCCCAAGCCAACAAAACATTGGCTGGGATGAATAGCTCCAAGACTACCTTCTATACAAATCCAATCAATTTGTATTTATTTTAATCAAAACACCATTGCTCACTTATCAGGCTGAACCTGTCAAGACAGATTCTCTCTGAAAAGAGTTTCTGCATTCTGCTAGGCATATTTCTATAAATTAGCTCACTTTAAAGCTTCAGTTACCCATTTGATTTGGGGATTGGTTCATTTCTATAAAGTATGTAAGACAGAAAATGGCAGTTTAGATGGGGTTTTTTTAATCAGAACACCTGCAGAATTAGCACATTTCTTTTTTTTTTTTTTTCAAAATAAGTAAAAAATCATGTCCAATTTTCTCTAATAAAGTTTTTGGTAGCTACCTTAACTACAGGGAGAAATTTTTCTCCACCTCTGAATAAGGATTTAACCTGGATTATTTTTGTCCTTTGTTTTTCCTTTTGGTTAGCTCTAAATGTGAGAAAGAAAACTTAAAATTTTTTGATGCTTTGGCTGCTTTGAATATCACAAGATTTCTCTTAGTCTTTCATAGCCCACACAGGAACCTTTGTTCCACACAGTATTCATAGCACCCATACACGGTACCAAGGCTTCAACTCCTCATCTTAACTTCTCAGTATCAGAACAGAGCCTCATCATGTTTAATCAATCAAATGATTGTCACTATAGATGCATGCACTTACTGTGCTACATGTAAGAATCCGCTTTTGGTTTGCTGTTTGATTGGGGGTTTTTTTACACAAGAGCTAGGGCACCTACTATTCTTTATCTGTTCACTTACAAACTAAATTTATGACTGCGAGAAGTAAAATTTAATCATAGAAAACAGGCTTACACTGGCTCTATAACCACTGAAAAGCTTGGGAGAATGGCATTTATCTCAATAACTAATCTTTTGCTTGGAGCAGACTGGTGTGGAACTATTAAGCAACTGGCAAGAAGTAAACTGTAGAGTTTAATATGCCATGCTTCAACTCTGGCACTTAATCAAGCTGTAAGTTTCAATAATTTATGCTTGGCAAATGTGCATTTCTTTCCTCAAACTGCCTATGAAATACTGGACATTTCAGACAATGGCCACAATTATTTCTTAGGTTGGAAAACAATCAAGCAGAAGCATAAAAGGAGTAGGAAGAATGACTAAGAAGAAAAGCACATTGACTTTGGTTACTTCTGCAGTGAAATAGGTGGCAGCACTGATGAAGTCCTCAAAACAGATGGAGAAGGTAAAATGTTTTGGTTTACATATGTACAAGTTAACATACACTGAAAAATTCCCCCTTTCTTTTCATATATTTTCATGTATTTTGAAAGCAGGAAAATGGTGGCATATTTGGATTGATATATTTACCTTCAAATGCTACTCAATACAACATTAACAGTATCATAGGACAGGAATTTTCAATGATGTTAAATATCCCAAAGTGGCACAGCCAATTTCAGCAGGAGCATAATTTCATTAACACTTGGTATTAATGAAGGAAAAAAATTATACCAAACAGGCACACAGGCACTGCAGCAGAATCCGAATTCCCATATTAGCCAATTTGTTCTTTTGTACAGCCTATAGGAATATTTTGAATACTGGGCAAGGAGGCAGCTACAGTCATTGAATGAGGCACAAGACTTCCTTCAGCTGATTTCAGGAACCAAAATAAAACAGGGGAAAACTCAAACTCCACTTTTTTCCTAGCTTCTTTCTTATGAGACCACAGTAGGGTGACAATATTGTCACCATTTTTCACTGAAACCCAAAAACTGTCCCATCTTTTCCAAACTCCAAAATAAAAAGCATGACTAATAAAGCATGTAACTCTTTCTTGTGAAAGTAAAAGTATTTCTGTAAATTCCTAATTATTAAGCACACGTAATCATTAAAAAATAATTAAAAATCCAACCACTCAGGATCCACTCTGGAAGTCACTCTTGCACCCACCTGAGCTAGAACCAAGGCCCCTTCACTGCTACACATCCCACATCCACAGTCAGACCATGTTTTCTTACAGCGTCAGCCCAGCCATCCCATAGTAGAGTCCCAGACATCCCAGTTCCTAAAATAATTTAATAATGTTAACTAGCTTTGATTAGACCATATATCTCTGCATTTTTACCTAAGAAAGAAGTAATTAAACTTTCACCTTTTTTTTCCTCCCTCCACAGTCAGATTACATGTTTGATTAAGGCAAAATGAATACAAAGGATTAAGTCACTGCTTAATATAAATTTTTCATTATGTGTATTTTGGATCAAACAGGAGGGACTTGAATAAGCAAATTTTTGACCAGAAAGCAGGCCACTATCTACCTTCCCATTTTCAAAATAAAAAACACATCCATATAGTCTATTTTAACAAAACAATGCATACTAGCAAAGCTGTATTTACCTGAAAACATGCATCTTAGGCTCGGACAGATATATCTCAAACATCAAAAACCTAATTTTTATCTTCTTCATAAATGCAGAAAATATGCTCATAAGATATTTTCAAGTAGCCATTACTTCTTTCAGTCTTTCAGTCAAGACCAAGTTAAGATTATTTTTCATCTACTTTTCATCTTCAGTGCACCTAAAGGTAAAATATCTACATAAGCCTGATTTCCTCTCACTGAGTGATACTGGATTCATAACAGTTCAACAGCATTAGTGCAGATTTCAATATTATCTGTCTACTATTGCCTCACTATAAACATAAAAGAGCTAAATGTAAAATAGCTACCCTTTGAGATTGATTTAATCTCAAGAAAAATCATTACTTCTCAAAGTCAAATTAATATTTAAATAGTGCATCTAGATGATCTTCAGTGGTCCCATTCAGCCTCAATGATGGTATTATTGCATAATTTCTGTTCCTCAAATTATTTTTCTCCAACAGACAGCCTCACACCTGTGCAGATCAGGTATTTACTGTAGAACAACAGATACATTTTTCTTTTCTGAAAATGTGCCTAAAGAGCTGAATAGGATGCCAGGGAAGGGGTTGAGCCACCATCCCTGGAGGTATTTAAAAGATGTGTGGATGTGGGACTTTGGGACATGGTTGGTGATGGACTCTGCAGTGCTGGGTTAGTGTTTGGACTCGGTGATCTTAGAGGTCTTTTCCAACCTAAATGATTCTATTATTCTTTCATGCAGTGCCTAAGAACAGATGCTAAAACACCATTAGCACTATCATTACTGTTATTTACTTGACTGTTGAAGGGTAGAGTTCACTGCTTTAACTGACATTGGCAGAATTTATGGATTTCAAAACAAATGCTTTAAAATTATGCTTATGGTAAATGAATTTTGTATGCTGAAGGAGTTTAATATGTTTCTCTTAGCCAGATTGTACCATCTTACTACACAAAGATGAAATGTTTAGCCTTATGGACTGAAAATTCAAAACACCCAAACAAAGCTTTTCAAATTTTAGAATACATTCCACATTTATTATGTTTAATTACATATATTTATGTTTACATATAAAAAATTCTCCCACGTGAACAGAAATTGATGAAATATATTTCATGTCTCTATTTCAAAAGAGTAAAGGAAAATTATTATTTTTTAATTCTTATTTTCTAATTAATAAATTTTTCTAAATAAAATCAAGACAGCCTCTTTTCTGACTGGTAGTTTTGTGATTTCTGAGCTGTAGTCAACACATGCTACTTTGGCTATCATTTTAGGATTAAAAAACCAGAAGTGCTCATTGATTTTTAAAAATGCCAAGAATGTGTTCAAACTCTGTAAATATAGTTATCTTGGAACCTGAGCACCACAAAAGATAAGGCTTCTATCATTTCTGGGTTGAATTTGAGATTTTTGAATGTGCAGGCCAGAAAACAACTGGCTTGCAGTAACTTTGGTCAACGAGATGTAACAGTTTGTCGGTACCAATATTTGAGCATAGCCCTGAAAATTTTAGGTGTATGGCAATTAAAGTAGCCTAAGCACCTGAAGAAATGAGTTCCCTATATTTTGTTTTAATTATTTACATGAAGCTGATAGAATAAAAATATCCATACCCCTCTTAGAGAAAAAAGCTATGAAATGCCATTCACCGTATCAGTGACATATAATTGTCATGTAAAAACATCTACTGGACAAGAAGCCTGGTCATCTGTCACAATAAACACACCCAAATACTTTATAACGAGAGAAGATAACTTAAAAAGTCTTTCATCGATAGGAAATTAAAACTGATGCCACTAAGAGTAACAAGTTAAATGAAACAAAACAACTACCAGAGAATTAAGACTTAATTCCTAAAGCAAGCAACACTCCCTTTTATTATACTCCTATATTGCCTTTTGAAGAATATCATGCCAATGTTTTACTCATGGTTCTACTGCCAAGTTTCAATTGGCTTCTGTTCTGAGCAAAGCTGGCAAAAAGAATTCTAGACTTAATCTATCACTTTAAATAAGTGAGTAAATTCAACATATGGGCCTACTCACAAGCAAAACTTCTGTCCTATAACTGTCGTATACTGCATGTGCAATTAAAATTAGTAAGAAATAAACAAAGTATCGGGGTATGCCAGCTTTGAACCTTAAAATTCCTTCTTTAATACTAGATTTTAACAAAATGCCAGTAAACATTCAAAACAAAATCAGCTTTAATGAACTGCATCAAAATCTTTTTAAAAAATGAAAAAGTCAGCTAGCAATTAGTTTTTAATTGCCTGTCTCCATGTCATCTGAATTAGTAGCAGATTATCATTTTTGGTTTGGCCTATTAGCTTCTCAGCATGATTGGTTTTGGTTTATACCATTCTGGGATAGTTCAGAATTACATTTTTCAGATTGGTTACAATTTAGCTATTTAATTACAGTACATTGCTCCAACCAGCAGCAATCCCAAGAGAACTAATCATCAAACTAGAGTTGTGTACATATTGAAGGTATGCTGTAATTTTTTCTGATACTTTATTGAATATCTAAATCATATTACTTATTATGAGCTAACTGAAGAGTTCCATTTAATAACATAATCACAATAATTATTAAGTTCTACTAAAATGAATAATATAATTATCATTAAACATCTACTTGTTTATGGTTTGCTCACATGCTACATACAGTCGAATGGTGAGGCTGCCTTTAAAATAGTGGGTATATTAGCTATATAAAGTAGAATAATAATAATAATAACCAAAACAACCCAAACCTACTCTCAAACTGCAAATAGTGTTCCAGGGAACAGAAGTACAGCAGAAAGGGATGTTTGGATTATGATCTGTAGTATACAGCATAGAGTAGGTACAACAATTCTGTTCAGCCTCAGAAAGGCAGATGCTGCTTGTGCATGCATCCCACTGTGCCAGTATGGGAAAGGAAGAGTGTAGCAACAGAAGGGTTGAAATTTACCTCTGACTCTACCCTTTGCAGAAATCATTTTTTGGAGCTTGTAATTCACTGTAGCTCTCACATAAATGCTGAGGGGCTGCATCAAAAGTAGGTGACATGGGTAGAGGAACCAGCTTTACTACTTTGGGTCTCCCCTTGACATATTGGGTCTCCTCCATCCATATCATTTGGGCAGCAAAAGATAACATGGTAACAGGCTATTGTGCTTTCCTGTGCAGCAAATGCTACAGGGAGAGTGCTGAAAGATGCACTCACAAGGGGAATATAAGGAACTATCATTCCCACAGAAAGAGTTATTTGAGTTAGTTAGCAGAAGCATATTTGTGTTTTGATGATGCTGGCATAGCTGAGCACTTTTTTTTATTTCCATCCTCCTTTGTCCTCCTTCTAAAGACCTGGGTCAAAGAAGGACTAGGAAATCCCTGGAGTTCAATCTAAATGCCATCAAAACAAAACAATAGATTTTTGATGCAGTATAGCTAGTATTTAACCAGAGCAAATGAAGAATGTAATGCTTACTTTCCTCTACATGCTTTCTCTCTGCAGTAGGAAAACAATGTCACAAAGGAGAACACTCTTGATTTCTGTGGCAACTGTTTACCACTGTTATTTAGGTGGAATTTAGCCCGCTATAAACAATTATAAGATTAGATATTAGATCTCACTTGCTAAAAACAGCTCTAAAACTCTCTTTACACTGAACCTGGAACAGGGTCAGCATTCTGATGCATAGGAAGAAAAGCAAGCCTATCTACTCAAATGATGACCTAAATCTACATGTAGATGGGATATACAGCAATGAGAGATCAATTAGAACAAAATGTTCCTGTAGACAGACTTATTGCTAACACTGAAATGTTTAGTAAAAGAGAAGCAAAAAACACCAAGAATTACTGTAAGCAACTAAAACCTGTGTAAATTATCTTCATGAATGGCACTGAAGAGTAATTTGGGCTTTCACCAAAAAAGAGAAAGTATATGAAATGTCACCTAATGGTAGAGAGAAAAAAAAATATCAGCTAGATGTTCTATATGGTTAATAATTACATGCCACTCAAACTTCATTGCTATGCAATAATAAGCTTTTCATAAGAGATTTTTATAGATAGTTCTTAGTAACATGATTATCTTTTTATAAACAATGCTGACTTTATTTCAGCTAAGAGACTTAAAAGATAAGCAGGTTTCACCACTGCTTGTTTCAAAACATCATAAACCCCCTATCATGTGCTTTTAAGCTTACTTCTTGTTTTGCTCAACTTAGCAAGTGTTGCTACACGATTACACATGGATGTATGAACAGATAACAGGCTGAGATCCTTTGTACCTGGAAAGGTAGAAACAAGAAAACAAGGTTACCTCCTCCCCAAGCAGCACACAATCTAACCCTAAGACGAGACTAAAGATAGATTGGAAATATGAAAGGCATTTTCAGCAATGCCGAGTAACAAAATATGAAACAAAGAGTCCTCCAATTATATGTCCCCTTTTAAATTCACTTAAGACATTCCTCACTGCTCCTTACAGCACTGGTTTCCATGGGTACCTGGGATGAGTTGAATGTAACCCATTCCCCATTTTTTCACTGCTTTTAAGGTGTGGGCTGGTTTAGGTACAACCACCTTTGTTGGTGGTTGTTGTGTACAAACCCACCTTTGCACAAGAAGTGCAAAGTGCCACTCCTCCCTATGCTTCTACAAATGAAGCATAAAAAACAATGGATAAAAAACACTGAGAAACTTCTCTTTGAACTACGACTTCTGTTTTTCCCACACACAGACAATTAAATTTCTCAGGTATTTGGGAATTTCTGAAGCTGAAAAGCACTAAAAATGTCAGGTCTTACAGTCTTCAGGTAGTCACAAATGGAATGTAATACTGCCATAGATTTAAAAGCAAATAACAAAGACAACAATTTATTTCACAATCAGTGAAATCTTTGTAGATATCAGCACAGAAAAAAATAAAAAGGGTATATAGATAATGATTCATAGAATTGAGTCATATTTTTTCAGTTGTGAAAATACCTGTAGCTTTTGCTTTATCTTGGTATTATATGTAAGATCTCACACTGTTTGGCTCACAAAAGGAGTGATTAAATCTAAGCCCTTTATTTGACTACCTTCTCCCACTCTCCATAAGAATACTTCTCTGTCCAGGCTTAATAAGCATAATATTTTTAATAACAGAAAGAAGAGTTTAGTTACTGATACACTGGACCCAAAATAAGTATGAATTTATAACTGTCCCACTAAAACCATGAACTAACAGAGTGGGACATGACCCAGCTAACAGGTGAACCAAAACCACAGTAGAATATCCAGGGCCCTATTTTTCTTTCCTATGCAGTCATGAACAATGACTAATGCTGAAACAAATGGACTAATGAGGGAAGAGAGAACAAGACTCTGACCCACAGTAATTGAATAGGAGACATTCTGGCAGCAACTTCCCTTCAAAGGGCTTCAGCTCAACATCTTCCTCTGGTTTCAGCTGAAAAAGCAATTATACACTGAAGGCTATAAAAGAACAGACTTGCTTTTAAGGTATTGGAAATGTTTTGACATGGGTTCTAAACAAAACATGTACAACACATACAGAGCCATGGAAAAAAACTGCTTGGTTTAATGTTTCATTACAAACTGGGAACACAGCCCACATTAACTGAAAGGTTCACATAGCTTTTGTATGAACTTGGGCCAAGATATGTTATGGTTTCACATCAAAACCTGTCAGAAATTTGTGGGTTTTGCATGGTTGCATTGTGAAATTGGGCAAAACCAGTATTTTACTTGGAGTTCTGAGATCCAGCTGAATCCAAACACAAACCAAAATTCAATGAACATAAAGGCAAGTAGATTAAAGTCCTTAAAAAAATTTATAAACCCAACATGTTCCACACAGCTATGAATGGAGTCTCTTTTTCAGATCATCCAACACTGATCAAATGTCAAGAAAAGAGTTCAGAAGTCTTGTGGTCTTTGAAAAACCTGTATTCGTTAAGCTCTGAAATGGTTCAGTTGAAGCTGGTTTAAGCACATCTTGTAGATAACTCTGCTCAAGCTGCAGTGTTACTTTCACAGACTTTTCTTAAATTGTTTGGAAAAGAATTTGTTACGCTATCTAACTATATTCTACATGTAATTGAGAATATTTGTTAAAACACCCACACACAACACCTCTGTCCCCAAACATGACAAAAGTTTCTAAAATTAGCAAAGTAACTTCTTCCAGGAAAGACATGAATACAAGGGGACAGAAAGAATAGAAAATGGTGTAGAGGAAGCGACATATTTTGACTACTTCCGAGAACATTATGTAGACACATATTAAGGAAAGATAGTAAAATGGCAGTCCAGTCCAAATGTAATAAATCAAAAGGGCAGCAACTTTTCTCCTTTTTTATGTTTTTACCTGCAGAGAACAGTACTGCAAGATGCAGTCTAGGAAAGAACTGTTTCATGCTGACGAGGTCATATGTTTCAAATCCTGGTATACTGCAGTGAAATATTCTAAAATCATTCCACAAATACAGGAAGAGGAAAACCAATTTAAAAATGTGACTTGTTGTCAACTGATAAAAAAAAATCAAAAACAACATTAGTACTGAGACTGCAGAAAAACAATAGCTCTCAAACTATTGAATATGAATAGCTCTCAAACTATATGAATATGTGCTGGAGGGTGGTACATAGCTCCTGTGTCAATTTAAGGGAATTGTGGTATGAAGGGGACAGAGGTTATATGATTTAGGTTAATTAGTAGCTTCAGTTTTTAGCTCTATGAAATATCTTTTGGATTAACTGAGGTTAAATTCAGGCTGTTAATCCACATTAAAACCAAACTCCTAACCCACTTTAAAAGTATTTATTGTCTCATGTTCCTCAATACACATTAAGGTGTCACCTATGACTTGCTTGCTATTAGTTTTCACACCTGTATTCAAGGGGCAAGTCCTGGATAAAGAGGGAACCGGTTGAAGTAAATATAGATAAATTAGATGTTTTCAGAGGGACTGGGCATGATAAGCTGCATTTTAGAATACTGTATCAAACTCAAAAGTTGTAAGTAGTTCTCTCTAAAAAGCCATGGGAAACAGGAAAGGTATCTTTAAAAAATGAGAAAATTACATAGAAATATAAACCAAATGTCTTAAGTTCATTATTCAGAAAAACACTGGGATAAATTAAACTGCTGATAAACTATAAACACATGAAAGGTAACTTTTAGAACAGATCTGTTAATAATACAAACGCAAAACCACACCAGAGTGAACTATAATGTATTTCTAAAATGCACTCTGATTATCATAAATCTCTCTCAAATCTGTAGAGTGAGAGATATACTATCTGATATATATTATAGGAAGATTGGTTCACTGTGAAAAAAGTTTCCACTGAAAAAAATGAGAACATTTATAATTTTATACTATATTGCGCAGCTCTGTTCTTACAGTTTTAAGTTTTCAGACAAGGAAAACAAGAGAAGCACTCAAATTACTTCTGTTTAGGGACATGTTTCCTAAAATCAGCTCAAAGAACTGAACATTGTAGAAGTCTGCGGACACAAAAATGAGTTCCCTTCTCTAATGGAGAGAACTTCCATAAAATGGAGAGACACCATGATATCCCTGCAGAAGCAGAAATTTAGGCTGCCCTTGAACATCTCCCTCTCCAAAGTCCAGCACATTTCGAGCACAAGAGCTAGCTGACATTCAGCAATGTTTCACAGCACTGGAAAGCTTCTACAAGTGCCATTTCTACACACATAACATGACTAAGGAGGGAAACAATTAGTTTGTTTCTCCCTCTGTCCATTAAAGTGTAATATCATCATAAGCAGATTGTTTTTTATCCAGTGGATTTCTTCCCTTCGTTTGCTTCTGTAACAGGTTCTAAACATTTTTGTGGTTTTACATTAAGTAACCAAGGGCTGTAAGAAGTTTCATGCAACAAACCACAAATTCCACAATGCACATTCACACTTGATGTGCCTTGCTCTGAGAGCCAATAAACTAAGAAATTAGGGGAAAAAATTACACTGTTCTGTTTGATCTTCACACTGTTTATTTTACTAGAGGACTTTCCAAATCCACAGCTGGAGACAGTATTACTACACCACTCTGATCCAAGTGTAGAAAGAGGATGTACCTCTCTTAGAGGACTAAAACAGAGTGGCATATTTTTACAGTCTTATAATCCTGTTATGATGATAAAGCATACCAGAGACCAGAGGTGTATAATGCTTTTTTCACACTCAGGCAATCTGAATGTTCTGAGTAATTGCCGCTGAACTGATCCCTATAAACAGGGAGTGCTTCAGTATCAGGAATTCACTAAACGCATTGCCTGTTCTTTCTAAAACTAAAGCCTAGGTAAATGGCTAATGTCCTTTGCTTTTTAGATACTATGGTTAGACAGCAGCAAGGTTTCTACTTTATTTTTTTCATCACTGTATCATTTCAAGCAAATATCCCAAGCCGGAAGATGCACCATCTGGAATGCAATTTGCCTAATTGGTGCTCCCTGTGGCACTCACAGATCAGGTGTTTTGGGATGTGTTCACAATTGGATCTTATGTGCATAGTACCTGGGAGGATTGTTTGACATTTGCTTCATTAAAATTAATAAAATCTATTGTAATGAAGGCAAGCCCCAAGAACTATAAAAATGTCTTAATATTACTTAATTTAATCTTAATGTCCCAAACTCTGCAAAGAAATTCTGTCCAAAAGGTTTCTCCTTCTTGCCTTTTCCATGTTGAAGTCTAATGGTGTCCTTACAAAACTGAAACAATAGGTAGGTAGAAGGAAAAGATTTTCATATATTGTTTTTAATACTGTCACTGACATCAAGAAAGTTCCCACAATGCCATAGATACCTGTATTCTAACAATACCTAACAGATCTAAACAGATACCTAGACTTATATCTAGTATTTATATAATAGTAAAACTGATAGACCTTTATCTTTAGTCTCTATTATTGGTATTATTAGTTCACTCAAATATTTCAATCCTCATTATCTAGGTCACTGGAATGAACTTCTCCCAAGCAAGTTGGTACCACCTGAAGAAAGTTCAGTTCTGGGTTTTGAGAAAAAAGAACACACTTCCTCCTATATTTCAGTTTTATCACTGACAATTTTAAATATTAAAGAAAATTAAAATGAGCCTTTACAGAGATTCCAGAAAATCAGCCTTGTGTAAGTTGTTGGTCATTAATTTTCATATTAGTTTAGGCAACAAGAATTCATGTAACACAACACAGTAGAAGTATAATTCTGGATTTTAGAGTCAGGTGGAAAATACAGAGGTATGTTCTTACTGGTGTTTTCCAGGTCAGTGTTTTAGGGAGAATGCTTGATTTTGGTGAGGTTCCTCAGGAAAAAAAAAAAAAAAAAAAAAAAAAAAAAAACAAAAAAAAAAACAACTCAACAGTCCTGCCTTGCTTTTCTTAGCTTACTTGCTTACTGAATTCCTCAGCAGCTGCATTCCTAAATCTGCAATCCATGCCAGAGGCTGTGTCAGGGTCAGGCTTTTGGTATCCAATGCTGCACAGGCATCCTGCTAGACCATGCTGGAGTTTCAGTCCCTCTTATGTTCCAGTGTATTTAGCTTTCACTACCAATACATGCCTCATTGAGCAGTCAGGCTTAAGGCACCATTGGGATGCTTTGAAAATTTTCACACAAGTGTGTGAAAGGAAATGTGATACACACAGCAGTCCAGCAGGCAGAAAAGCATATTCCACAATGACAAATAATGAGAGCGCAAAAGAGGAGATTGTGGTCCTACCTCATGATTTGGTCATAATTTCTTCCAAGTACAGTTAATAATTGCATGGATTCCTTCTAGAGCAGTGGAGAGGCATGTACCACACTTTTGCTTTCTGAGATGACCAGAGCCCAAATAAGCTCCAGAGACACCTCAGCTATGCCTTAGCCTTTATGTCTGAGGAAAAAAAACAAACCAAACCCAAACCAACAAAAAACCTCCAGCCAACCAAAAAAATACCAACAAATAAAATCAAGAAAAACCCCAAACCAACATAAAAAACCCCAAAACTGAAACCCAACCAACCAACAACAACAAAAAAACCCACTAAACTAAAGCAGAGGGAAAGAGGGATTCAAATTGCATTGAAAAGAAAAATTAACATTGGTTTAAATGGCCAGCAAGCCATAACAAAACTTCACTTTCCTATAACTCAGCCTCCCTTGTTACACTCATCTTTTATTACTTTTGTGTTCTCTCAGTTTTGCTATTATTCATGATATTGCTTGCTCACATTTTCTTACTTTCTTCTGTACTTCTCTTGTGCATGGATCGTTTCTCAAAATAAAATCACAGTTGCATCACAGCAGTTTCTCCCAGTTCTGCCATCTGGCTAATTTTTTGTTCTCAATCCTCTTACCCTCAGCTCCTCAGATGAGAATTTATTTTCCTAGATAATCAGCTAGACAGTTAAAGGTGTTTCCAGCACATGATCCACAAACATACTTTGGTCCTGTGCTGCTAAAAGCTGAAAGGCACACAGGATCCATGAGGCAGCCTCAGGAAATATGCTTTTTATCAGCTCCAATAAATATGCTTTTTATCAGCATAATAATAATATTTCATTCACATCACCAAATAGTTTAATATTATTTTACAAAATAAGAGAACATTTTTACAAGCCCCAAAGATCTACAGATAAGGACTATCCTACTGTGAATACATTGAAATTCATTCACTCCTCCAAAACCAGTCTCTAAAATGATAAAAATAGGACAGCAATAGCTGTAAGGTCGTACAGTTTCTGCAGTCTTAAAGGGCATTTTACCATCTCCTGCAGCAATTTATGTCACCCAGGCCACGAAGCCAGTGCACTGCAAGGGGATTTGGTAACTGTCTGGGCACATACAAACAAAGTAAGAGAGGGAGGAATATACTTTGACTCATGGCTTTGGCTTGGACACTTTGTCTTGGAAACAGCTAAGAAAATGTGACAAGAGTTATTAACATAATGTTACATTTATACCATATAATAAATACAAGCATAAACGATAATAAACTTGAGAACTTTCAGCATTCTGAAACCAGTAGTATGAGAATGTCAGCATACAGGAATATGCTGTATTCTAAGCTTATATTATATTCTAAGCTTATCAAGAAACAGCCCACACCAGCTCTGATATGCTGCAAAAGGACAATGTGTTGTAATTTATTTCTTGTTGAAACAGCAAAAATAGCCTTAAGATGGTTTAGCAAGTGAATTTCAAAATGTTTTAAATTTTAAAATTCAAGGAAGGGTGAAGTTGGGAAGAAGACACCATGACAAAAAGGTGACTTTGGACGATTATGGCTTGCATTATTTGCTTCCTTTATAGTTACTTTCCTTCAAAATATTTATTTATAATTTAAATTATGCCATTACTCTTAGCTTATATGCTCATGTATTCTTAGATTTTGTTTGCTTCTCCTCTTCAAAATTTTTCAACACCCAAAGTACTTTTGGTAGGGAGGGGGTCTTGTTCATAAAATTTGAAAGGAATTTTCATATACTTTTCAAAATAAGGAGCAGGTATTGGGCTTTTAAAGAGTTTTTTTTTAATTTTGAAATCTGGAATTTTCACTTAATAAGGGAAGATTTACAGAAATTTACCCAGAAATATTTTCACACAAAAGCTAGAATCCTATGCATGGGATAGAAATAAGAAGATAACATTAAAATAATGAAATTTTAACCAAAGGAACTATAAAGAAAGGACCATAAACTTCAGATTAAATTTAATAATTTAGTTAGCAAGGCTGAAAAAGAGTTTGAGGAGCAAGCAGATACAGGGATCAAAACTAGTTCTATATCCTTCTTCTAACACCTTAGAGAATAAAGAAAAAAGCCTGCCAAAGTGTCTATAGTGCCAATTGGCATTCATGGCATGAAGACAGTACAGGCAAAGGACAAGGTTATTAGAAAGAAGCAAAGTGAATTCTCTGAATTTGTTCTCTGTGGAAGAAACCATGGAGGTCCTAACTTGGGAATCCAATAGAGTAGAGCACACACAGGCCAAGCAAAGGATAGCACACCACCAGAGCCAGACAGCACCCACCAGGGATCTTTAACAGAATTCAACAATGAAATACCAAAATTATCTACATACCATGTGCTATAAAGGCACACAAATGAATCAATATAGACATACAGTCCAGAGAAGAGATGGAAGATGCTTTTCATCAAGCTCATAATTAACCTGAATTTTGTCAAGGTGCAATTCAGTGACCTTCTCATTTTTGTGGAATCTCATGAGCAATCTTCTTTGGGCTCCTCACACAGCAGAAGCAGAACTTTTCAACTTTTCTTTCCAGCAAGCTTCTCTGGACTGCTGCCCTACCCTTCCCCCTGTTTACTCAGCTCTCCACAACTTCTGTCTCTGGAAAAGCAGCCTAATGGCATCACAGCTTCTCACTCCTTGCTCCCTGGCTTTTAGTCCTCATCACATTGCTTACTTTGAAGTCACCAACACCATGCATGCATAAATACTGCACGAGGCTCTTCTGCCTTGATGAACATTAATATTGCAGAAAACTAACCTCATACCCTTCCTATTCCAGTCTTAATAATCTTCCAAAGCTCTGTGTTAAAAGGCATTTTGTTATGTTAGAATTCCCTTATCTCTGTTTTCTTTCAGCTGTCATCTGTATATACCATATGCCAGCCAACATTTAAATAATTAACTAAGGATAAATTACTGTATTTCTTCCTGAATAAGTAGTGGAATGTAGTCCTGCTAAAACTGTGGGAAGAACTTACAAATTGTGAGCCATTTCACAGTATGGATTGTCACAGTTACCAGAGTATATATTGAAAAAGAATATATACATACATAGCAAAAAATGTAGAGAGCATCAGTGCAAAATTATCCTTTACTATCTTATATCTGGTTTTAGGAAATACATTCTCAGAAAACTTTCTGGTGCTCAGTAGTCTTCTAAGTGATGAGCATTTTAAGCATTTATGATTATGAATAGTGTAATTCTAATAAGGATTATTTTTTATAATAAGGAAACAAAACCAATTTTTTTGCTTCTTCGGCATTTATTGCAAACTACTCTCACTCAGCAGAGGAAGAAAAAAACCCAAATCCTAGCATATAAGTGGCCTTTCAAATAATTATAGCATCTGCATAGTCAGTACTTCTGAGATTTGATAGCAAGGAGATACTCAAGGACAGACTTATTTGTTGTACTCATAATGGCAATGTTAAGCTCCCCACATAAAGCAAAGCATCCTGAAAATGCAGGATTATAAATATGAGAAAAAGAAAACAAACAGGGAAAGGTAAATACAAATTTTACACATACACTCATCGTAAGCCTCTTCTGTCCCACACTTTACAAATATTGCAAAGCACTAATGCATTGTCCTTCAGATTCCAGCCTTGGTATTTTTCCAAAGGTCTGACAAACATTATTTTGTTATTTCATAATTTCTTTAGTATTTTTTCCTTTCAGTTATTCTCTGCTTATAAGCCGGTCCAGTTGACACAGTTGCCCAGCCATGCCCTACCGTTAACAGTCCAGCTATCTATATTTTCAGTACAAAAAGGTAAATGGTCTTATTCCAATTTTTACTGTCAGACAACAGTCAAAGTCCTAGGGAAGGGCTGCCTTTCAGGCATTAATTTAAACTTTGCTAATATAATATGAGAAACTTCAAGGATTCCTCATTAATAAGGCAACATACATATGTAAATCTCATAATTGCTACTTTGAATTAGGTATGGATGCATGAAGAAATGTTACACTGGAAGAATACTCAATTTCTGCTTGCTGTAGAATTTGGTTTTCATTGGGGCAGGGTAAGAAAGGTATTTCAATAATGAAGAAGGGCTTACAACATCCATTCAATACATCCACTACATGCATGTCTATAGTCTGTATTTTTTATATCAGCTCAGTATCAGGAAGTACAATTTAACTAGCATCTTTCAGGATTTTGCACATGTGCTGTTCAATATGAAATGCTGCCTTCACTGACAGCTGCTTTGAAAGCACATGGAGTCCATGTCAGAGTCTGTGAAGAGTAGAAAATATACTTCCTAATTTATTGTCTTTAGCTTCACTGAAAGATTGCAAGACAAATTAGATTTTCCAATTTCCTTCAGGGAAAGCAGTGACATTTTCTGTTATCCTTTAAGCACTTAGAGTATATGAAGAACAAAGAAGTCAATGATCAGCAGTAGCTATGCCATCCAACATCTAATTACCAGTGCAGTATTTAGAAGTACTACACTACTCTCTTCTCTCAATTTTCTGTGTAATGGCAGATTTTATAGGCTTTTAAAATTTAGGGTGTTGCCATTAAGAATAAAAGAGTACTTCCTGAAATTAAATAAAATATTCTTTTACTTTAAAGTACTCTCTGAAATACAGATGCAGAATACTGAATATTTTTGGCTGCTAAGAGGAATCTGACCACAGCCTCAGTATCATCCACCCTAATGTCTTCTAGAGAATTTTCCAATTCTCTTTCAAACATGGTAGCACAACTCTTCCCAAAAATTCTCTCCTTCTCCTCAGAGTGAAATAAGAAAAAAGCTACTCAAACCACACAACAAACAAACAGAAAATCCAACCAAAACTGCTGTTCAGAAATGTTGGAAAGTGGGCTGTGCAATCAGGACAGCTCCTCAAGCAGTAACAGCACAGAACTACACAGGCTCAAGAGTGCCATCCAGCACAGGGAACACATGTTAATTTTATACTTCTCTTTCCCCACAGTCCAAAATGTCAGATTAATGGAAACTAAACCAGAAAACTCATTAATTAATCCAAAGATATCAATAGAAGTTTTGCCTCTCTTGACTGCTTGAATATTTTAAAAATATAAACAAAGCCAAAAAGAAGCAATGGTCACATTTTCCTAACACCCTGAAAGATATTTTACTGCTGTTATTATGTGATAAATAGATTTAGTAAATTTCATATAGATTGAAGGTATTTATTCTCTTAGACTTGAGACATTACTAGCAGTAGTAACAGTATGAAAAGTATCTTGAAGAAGATAAATCAGGGTACTTGGAGTTGAAAAGACTGAGATAAAAGCATTGTAAATGCTTCAGGATTACTTTAAAATGTACTGATAATATAGTGATCTATTAGAATTCTCTTATAATCAGTTTTGAAAGCATCAGCTTTGCTGTGATTTCTGATTTTCTGATTTCTTAGGAAGCTTATTAACTAGGGATACACTCACTCAGTATTAAACATTTTCCTAAACTATTAAGTATTTCACCTGCCAAGTAACAGTACAGCAACATTTATTATTTACATACCTACAGTATCTGCAAAAATTTAATATAAGGTAAGTCTTCCTATTTCTCAGTAGGAAACTGTAAATGTGAAACAATAAGAATTTTTACTTTTCAGTAGCACCTTGAAATACCTTAAAAATCCTGATTTATTAGTCTTCTGAGCACTATACAGAAGGTTACATTCTACATAACAAGTGAAAATGATTTTTAGCTTCTAGGGTGTAAATGGAACTGCCTCTGGGTTGGATAAGCTTTGGCATTCATCTCAGAGTTCAGCATAGCAGTCAGAACTCAAGAATCACTTGTCTAACTGGTCAAATGGATAATTTTCCTTCCTCCCATTGTGATGGTGGTTTGTTGGTTTTGGGGTTTTTTTTTCTCAGTTTGTACACAGTGTCACATTTGAAGTATTGAGAAATGTTTAAATTGAAGAAGAATTTCTAAAGGGACCAGAAAGTTTTCTTTGCACTAGCAAGGAACGTCACATTCAATAGATGACAATTTTCTGGCCTCTGTTTTGACCTCCCAACAATAGCCACCAATATTTAAGTGTGGTTTTAAGAAACCAGTTACATGGTTGTCATTTGTTTACTTGCTTATCACAGATAAATTCTGTCATCTTGTTCTAAAGCACTGGTCTATTGGTCTTCACTAGAGCATTTACCTGACATCTCACCACAGCTGAAAAACAACTGTTCAGAAGAATCCTCTGCAGAAAGGCTGGCTGTTCATAGCTATGGCAAAAAATCCAGAGGTTCTTGCATCTCCCACCTTCTATAAGGGTGAATGAGTCCAAGAGAAAAGTTAATTAAACATTTCAGTTTCTAACCAGTTCAAGATCTGAAGAGAATATGAAAATCTTTTTCCAGCCCTGTGTGGAACCACAGACAGGCATATTCAGAAAACAAGACATTCATAGCATCAGGGACTACACATGGTCAAAATAATAATGTGAAGGAGCAGTAATTCTTTCTGACATCACTTAGTGCCATTTACAGTAACGTTTAGTGAGTAGTGTGTTTTAAATCAATTCAATTTGAGTATTCATTAGGAGATGTATTTATACTGTGTATTTTTTCCATTTATAATTTGTAGTGATCATGTTATCAGTTCTGGTTAGGTGCCTAAAAAAGTGAATGATACAGCTGGCAAAGGGGAATTAGTCTGTTTTCATCTCTGTAAAGCAAACATCAGAACACAAGAAGAGATCATTTTAGTTTAAGCACTCTGTATGCAGTGCACATCAGCAGCAAGAGCAGAGTGCCACAGCCAGTTTTTTGGCTGAGGGTTATCAGATTGAAACATACCAAATAAATCCTCATGCTGATTAGAGAAATAGACCACCAGACTCAGAATTCTTGTTTCTCGTGGCTGACTCTTCCACAGAGTCCATCTTAAAATTGTACGTAGCAGCTTTTTTATCTGCCTAAGCTTGTTTGCATTTCTGGATAATTCACATGATAATGGAAATCAAAAAGTTCCATTATTTGACAACTACATTTTAGAGCATTTAGTTCATTACCTAAGTTACACTGCAAACTGCTTAACCTACTTGCACAAACGGTCATAAACAGAATCATGGGAAATTTAATAGAACAGTGTTCAACAAATGAATGGAGGATTTATATTTTTATTCTTTAACTGATATTATTGTACCTTTGTTATTAGCTACACATTCAAAATTAAACTGGGACTATGTGATTTTTGTATTTATGCAGAAGTCATTAATTGAACTACAGCAACTACAATAGCAATATAGAAAGAGATGTTTTATTGCATTCAATTGAAGGTCTGTCAACTAAAGACTGTTATATTCCTGGCATTATCAACATTGCTGGATGTGTTACCAAATTCTACAAAAGCTTGAGTCCAAAGCAAGATCCTGAAAAGGATCTGGATCAGAACATAACCCTTCTAGGCACTAGACAATACATATTTATGTTGGATAAGTAGTTTTTTCTGAAAGTAATGAGAGTTCCCCCAGATACACTCCCCTAATACCAAGATAAACCTTCATCATGCTCTTACCCTTAATTTCTTGGGAAAGCAGTGCCCATGCAGAATATTTGCTTCATAAAAAAAAAAAAAAATTGAAATCACACCAAAATACTTTTTCCATGTATGTGCAGAATTCAGATACAGAAACCACAGATTATCTTTATCTGAGGTCTGATACTTGGAAAACAAGGTTGAGAGCATAAGCTTCATCAGCTCCAGTATTCTGAAAGCTACACTGTTTGTATTCATTGTGGGCATTTAATTGGCACTTTACTATTGCTGCTGATGGAGGTGGCTATAATGCAGACTGTGGTTGCAGAATCAAAATAAATGTATTTATTAACTAAATTTTAAAATTTCCTCATCAAAATCAACTATTACATCGTGAAACATCAGATATTCAACTACCCTGTTGTTACTCTCTATCCTGGACTTTGTACAGGGGACATTGCAGGGCACAGGAGCTCATGACAGGAGACATGTGCTTCCATTTTACCTTCTTGATTTACCATTATTTTTCTACTCACATGATCAAAATGTTTAACTGTATAGGATGATATGAATTACATAGAGTCCTTTCCTTGTCCTGCCAAAACAGCAATACTTATAGTACTTTTCTGGCAAAAAAACCCTATATTACAGATTTCTATAACTAGCACCTTTACAATCCTCTTTGTATGATATATTTTTTGAAATCTGAATTTTTTTTCACTATGTTTTTATACTATCCCCAGGTCATTAACACTTCTTCAGTCCCTGAAACAAAAGACAAATTGAAACTTCAAATCAAAAATTTACTACATACATTAGAAAAGAGAGACAACAAGAAAATCCATGAAAATTCATTTGGTTCTTTGACACTATATAAATTTTCATTGAATGTTTTCTCATAGAGAGATGATGAGCAGCCCTGTGTAAGGTCCTAGGACAGACAGATGAACAGGCAAAAATCCCTGTCATTAAGAAATGCATATCTCTGATGACAAGGAAACATTCATAATGGTAAAGAAATGCCTCCTTATCTTATCAAAACATTGCTGAAGTAGCACCCTTTAGACATTGCCATTTAAATTTTTTAATATCTTATAATATCTTCTTGGCTTCATGGGTTTAAATGACCTTCTGTTTAAAGTTACAGAGCTCTGGTAAAATATTCATCAAGTTTTAATAAAATTACTTTATTTTTCTCTGAAAAGGGTCTAAAAGTCACCTTCTTAAAGTATCTGAAAATATTTCTAAGTAATTACTTTTTTTTAGCTTAGAAATTAATATCTATCTATTCTCAGCAGTGAAAAACAAGAAATGAAACTGCTGTTGTTAACCAAGTGATTAAAGCAAGTGTGGGAGGAGGTACTGTATCAATTCACAATCCATAATCTCTGGTGTTTCAGAGAGACTGAATTTGCAATAACAGAAAACATAACTGTATCATCTTAACTTGCACTAAATCAATACCTTCCTTGTTAATCAAACATTCTCCTATGGTGCACTACTCAAAAGGAGGCCATTCAGATATATTTTTCCCATAGCTCTAAAACTCCCTATTTTAAAGTCCGTTAGAAAGTTTCAAAAACCTTTTCTCTCTGCCCCACTGGCCTCGTATTTGTGGTCCATGAAGAAACTCGTTATAACACTTGATTCTCCAGGCTGGCTCCTTTCCTGATAAAACTTACACCAGTTACTTTAACACTTTTACGCTAGTCTTCTGTTCTTGCATTGCTATGAATCAGCTTAATTAAGAAGAACTACAGAACTATTATACATTTTTATGTAGTAGTCCTTAACAAGAATACAGTCGTCATTGCTTCAATTACTCTCTACTACAGCGCTCAAAATTTACTTCTAAACTAATTCATATTGCTAATTAACAAAAATTCATAATCGGCTAAGATGCTATTGTCTCTTAAAGATCTGATTTTAATTTTTTTTAAATTGACTATTCATGCCCTTTTTCACTTCTCTCAGCCTATCTTCACCAGGTCCATCTAGGAAAAAAACCAGGCCTGATAAGCTGATTAGCATGGTGCTGATTGCACCAAGATTGTGGGTTTGATCCCCGTACAGACCATTCACATAAAGAGTTGGACTTGATGATCCCTGTGGATCCCTTCCAGCTCAGAATATTCTGTCATTCTCTTCTGTGATTACATAGAGATCCATGGTGCTATTAAATGTAGAGCAAGAAGTTTTCTCTTTCCATATAATGTTTTAAATTTTCTATTCAGATAGAAAGTTTTCTATCACACATGATTTTTTTTCTTTCTAAACAATTTTCACCCATTTAATAGGACCTGGTTTTCCATAACAAGTATATCTCTCCATGGCAGTGGTATTACCCAATTTAATATAATGACATGCTATGAAATTAAAAGATGCTGTCACCTGATAAAAGCAAAAAGTGTCTCTAAGAAGCTCTAAGAAAACCTATGTTTCACATTATGAAGACAGAAAGCATCTCCTCTTTTGTCAGGAATCAAAAAACTGTAAAATAAAAAAAGAGAATCTGTTTCAGGAAGGAAATTAAAAATAAAAAACAAAACTGAAAAAGGTACTAAAGGAAGATTAATGAGGTCCATTTCCCTCCATATAGATACATTATCCTGGATATATTAAAGATCTATATGTTGCTATTGTAAAAAGTTAAGAATCACATCATTACAGGAGGCTGAATTTCCAGAAACAGATTGTAGACTAATCCTTGATACAACAGTTAATGGATTTCTTTATCAAGCAGTTATTATAGAGAAAAACACCAGGGGGAAAAAAAGACTAGGGAAAAAAATGCCTATTAAAAGAAGATTTCCAGCCATCAAAAAATCAGGTTTTGGAACAGGCTTCCACTCAGAGTATTGATGGGGGGATTTGGTGGTGGGAATGGAAGTGAACATGTCTCATTTTAATTGAAAGCTGCTAATTGTGGTCTGAAACTTGTGGCCTCCAGCAGCTCTTGTAGCACTTCTGTGTAGTCAAATATTGAAAATGGATACCTGAAGTTTTCTACTTTTCTCTGAATCACTCACTGACTTAGACAGCCATTAATAACAGAAACAGAATATTTTCCTCATTTTGTAGTTGCCCTGTACCTGAAAAAACCTCACTGCTATTGTGATACTAATTTAATCTGTTTATGCATCATTACCCTCTTCTTCTAATAGAATTCGAACAGGCTCACTTGATGACATAGAAGTGATAATACTGGACATTTTAATTTTTAAAAGGTGTGGCTTGTAATCAGACCAGTAAAAGGTTAGGCAGTGAATGGTATGAGGAAAACAAGGAAATACATATTAGAGTGTCCCGCTGATGTCTTTTTGTTCATAGGCACTAATATTTATTTTGTAAAACACTTTTTTGTTCTACAGGAGGGTTTTCTTTGTCTTTTTGAAAAAAAGTTGCTTCAAAAATGAAGGTCTTTCAGAAATGTAGGTGCAAAGGTTACGTTTTTATCAGCAGAATTACTCACAGGCTGTTTCCCACATTGGAAGCTATTTAGTACTATATGGAAGGTGTCTATATGAAAACAAGCATTATATTTCCTCCTCCTTTCACTGCTACTGTGCCTCAGGCATACGTAGGAAAAAAACTGCTGAAGTAAGAAAATTATACTTTGGTTTACAAATTTACTATGGCTACGAAAAAAAAAAGTTCATAATTAATATAAGGTAGAGAGATATAATATAAGAGAGACCATTGTAATAACTAGGAAGGGTAAGAAAGTATTTATAATATATTAGGAAAATAATCACATTAAAAATATCAGTTAAGCATAATAGTTTCTTCCCTTTTTTTTTTGTATATATACATTCAATGCAGAAGAAAATTGTTTTCATTTTTTTTTAGATTTATCCTAAAGAAAGATTGAAACTAAACTTAGACTGCATCTTAAAAGATGACCAATGATGACTACAAATTCATTTAACTCACAACTGGTCTTTATCATCAGACAAAGATAACTTAATTTCAGAGCCTACAGTATGTCTAGTTAGGAAATAAAATATTTCCATGCTCAGAAGGATCATATCTCACAGCAAATGCAATACTTCAGTATGTTCTGTCCATATAAATGCACACATAAATCAAATTCTTTTTACCAGAAGTATCTGTTGCAGCTGTGTGTGGGGGCATAGAGCAGATATACATGAATTAATAAACTTAATATCCTTCAGCTTTCTCTCAAAAATTTCACTCAACTTCTCACCACAGTTGTAAACAGAGCATTTCCAAACCCACTGTCATTGCCAGGGAGTTCTCTCTTTGCCATAACACTTATCTCACATGGATTCAACCCCAGATAACTAAGTAAAGACCATGGTTTTTTTAAGAGAAGTAGTGGAAGTCCAATTTAATAGAAGACTGTAGGGCTTCCCTAAGTAAAACCAGGCTCTGAATCTGGAGACCTGAACCAGACTTGAACTACATTCCTCATTAACTTATACAAAACAAAATAGATCAAATATAGATGCTTCTCAGTATTTGGGTAGAGGCACTTTTTTTTTTGGTTAGTCCCAGATATCACTCAAGTCAAAGTACAAAAGTCAACTACAAGTTAAGTAGAGGAAATTAATCAGGCTAACTCACCACTATCCACTTTTCTTCCATAAAATACCCAAAACCTACCATAATACCAACACTCCACTAAAACCAAAACAAGATGCAAACAAAACCCGCAAAAAACCACCCAAATTAAAACAAAATATCAAAACCAAAAAGCAACCTCTCCCAAACAAACAAAGACAGCGTGAATGTTCTTACTCAAGCAGATGTATGAAATGTACCTTTCTGGTGTTGACTAATGTGTAAAGTAGAGAACCCAAGTACTACAAGAGGCTTACATAGGAACATGGCTGTACAGACATTTAAAAATGCCTGTAAATAACAGTTCTTATTAACTTCTAGAGGAGGAACCTTCATTACTAAGATCATAATCTTTTCTATCCTTTGGAGTCACTCTCAATAGTTTTCCATGGAAAAACCAGTAAGATATAATCTGCCTTATTAATACCACCCCTTCCCATCTGTAGAAGTGGAACAAAGTCATAAGCAAGTCTAGAAGGATATGGCAAACTCATTACACCTACTTCTGTATGTGTTTGGATCTGTGTATTCTTCAGCACAGCCATTAACATACTCTTAGTCGTTTTGCCCTTTTCCCCTGGGGGTGTATGTGTGAGATGCAGAGTGAGAAGCCCTGAAGCAAAACCAAGAATTACAATCAAGCTAAGGCAGCATCCCTGAATTCCAGGCCATACAGACACTAATGGATCTTCAGCAAAGAGGGCATGTCATCATCATCCTTTGGAATGAGACGTCACTGGCATCCCCAGCCCAGAGGTCTGCCTCACTTGACATCAACTACATTACCAGGAGCATGGCCAGCCAACCAGACCATTCCCAACAAAATTACATTGAAAAAGATGGGATAGTTGTCCATGAAAGTGCATGTTCCAGAATAGCAAAGTTTTGGTAGCCCCAGTATAACTTAACAAATGTACTACCTGTGTGACAAAGATAAACTCAGAAAATAGAACCCAACTGAAGAGTTGGGCTTTGCTGTGTATGGAAGTCACGTGAATAACAACTAGCCACACCTCTGTGTTATCACAGAGAACTGAATGGAGTATGTGTTTAAACACAATAAAATACCAATGCTATTAAATGGATTAGTAGGAAGAGGCAATTGGACTGCTGTAATACCACTTCCATAAAAACCTGATTTATTTAGGTTTATCAGTAAGCCTGTAGTTAAAATGAAGGTACCTAGTTTAGATGTGCACAGGACAATACATAAGTATATGCAACAGTACAGCTGTTAAGATTCCATGGAAGTCAATAAGGCCTCTATCAATAATTCTCCATGCAGTATCATTGAGCAGAAAAGTGCATTGTTTTTCCCTTTCTTTTTTTTTAAATGCAGCCATGCTGTGAAAAAGACAGTAAGACTACCTGGGCTGCAAAATCCTTCTTTTGTTTCTTATATCACACAAAAACTATTTCACAATAAAAATTAGGTTAGTAACTTGGTTTTAAAGGAAATAAAGAAATAAAGGAACTTGCCACTTTAGTTTTTTTTTGCTTTGAAGCATACCTGATAGTATATGAGTAGAAAAAAGAAGGAGATGTACATGGAGATGTATTTCCTTCTAAGCAAACAAAATATGAAAGAAAAGAGGAAAACCCAAACTAAAACCAAAACACTCTGCTAATGCTCTCTTATTTAAAGTTCCTCTGATGAGATATTATCTTATTAATAATAAAACATGGACTAGGAATAAAACCTTCTAACATAAATTCTTCTCATGAAATCTGTATTTTCTCATTAGTCTGTTTCACACTTTTGGAAGACTTAAAATGCCATTTCAAAAAATGCATCCTTTACAGTAGCAAGATTTTTTTAGATCTGAACCTAATGCTTCAAACATGTTCTACTTTATATTGCTTTTTAGTTTGAGAATATATGCTGATGATGCGGCTTGGTGGGTCTAAATTATTATTAAATAGGATACTTGTTTCAGATAAAAACTTTAATCATGATTACATTGCACAAATACAAACAGTGGTTGCTTTTGTTCTTCAAAAATTCTAGGATTAAATATTCCTAACTGACTTTAGGGACAGCTATTCCAGCTACCAGTATCATAGTACAAATGCACATTTTCATGTTCTGGAATTCTTGTTATTCTGTAGTTTCCAAGAGAAAAATCACTGGAAAAGCTTCCAGACTGAGAAGTCTCCTTGCAGAGCCCTAAAATAAAATGTTTATTTATCAATTGATTTGCAAAATAACACAAACATCTCACTGTGACCAGTTACTACATCCCCTCATCCCTCTACAGTTCTCTTCATTTTAGAATATTTTTAGGGTAAAAGATCAAAATTAAAAGCCACTGTGTGAATGAAGAACTCAGAAAAGTGAAAAGCTAACCCTAGTGTGCAAGTTACCAAATTAATTATGATGTGCTTTGACAAGGACCTTTTTCTCCATCTGCTTATTTTTTCTGATCACCAGAAAAGTTAAAATAAATGGTTTATGACATTCCAGTAGTGCAAATGTTATGGGAAAGCTAAAAAGGGTAATATATTTTAAATCAGTGGAATAAAGCGTAAGTACGTGTTTATATTTCAACTGAACAGACTTTGTTCCTCTCTATTCTCTTTCAGTCACTTATCTAGGACTTGGATTTATTGTTCTAAGTTATAAAGTTCTCTTTTCTTATGCCATTTTTTTTCCAAACTTAAGGATGAGCAGCAATATTCAAGGTTTCTCTTGATCTCTTATTCTAAGAGAACTGATTTGGCACCATGGCAAGAATGGTAAGAGTTCTTCCAAGGACAGCCATGTTTTCCAAGATATGCATCATAGAGAGAAGGAAGAAAAACTGTTTTTGCTTCATGAAGCCAAGTTCAGAATCAACATCTCAAGCCTTAAATGTTGATAACCTATAAGTAATTTAAAGAGCATGGTGTCCCAGTTTAGGGAATTTTTTTTTTTTTTTAAATTTCTGTCTTTTCCCCATAAATCCCTCTCTCCCAGAAAGGCAATGAAATATCAGGAGCTTGTCCTTAACTGACAAAGCTACGGATGAAACTACTTTATTCTTATTCAAGCTGCTTCCATTCTGTGACAAGGTTATGGCAAATTTACATTTTGGCCAAACTGCATAACACTATTCACTCTCAAAAATGTGAATTTGGGAGCAAACCGTACAATTTCCAATAGAAATTATTTAGATCTGACCTGAAGGCAAGAATGAGGAAGACAAGCTCTCTCTATCCCCAGTAAAATCTCTCATTGCACATAATAAGATAGTACTCAATTTTAATACTGATACTCTGAAAATTATAAGAGCAAAAGCCTTTGTAGCACACAGCAGCAATCTGGTTCTACTCTAATGGAGGTCAATAGGGACTTTCTTAAACTGGAGGGGATTATGTCCCAATAGTCAGATTTGACTCAGTATTGCCATCAGAAACCCTGCAGCTTGAGAAGCAAAAACTTTGAAGCTGAGCTTTTTCAGCCTTTTATGCTTGAAAATCCCCTTTCTATACAGCAACACAGCAATTATAAAGCAGTGGAATTGTTACAGCCCCAAAGCCTGCCTGTGAACTTCAGGGGCTGAGAATCCAATAGTTTGGGCCTGCCAAACTATAAATAAGTTCAATAAAACTAATTCCATTATTTAACTTTTAATAAGTTAATTTGCATGGAAAGAGAGGCATTTGCAAGACAGCTTTTATTGTGTTACATACTGTTTATATTAGTATGTGGAAATATTGCTTCTTGTACTTTGCTGTTTTGTGACACAGGAATGAAACGCAGCAGCCAGTGCTTGTGGTTTTAGCCAAAAGACTAAGAGAAAATGTACTATCTTTGAAGACATTTGCTATGATGATGACTGATGAAATACTGTGTGCTAATGGAAGAAATATAATAACAAATTCAAGACCAAAATGGAAATATTGCAACACTACTAACTGAATTAAATACAGCTGAAAAGGTGAATTTTTCTTCCTATGAGAAACTGCAAATTTTCAAATACTAAAACAATGCATTAGAGAAAAATATTTTAACTAAAAATAAATGTTAATGTCCAAATATTTCAGATAACAAAATAAAAAAGTTGGGAAATAGTCCCACAGCCCCTTACAAAAAATATTCTTCAACCTTTTCGTTCGTGTTAAAGCACTGAAAAATAAATGAAGTCATGGAATCTCTGCCGTATGTAATGGGAAACAATCTAAATTGAAAACTGGGTCTTGAGGAACAAGCATGAGAGACATAAGGCACCTGAACTAATTCACGGGAGATTTAGTGGTATTTCTAAGTCTCTTTTTGACTGGTGAGGGTGGGAGGAGGAAAGGAAAGAGGCATCAGAGGAAAATTCTGTATCTCCTTTCTCCTAAGTTAAAAAATTTCAAATGAGAAATAGCAATTTTAAATTTTTCATTTAAGAGACAAAATTTTCATGTAAGAAACAAAATTTCTATTGCAAACATTCTAGTAAAATAACGCTCTAGCCATTTGTGAATACATTTAAGGCTGCTTTCTATTTACTGCCTGAAATTTACTTAATTAAAGTAAATTGTTATATTAAACTGTAATTTAACAATACATTAAAATCACATATGGTAAGCAGTTGGTTTTACAGACATGGCAGATGCACAAAGATAGACAAGAAAGAGGCAAAAATGAAAAAAGAATTTAGTTTATAAAGAACGAGGTATTTTAAGGTTACTTTTCTAGTCAAAGTGATAACAAGCTCTCCTAAAATAAGCATAATTTTTACCTCTGGCAACAAGGGACAGTTGAGATAGATCTTCAACCCACAGCCATGCAATCAAGTAATCTAGCCAAAAGTATTTCAATGCCTCACAGACGCTACTGGAATAAAATTAATTTCAAACAAACAAACAAACAAGAAAGCTTGAGCTTTATTTCTCTCTGAAAGAAGTCAAGTACTGCTTCCAGGCTCACATATGCCAAGTTCTCAAGACACACATGAAGAGCACCAGGTGCATAGACCAAAAAAAGTAGAAATTCTTTTTCCACTATGCCATCAAGAACTAGTTCTCATGTAGCAGACAACTAGAAGTTGCTCAGAAGTAATTTCAGCAGTGTTCCTTTATCTGCATTTTGAAGCATGTTAGGATTTCTGTATTCAATTTGAATAGCTGTATAATTTAAAAGATATTATTAACAACAAGACACTGATACCTAATGACTTAGAAATTTTTCCCCTGTTTAAGACCACTGTATTAACAGAAAGCTGAAATTGGATGTAATCTTCAAAAAAACATCTCAATCCAAACAGAACTAGGAGATCTCCCATCTGATGTAAAGCCAAATTCTGTGTTGAGTTTTCAAGATCTTGTGTGACAAATAAAATCTGGTAAACCAGCAAATATAGGAGGATCTGCTAAAAAGACCCTAAAAAAAGACCCCCAAAAAGCCCAGAAAAAAGGCAGACCTCTGTGCAATACATTGACATAGTACCAAGTTACATTGTTCACCAAATTGATGTGAACAAATTACTAGAGACAGATAGGCAAACCGAGTTTCCTTCAGGCAGCTGCCCACTGTGCACCTCTGCTGTTTGACAAGAGGTGCCAGTAGGATGAGTAGGACAGCTTTTTTTTTTTTTTCTTTTAATTCCAGCCTTTCTTCACCTCCTCACTAGAACTGCCTGCAAAAGGTGATAAATTACAGAACTGGATTGCTGGCCTCGCCAGAAGCCACACTAGACCACCCACAGCTCTGCTTGAGCCATGGCAGCAGCTGTCCATGCCAGAAGGCTGGATGACACCTAGGATGAGAAAGGAGCAGGTGCCAGCCAGCAAATTAATGGAAAAAATGTAATGATACTGAAGGATGACTGCAGGGAACTACACTTAGTTATACTTAACGAAATCAGTTGTCCAACTGACATTTCATGGACCACATTTTTGATTTGATTTTAATGGGACTCCTCCCTCCTTTTACTTTTTTTCATTGCCACATACACACTTGAAGACCTGCAGCTATAACAAGATAAGTAGACAATCACAGCCAAGTCCAGAGCATCAGTGAAACACCTTGGAATTTCAACATTTCCACATGTTTATAAGGATGAGATTTCCCCCCCATGTATATATCCGTACATTCCCCCTGTACATTCTATGTCCAGACATTTGTCAAACCTTACCAGCAACTCCTGAAGGGACAAATCTTCTATCCATGCTCTGTCTTTACCTAGCATATAAAGTGAAAATCAGAATGAAGTGGAAAATGAGGCAGTGACCAATCTCCAATAATGTGGCCAAAAGCACAAGCCCTAAATTCAAAACTACTTCAGACTATCATCTAGCAGAACTATATTAGGAGCTCTGAACACTTTATTTTGGTGAAAATTTTAATAAATATACTACCAACTTTTTATTAAGCCCTTTTAAACTCATTAGAGGAAGATTTTAACAATTTAATTATCAAGTCCAGTTGCACAAACTAAGTGAGCAAATGTTTCCAGACAAGACCCAAAGTGCAGCATCACACTTGAAACCACTGATACTCCTTGTCCTTTGAGAATGTAGGGTGGAGCACACCAGTTTCTGAGCTTGAGACATAAAATTCTAGATCTCCTACTGTGTGTTTAGCAGCAAATTCACAGTATATGAGGTCCCAAAACCACAATTTTGAGGATACCTTAATATTATTTTGTAGCCAGATGCTTTATCTTAAGACCATCAGCTTTTCCAGTTATTGCTAATACATGAGCAACAATCTCCAGAAACAACCACTTACTGCCTGGTGTTTTGGGAAAAAAATTTGTTCTGTGTACCCCATTGGCTGTGCCTATAGACACAACGGCATTTTCCTTATGATTCTTTTAGGACTTCAGTTTCAGGCACTGACTCTTTTTTTGCCTATACTCAGCTAAAAAAAATTTAAATCAAAAGCCACACCTAGGAAAACCCACAACCACTCACTACAATTTTACTTCAACAATGGTGTAGGCTGTGAGACACTGCTGATATCTAGAAATTCATACACTTGTATGAGTATGGATATTTGGAGAAATAAAAGATTAGCAAAAAATCTAGAGAAAAAAGCAAAAGTCATATCCTATTAAAAAATATATGTGAAGACTGAAAAGGAGATTAGTTGACCTCAAAAGCTTTCAAACTTCTTGACTTATTTCTACACACAGATAAAGGAGAATGCTGAGCATCCATGACAAAGGCATCCACACATAACTAAATAATTCCTGGTACTGAGAATCATCTTATGTATTAGTAAGAAAATGTGACTTTTAAATAAAATAAGCAATTAGATTGCTCCTGATAAAAATAAAAGCAAAGCAAAACACCACCCCAACCCATTCCATGAAAAAAAACCCAAACAACAAAAGCCCACCCAAATCACTTAACAAAACAAATGAAACCCAAATTAATAAAAATCAATATGCCTAGTAATAATATAGTAAAAGTCTTCATTTAAGAGTAAGCAATAATTGAATTCTGGGGGAAATGAAAAAAAGGCCACTCACATGTAAATAAGGTAGCTATTAACAACTTAATAATATTTTACTTGATACATTTTAGTAAAATTTGTGATAAAAGTTTCATCGTTTGCATCATTCACTTTACAGATTCACAAGTTTGTTCAGTTAGTACTGGGTAAATGTTGCCCTACAGTGAGTCATCAAACTTGTTCTCATATGCTGGCATACTTCTTAGAGAAAAAGTAGAATAGATTTAAAATACTGGTCCAATTAAAATACATGCAAAGTCTTAAGCATTACTCCAAAGGAAAGGTTATCTTCTAAGTGGAAATTCAGAACTATATCCAGCAAATACTTGAGCAATGAGGTCATTAAACTACTAAAGACAGCTGTTCAAATGCTTTAGGCAAAGTGAGACAGTAAGACACTGAAATGATGCGATCCTGAAATATTTTACTGTGTGCACAATACTACACTTCCAGCTGGTTGAAAAAAAAAGGAAAATAAAATTTAAATACAATATTAAACACAGAATACCTTGATTGCTACAGGTTGTTGCAACACATTTGCAAAGTTTTGAAAGATCTTCAAAATATTGCAAACAATCAAAACCCAAAATCAAATAGCAAAAAGAAAGCAAATCACTAAGTTGCACACTAAGAAAGGCTCTCTTAAAAGACTATTTCAGGTGAACTTTGTGATGACATTAACTCCAGCTTTTGAAGAGAATGTATGCAAACCTGATATTCAAGGTGTTGGAAGATAGTTTCTTCCACTAGCAAAAAATGTTCACATACAATGAAAAAGGTAGTAGAATGCTATTCCCATCAATATACAAGTATTTAACCAAAGTTCATGTTACAATACTACAATTAATTAGATTAGAAAGTGAATAAAAGCCGCCCAATTTTCTTTGCCACGCAACACACTCTCCATTACTATGAAAGTCAAGTGACAAGAGCTTGCAGTAATGGAGTTAATTTCCTTTAAACATTCTCTTTTTGAATATGATTTGAAATACACATTCTCATCAGAGGCATGGTTTTCTGTCCATATTGAGTGGCACAGAAGGGCTCAAGAGAGAAATTCCTTCTCTTGTAACATAGGCATCAACAAAATCAATTTCTACAGTAAGATTATCAAAAGGATAATGATGTTACAACTGTTGTCCTAAAACTGTCAAGTTAGATTTCACAATTTTTTTACTGTTAAAGTCAACAAAAAGTACTGGAATACATTTTATGATGTCTCTGATTTTAGAAACCGTGATCATCATTGATTTCAACTAAAGTCAATGACGTCTGAGATTATACTAAACAAGAAAACAACAATTAATTCCCGCAAATGCATTTGAAAGTACTCAGTTAGTCCCTATCAATTAAAGAGCAGTTAAACTGAGTTTGCAGAGTGTGTTTGTGAACATTACAGTTCAGTGTTTATGAACATCACAGGCTTAGATCATCTGGCTAGGGCACTGTAATTCCAAAACAATCCCACTCCATTCATCTATAACTTCCATCTCTATATAAAGTACATGCTTTATAAAAGACAGCTTAATACTTATAGACCAGTAATGCTAAGAAATCAAGCACTACCAATAGCATGTATTGATTGCTCTGTCTGAACATGTATGTCAAATCTCAATAGAAATATTTCTCTTTTCTAAAAAGCAACTATAGAAATATATGGGTCATTTCAGGTCATGACTCATGACATTTTGTAATTATTTCCAACTAATTAATAGAAATACTTAAGAAACTAGACTAACCATTTCATCCTCTTGCAAATAGCATGCAAGGAAATGCTAACTTTTTAGTCTATATTTTCATGAAAACACTGAAGACTGATATGAAATCAGGAAGCTATTGTGTAAAACCTGGATATAACATCACCCTTTTTTATTCTGCAGGTTTGAAAAATAGTCAGAAATATCTAACTACAAAACCGTAGTTGACATTTTTCTGGAATAAAGTAGAAATCAAGGGATCATTCTATTCTCCCTAAGAAGACAACAACACATGTATTGAGGTTATGTAGAAAATGTTATAATTTTCTGTTTATGTCAGCTTAGAAAAACACTTAACATGAAAGAAAACACTAACTCTACACTCCCTAACCCTATACACACACCCCTTACTGTCCTCAGTGTATTGTAAAAATAAGGTTACTTTTTTCTGGAAGCTGTGGTGAAGAGGGACAGAAAAATGAAAACCAATTTAGCTGTTACAAAAATTATAGGAATTTCTTAACATGAACTCAAAGCCATGACATCTTTCTTAATTCGAGGGGCTAAACTTTAGAAACTAAATATGATTCCCTGCTTTTTATTATACAAGGATTAAGCTGAAGTCCCATAGAACCTTTCAAACAAGAGAGGAGGGAAAAAAGGGACTGTAATTTATTTCAAAAATTGCATAATTGACAGAATTTACTGAGCAGATTACCTTTAGCAGATTTCTCTCAGCATAAAGAAAAATAGCATTGAAATTATATCAACTTTCCCCTTAGTATGAAATATTATGAAATAACCTTGAAAATTCCTCATTACTAGAAGGCTCAGACAAGTTCCATTAAGGTTTTCAGTTTCTGTAGGCTTTAGTGTATTTCTCAGACAGCACACTCCAGAATAAGGCTGGTCATAACTATTTTTTCAAGCACTGCACTCGCAGAACATTTTCACACTACCCATGGCAGCATACCTGACTAAATCCATACAAGAAACACCTGGGCAAAAGTGTTCTGACTTTCACACTTCCCTCAACAACATTACTGTGCAACTGTATTTTGTGTATCTTGAAATACAATTGTTTCCAAAGCCCCACTGATGTATTTTCCAGCCAGCTCCCTTGTCTGCTGAACTATAAAAGGTCACTAAATCACAAAATTAAAAAGGAGAAGTCAAAAGAAGAGTCAGCAGACAATGCCACTGCCTCTGGGCCTCCTTCTGACTGTGCATCACCTCCAGCACTCCTGCTGACTTTTTGCCAGCTTCTCAATAGGTCTACCTGTCAAACAAATGCCTCCTGGAAAAAATGGGGTGCCAGGAAGTCATTTTTCTTTAAAGTTATTACTGCTGAATACATTAGTTCTGATACATAAAAAACTGTGAGCAGTAATGTTTCTACAATTTGAGAATATACTATCCTGAGCAAATGCAGGGGTTTTTTAAGAAAGCCAAAACATTTGAATGCAAAGGCTGTTGTAATACCCCTTCAAGCTCTAAATGGTACACTGCCTCATCTGACTCCTCTCCTCCTCTGCAAGTAAATGGAGTTCTACTTCTGCTTACATCTTCCACAATGACGATATTTACTTCCTTCATCCACCATATAGGCACACAACAGCAAGACTTTTAACGAGAATACTTTAAAAACAACAGCAATAAACCTCAAAGAATAAATAAGGAGTCCCAAAATATCAGTCTAATGGAATTTAGGGAAAGTATCATCACTAATTTATTGTCTGACAATATTTTTATGCCAACTGAAAAATAAATTTTTTTTCAATACAGAGATGGAATGACATTAAGCAATCTTGCCAAAGCAAAAAAGATAATTCCACATCATAACATGTAATTAAAACCACATGGTTTCCATAGGAACAGATCAGGAAAACAAATAACTTTGTGATGGACACAGCAGAAGAGCACGAACAGAACCGGGTAACTCAATGCTCAAGAAATGTTATTTTGGTAAGAGCAAGATTTCCAGAACTTCTAAATATTGTGAAGATATTCTAACAGCCTGACAGAAAAAAATAACCTACGAGGTTAATTTCTTATTTTAGAATTCCTTAACAAAATTCATTATATGTGTGATGCACAAATAAAAAAATTACAGATGTATGTGTTTTAACACACTTCCTGGAGAATTCACTTCACATGTGTGCTTTTTGGGGGGTTTTTCCCACATAGATTCGTCTTCTTTCAGGCTGCTATGCCTATTCATTCAGGAAGATCAATTCACACAGTAGAGCTCTGTATAGGATCTATTCTTCTATACAGGAAGTGTCTGTCCAGCATGTGTCTGATCAGCTGGGCACCCACTCTCATGGGCACAAAATACAGCACTTTCAGATATTTAGATACCTTCTGGGAGCATCATATTATCCAGTACAGATTCATCATAAATAAGTATAGTTGATATTTGTAGAGTGTCACAACTTGCTGAAATCCCAAGGAAATATTCCAAGTTCATTCTCTCTGAAAATTATTTGGAGGACGATAAGGATTGAGACCACTGAATTGAGAGGAGTGACAGGACAACTTGGCTGTCATCTATAATTTATAAGTGAATTTCATAATCAAACAGTCTCTCAACATTATGAATTTATTCTCTTTCAGATTCCTTTTTAGCTTTAACAAACTAAAATGTGCCAGAAAGTTTAAAGAAAATGGGGGTATGTTTTGAATATTCTATTCATTACTTTATCAGTATATATAAAGTACCAGCAAAGGCTGAAAAATGCAAGTGAGTCTGCAGTTCATAAATTTTAGAGATTCTTTCCTGATGGCATACCTTGTCTGACAGAAGGGGAGCGGTATCTTTGTGAAATGAGTTATCCACCTACATAGCTCTGCTAAGGCCAAACAGCACAGCAAGCCCTTCACAGGAAACGTGAGCATTAGTATGCTTTTCAGACATTCAAGCCCTGCTGGATTTGTGAACTTACCCTTATTAGCTGGCTATAAGCTTATTCAGCTCATCATCTTCCTTCTGCCATGTTTTTCAGATCACTTCTGCTGAGAGGATAGCAAAGGTTGCTTCTGACAACACCAACCACTCCAAGCTGAGCTGAGCTGAAGCTGCCAGCTGGAACCAGCACAGATAAGCAAGAGAAGGGTCTGAAACTGACAGTTTGATTTTTAAATGTTGCTATCTGCAGTACTTCTGAAAAATCTGAGCAGAAAGACAGAAATTAAAGCTCTCAGAATAAGCTGAGAAGAAAGATGGGACAGGGATAGAAGGTGTATTCCACACTAATTTTAATTCTTGTGGATCCAAGCTCTAAAATTAAGAAGCTTAGCTATAAAACAAAGAGGAAGCACTCATGCATGCATACTACAACAACAATAATAAATAATCATCATCCTGCAATAAAGTCCTGACAACTGCCAAGGCTGTGTTCAGTTGCTTCTTAGTCTGAAAGTGAGCCCAAGTTAATTCTCACCAACTTAGAATAAATTGACAAAACTGTGCTCTGAGTTTCAGTCAGCCTCCAATTAGTTTCAAATAACTTTAAATATTGCTATAAGGAATTATCTTTCTCGGAACAGGCATGAACCATCCAAGAGCCATAAATAGCATATGAGGCAGGAACGAAAATTACCCAAAAACTGGGCCCGGGGCACCTAAAGCACATAGAAAACACGGAAGTAAATTAGCAGAACTAACTGCACAGCCAAATACCTTGGACTCCTGTTAGCAGAGAATTTCAACATCTGTTTTCATCAAGGGTATTAAATATGTCCCTAAATACTCTGAAAAACACTAGGCAAGACAACCAACACAGACTAAGGCAAACAGACTAATTCCACAAGGTTTAGCTGCTCCCAAGGAAGAGCTCCCCAAACAATCAAAAAAAGGAAAGAAAAAAAAAAGGAAAAAGCTCAAACTATCACAATTTTCAGTCCTACTTATTCATATTTCAGGCCCAGTATTATTAGGGAAAAACTTAATTATTTCAATTAGCTGGAACTACTTGTACCCCAGTAATTTTTAACAGAAGAAATAGGTTTAGAATTAAAGCAGAATTATCATTTACATCACTAAGATATGAATCAGTGTTGCTTTTAATTTTACCAATCTGTCACGGTGATGAAGGGTACTTACCTGAAATGAGTTCTCTCCCTGCATGAATCAATACATGTATTAGAAGCACAAAAAAAGTTCTCAGTAACAGGTAAAAAAATAAAAACCTTGGAGGCAATTGGAAAAAATGTACAAAACCATACATCATTATTATGCAAATAAAACATCAATTAAAATCAAGATTTGAATATAAATAAGGAATTTGTGTTCAGTTTTGTTCAGAATTTTAATTCCAAAAAAGGAATTTTGTGTTCAGTTTCTTCAAGTGTCCATGATCCCAGTCTAGGCCCAAATGATCAAAATGCTGATTTTTTAGAACTCTAAAATGTTTCACCATTCAAGAATATTTTTTTCTATTTTTGTGCCAGTCAAAGCTAATTGAATCCAATTTTACCAATACTGTCAGAAATTAGAAGTTGCATTTTTGGGTGAGGAAGCATCTTAACAAAAAGGATGTTACCCAGCTCTGTATAGAGTACTGACTTCACAGTGTGAACCCCCTCACCAATAAGTGTTTTGTACCCAGCCCATCAAAGTCCTACAGACCTGCTCCCAATTCAGGTTGCACAAGCTATTCCGGGCCTAATTTAATTTCTTCTCACTTCTGGTAAACTTCACACAAAATGACCTAAAAGCAGGTCACTTGTTACACCTGTTAAGAGGCTTGGCCCAATCTCTTTCATACACTCTGAAGAAAGAAGTTTAAGAAATTAATTATACAGTCAAAGTTTTAAGTGACCAGAATAAAGATACTCTTACTCAAAGAAATATAAATAGCCAGGAAGTGAACATCACTTTCACAAATCCAGCTGAGACAGATATTTATAGTATCAAACTGAGAGGTTAAAGATGACTAGATTAAGTATTTATGGATTTGTCTCCTTTTCCTTAGATTTGCCACCAAGGTTTACTTTAGAATACTCTTGTTTAACTAAACTTCACAATAAACTGACTTCATTCATCTATAAGATTTATGCATCTCTTCATGCTGAAATGACCTCATGTCACTATTGTGTATTTAGTGATAAGAAGGTCTCATTCCAGCAATAAAGCCATGTGGAACACATTACTCCAAGGCCTATTAAGTACAAAACATGCAGCGTTTATTTACCACATTGAGGGAACAGAGTCCTTAAAAGGTTATTTAGACTATAGCATGGAGACTAAAATATTCCCAGCGTCCCATTGATTTGACAGCCTGCCATAACTGCCTCATATAGTCTTAATTGGAACACAATAAACACACACACATACTGTCTTCTGGGAAAACATTCCCAATTACAAAGAGCCACGAGAAGAACAGCACTGCCTTTGACAGCTGGAATGCACACATTGTCATAATCCTACTGTAAGTGAAAGGCATGCATCTTCCTGAGCCTACAAAAGGTGGTGTCAGGTTGAATAAAAGTCAGAGTTGCAGGCCCATCCACCTGCGTGACACACTGATCACTCCAGCTCTTGCTGAGGGGGAGGAAAATCGCTTGCTGTTTTTATTTACAGATATAACTCATACATCTATTCAAATCAGAAACGGCATTTGGGGGAAGAATATGCTCTTCAAGTCTTGATCTCCATTGCAAATATAACAGCTCCACCTTGAGGCAGAACCCAGCGAATGTCAGTAGAAGGTGCAGTCAAGCTGAAGATGCCTATCAGCATACAGACAGCCACAACTACCCAAAACATGGATTGACATCTCCCAGTGTCCCTTCCTGCTCATATTCTTAGCATACAAGCAGGCATGTGTGCACATGATGCATGTGTTTGGACAAATTTACTGAAGAGAAATTAAATATATATCAAATAAACATCAATTTGACAGAGCAGTTCCCAAGGATGGTACAAGTCAAGCATAACAAGGCCTGACAGAAATAGTCCTTCAGGAGAAGGAATTATCCAAGCTCTCTCTAAGTAATGCACAAAATTTTAGACCATTAATTTTTTCATTATTGTATTCTTCCTAAATGAGGAGTAAAAAGATTAATACATTTCAATGTTTCATTTAAATCACTATTCAAATATTCTGAGATAACAATTTTAATACACTGCTAAGCACTGTAAGTAAGTAATCTGCTCTTCAAGTATTAATGACATTTTTATAGGTAAATGGGTTATTTTAAAAATTTAAGTGCTAAATATCAACTTGTATGTTCTTCAGACTACTTCAGGAGTTTTATTTTTAATTGACAGAGTAACAGTATTTAGGACTTTTCTAATAAATCAAAATTATGTCTGTTAGATTGGCAAGTCCAGACAGACGTAAAACCTGTGATGCATTTAAATGGATGTTGATTAGGGTACTGAGATTGATTATGGCATGTATTCCATATTTTCTTGGAGATGATCAGTAAGTGGAAACAGGATTTGCAGCAGGAAATCAGAGTAAGCTATACCTGTAGAACAAAATGATAATAGAATCATGGAAAAAAATAATCATCAATTGACTTCATCACTCTGAAGCCGGCACACAAGTACTCAGCTTGAGAAAAGTCTGGAATTTGTGCTGGTTTTAGCTGGGATAGAGGGAATTTTCTTCACAGTAGCTAGTATGGGGCTGTGCTTTGGATATGTACTGAAAACACTGTGGCAATACAGGGGTGCTCCAGTTTTTGCTGAGCAGTGCTTACACCCAGCCAAAGCCTTTTCTACTGCTCATACCTCCCCACCAGCAAGGAGACAGGGGTGATCTAAACTGACCAAAGGAATATTTCATATCATCTGACATCATGGTCAGCCTATGAAGCTGAGGAAAGGAGGAGCAGGAGGACATTTGAAATGATAGCACCTGTTTTCCCAGGTAATCAGCACACACACTGGAGCCACGATTTCCTGGAGATGGCTGAACACCTGCCTGCTCATGGGAAGTAGGAAACAAATTCCTTGTGCTCTGCATGTGCACAGCTTTTGCCTTCCCTATTAAGCTGTCTTTATCTCAACTCAAGAGTCTTCTTACTTTTACCTTTCTAATTCTCTTCCCCTCATGGCAGTGGTGGGAAAAGGGGAGAAGTGGAAGTGGCTGTGTGGTCCTTAGTTGTTGGCCAGGGTTAAACCACAGGATCATTCTGGAAAACAAAAAACAGAAAAAAAACTACTGGGGATTGACAGAAGCACAGCTTTGAAAACATGTTAAGAAAGTTATTTTGCAGGTAAGAAATATAAGAGATGAAAAGAGAAATTTTGCCCTATTTAGGTGATTGGGAATTCTGCCATTAAGGCTTAAGAAAACAATTCCATCCTTGGCATATAGGTATGACTCATTCTCCTTTTTCTCTCAAGTGTATACAAACTCATTGCGACCTTACCAGCATTGACAAGAGCTCTCTAAGACTGTAAATACTGCAAAACAATTAACCTAATTTATAAACTAATTATATCAATTAACCATTGAAGACAATGAGGAGCTTCATTGAAAAAGCCTTTTTTGCTAGTTCCAAGATGACAGGAATGTTAAAGAGACTTTACGCTTGGATAAAGAGGAGATAATGTCTTATGTTTTTTTCATAAATGAAGAGTAATATACAAATATATTTCAAATTTATTAATAATTTCTAGCCCAAAGTGTGACTCTTCACAAAAAATACAGGGCAAGTCTGTTACTTTCTTTGCCAAATGCTTTATTTCTAACTGTATTAAGGGAAACACAATGTTATTTTGATATGAAAATGCGGCACAAAAATAAGCATTAGTTTGATTTTAAAATTCAGTCAGCATCTATAATTTGCAATGCAATCTCTTTTATGGCTTATTAAAATAAGTGTTATTGAAACATAATTTTAATTCTATACAGCTGAACAGACTCATATATATTTATGACTGCAACAGATGTTTCTGCAGGCTCATTTAGAGCACTTCTCCTTGCATTCCCCTCAGCTGATGAGGTGCCCTTCTATGTTACAAGGAATTCCTTTTACATCACAGTGGTACAGCTGGTTAAAACCACCATCTGCACTCATAAATGCCTGGATTGTATTTAGCCACAAAACACAGAACTTGAGAATGCCTACTGAAAGCTGGAGATGAAGTTTTACATTATACTGGATGGCATTTGCACACATTCAATTTTTAAGTCCCTAAATACTGTTCATGTTGTCAAAATAACTTAAAGTAGAATTATACCAGCATTTGTTCTGTGGTGGCCATTTAGACTGACACAAGATTAAACTGTGATTTAACCTTTGTTTTTCCTAATCAGTGTTTTACGTGTACATCATAAGCAATAGAAAAAACTTTTCTCATTTCAAACCCATTCTTTAAATCATTATTTTCAAAAACAGTTACATTGATAAATTCCATTTATAAGATTCAGTAATTCACACACAGTCCATAACATTATTTACTGTCACAGTGCAGTGAAGCCCAAACACACACACTGGGCTCCCACTGCCTGGTAAACAGCAGTCACAGCTTATTTCTAGAAATAGGTTTTAGGAGCTCTGATCTTAACAGGGCTCGCTTCAATCTGCTGTAAAACATGCAACCACCTTAGTGTAGCCACTTTTTCAAAACAAACTAAAATCTACTTTAACCTGCCTCTTCATCCACGGGACTCACTTCTGTTAACTACTTTAGTTCCTGTAATTAAATCAGAGCAAATAATACATTTCTGCTCCTCATTTCTGCATGAGTCCTAGCATTTGTTTTCTCACAACTCCTTCCCCCAACTCAAACCAACTTACCTTGGAAGAATTATAGCCAGTAAAATTTCTTCTGTATCATTTCAATAAGGAAAAAACAGTCTTTATATAAGTAGCTGCACTGAAACCCTATAGGAAATTTAAAAGACATTCAGACATACTTTTAATTGATCTGATATTGATTTGCTATTGACAGAAGTTCAATCCATAGCCTGGAAACTTTTTCACTCATAAGGAAGAACGAACTCACCTAAGAAAGCTTTACATATATAATTTTACTCTTCTGCAAAGGGGTTAAGTTGCTCTCTAGTTACCTCCACCCTATCCCTTCAGATATCAAAAATCAGTCACAAGAGGAGTAGATAAAGTGAGATGATGAGAAGATTGCTGCAGAACACATGGTTGTCTAACAATTTGTAAAGATCACTCATGTAACAAGATGAGTGTTTTCAAACATTGCTACGTTGCTAATCTTTTTGTAAATATTACATCTGTTTTGTGTATGCATCTTCTGCATACACAAAAAAATGCTCAACCTTTAGCATAATATTAAAAAAAAAAATTCACTGTTTCTTCTATTCAAATGTAATACTGAATCCTTTCAAAGCTATTTTCTGGACTCCTATGTCTGTATTTCAGAGATTTGATTCACCAGACTTGTTAAAATTCTCAGTGAGTGCCAACCCTTACTTCTACAAACTAAAAAGAATTTTGAAAACACAACACATGGATGATTTGATGATTCATCTCTGCAACAATAGTCACTGTGAAGAAAACACATGCCTGGTACTTACAGCTTCTAGAAGCTCTTTTACACCTATGAGAGAAAACAATATAATTACCACAGAGAAATGCAACTATAGAAGGATCTAAGTACTCCCAGTTTCATTTGTTGTTTTATGTGTGGTTGGGTTAATTTTGTTTCTAACATTTGACTGTACTGAAGCTGCAAACTTCAAGGGCATAGTTGAAGAAAGGTCAGTTTTGCCCTTCTGAAATAATCAGGAGTACTAGTCTGACAGCTTAAAAGGACAGTATTTTCCAACCTAGTCCACTATTGAGATACTTTATAAATCAAAAATATGTAGAACTAGAGTGAATAAACATGTATCAATAAGGCATTTTCTTTCTATTGTTCAGAAATGATTAGCAGCTCTACTAACATTCTTTTGGTTCACCTTTACTTATTAGCAGACTTGAATTTGGAAATCTTTATAGGAAGAGACAAAAATTTATTTTATTAATTAAACATTAAAAATCATTTCAGTGAAAGCTTCTCCAGAAGCCTTGAGGAGGTTTATTTGTTACAAACTGCTGCACTCCAGGTAACTTACAAGTCAATTCAGAATCTTAGAGCTGTGCTTTGGTCACTGCTGTCATTCACTTTAGCTACAGGATTTAGTGTTAAGTCATAAAGGGAGAAGAAAACAACTATCACATCTGTCTGAAGTTACACACCCCAGTAAAAATGTGTCCTCAGACTGCAGTAATTCTGTCCTCAGAATTGCAGTAATTTTGTGAATTCTAAGAGTCTGATTAACTTAAATAAGTACTTTTGGTGAATAAGTGTCTGATGAGGCTAGCAAAACAAATCAGAGATGGCATTAACATTTACAGGGTGTAAAGATGTTGAGTCTACCTGTCAGGTGGTAGTCTTGGCTAAGATGGATGCCTAAAACAAATCTACTTGTTCTCCAATCCCTTTTTAGGGAGGCAAAACAACTTGCTTCTGAGCCAAGAACTGTCTATCCCACACAATGACACACCTCCCCTTTTATTTCAGTAACTGAAAGAAAGCTGACTAAACTTCTGTTAAAAAGCAGTTTCACTGTCAGCTTTAAAAGACTCAGCTCCAGCACTAATTGTACTTTTCAGAAAGCAAGTGCTCTAAGAGAAAACTTATAGAAATTAAATAAATACAAGACTTCCATCAAATCTCTTAGAATGTCATGACTGCCATTACACGGAAGAGTTCCACTGAGAATATGTATTTCATTCTTAAAGGTGGAACAGCTTTGACCCTGTCTTGTCCTTCTCTTCATAAATATGGCTGCTGGCTTTATTTAGCTGATTACTTATGTTCTGCCAGCTTGTTTGCAATGTTAGTATTTGGGGACTTGGGTATTATTCATAATAACAACTGCATTATTAAGAGAGATTTGTTTTTCTTTAATCAATGCTATTTCACATAAAGTGCTAAATTTAGAGATTATGTGAGGAGATTTCACAGTTCTAAGGTATTTAACAGCTGGAACTCAGACCACACACAGATGACATGTTCAGGGACTTGGATGGCCAAATTTATGCACAAGTGAAACCTCTAAAATATATTTTGTTTGTCCCAAACTTAAGATTTTATTTCCATTCTGATTATATATATGTAATGAGATCATAAACTGAGTTATAAACAATGCAACAGATTCTTTCTAGACCTGCCAGCAGACTGAATAAAACAGTCTTATACAGTAAACCTAAAACTTAATTATGACACACTGAAGACTTATGTTCTAGACACTGAAAGTAATTATGTCACATTTCATGAGAACTTTCCCATCTATTCTCAAAGTCCATAAAATCTGAACACCTCTTTGCTGGGTGTATTTGCTTTTAAATTCAGGAGAATGCTGCAACAGAATCAGAATGAGACTAGTCTTATTTCCAAACATCTTACTGATTTCACTAAAGGAAAGTGCAATAAGAACAAACCAGAGATTGCACTTGAAAATTTGTCTCATTAGCTCCAGATTTAAATATGGTGTTAATTAGTTAAATTTCTGAAGTGTTTTGAAATAGCAAACCAATATTTAAAAAAAAAAAATCAGAAAATAAGTTCTTCTGAAAAGAACTATCATAATATAAAAAGATTTTGGTCTAATATTTTGCATTTAAAACAGTATTAAATTATTAGTAATAAAAACACAGCACTAAAGGAAGAACAATTATTTAATAATATTGAATAATATTTTAATACTTATCATGTACCTTGGGGTTTTTTTTCTGTGAGAGAAAAACAAGCCTGGAAAAGAATGTGTACATCCTTCATGAATTACTAGAGCCCCAGCAAATTACTGTGGATATCCAGGCAACCATTCACCTGCTGCTATTAAATGGGAAAAGAACAGTTACCTTGGCAACTGCTGTATCTCACATTACACTCTGTTACTTCCCAGACAAAAACATGGTCTTAGGAGAGAGTTGTGGAGACCTTGTGGGTTTTACATTATCACTGAAAATGTCCTCAGGGACACCAAAAGAGACTTATAAAGACATCCCAATTCTCAATTAGAGAGAAGAGAAATGCGTTTTCATTATATGAAATGAAATGACAACTAGGTATGGTCTACATCTTAGTTCATATATGGACCATTAAAGTTGTAGGGAGGATTTTATTTTGCTTCCCTTTAATTTACAAAGGAAGAAACTATTCATCAGATTCTTTAAGAGATTCGTGTGATGTGGTAGTGTGTTGTTAAGTTTCTTGTGTTATTCCCCCAATTTATGTATTGTTCTCCCCTATTATGTGTAAAATGGTTTCGTTCCCCCAGTTTTTCCCGCCACTGCTAGCCTGTCAGCTAAGTTGCTATAGTAACCGCTATTCATAGTTGCCGATATGTAATTGCTCCTCCCCTGGTTTCCCTTATAAGTGAACGTTGTTTCCTCCCTGGGTCCAGTCAATCACTCCCTTCCTCCTCCCAGGTTTCGAGAACCTTCTCCTCTCTGGAGATGGTGGTTGGCTGGGGTCCCAGGACACTTCCTTTACCTTTTGATTATTGGTCTCCATGGAATGTCAGTTCTGTGAAGTTCATCCTCTCACCTTTCCCGATTGGTTCCGCCTGTACCCACCCCCCCTCCTTTATAATCCTGTTTTCACCCCCCCTATGAAAAAACTTTTTCCCGGTTGGTTTCCCCGCGTTTGGATCCCGCAACACCTTCAATAAACCGATGTTTAACCCCCGGAAAATGGTCAGCTCCGTTCCTCCAAAATACCAGCGGGGTAAGCCAGTCCGCAGCCAGCACAGCCCGAGGCCATCAGACGCCGAAGGGTGCTGGCCAGGAATTGCAGAGGGGCGTCGGCCTTTCGCCCTCAGCTAGTCGGACTCTAAACTTCGGGCCACATATGCCCACCTCTGCAATGTGATACACACGTGTTTTATAAAAAAGTATATATGCATGTAGTATGTATTTTACAGTTCCTTTAGAATTGTACAGATTCCTGTGAAATGCACTGTAGGACATGAGCTGTGGCATCTCCTAGTGACTGCAGTGCCCATGCACATCAGATATGAGCTAGAAATGCTGAGATTTTAAAGAGTATAACAAGGCATATTTGTTTTATTACTAAATTATGCATGACTTCCTCCAAAGCAGAACAACAGAGTTTATATATAATCTGACATAAAATTAAGAAACCAAGAAGCTCATTTTAAAATGGTTTTAAAGGTCATGGTTATTATGGAAAAAAAACCAATTTAACATTTTTGTTTCAAGAAGTCTCTGTGCTTCTGTGTATACTATACCTTACATTATAAGACTGGCATCCAGAACCTAACTAAGATTTCCATTGAAGACATGGGCAGAATTTTTTAAAAGACATGGGCAGAATTTTTTAAAAGCAATTTAAATAACAGTTCCTAAATATTATGTAGAAGTGTATCTGCTTCTATTTCCCCACAAATAAATATACATCAAACTTTTTTTCAAAATAAAAAGGGGGAAATGAATTTTTTAAGGTAAGTACAATGTATTTTAAGCAAAGTTGCTAAGGCAATGAAGATGTGATATATCAAGAATTATACTACAGGGTACTAAATGATCTAGATAAACTCTTGAACATTGAATCAACTATTTGCCATGCATTGATGACAATGAGTATAGCTTTTTACCTGGACCCTGTCAATATTTTCAGCCAAGTCATTACCAGATGAACTGGATTTCACTCTATTTAAAGTTTGAGGGCACACTTTGCACATGAAAGCCTTTCTGTAGTTGTGGCTGCAGATTTATCCATTTGAGAGGTTACACAGGTGCTATTCAAGTTCTTTCATTCCTCGTTAATGAGAACCTCAGCTTGAAACTATATAAATTCAGCCTAAAGAAAAAAACAAAGCAAAATCCCTCAACTCCCACAACCCTTTAATCAGGTGAATGTAGCAAAATATATAGCCAGATTCAGTCAGCGGCTGAATCAGAATTATTTTGTTTCATTTTCAATGTTTTCTTGCATGAATAAATGTTTTAGGTCTGGAGACATTAATTACTGTTTTCCTTTCACACTGTATAGCATAATCCTCTAAGCCCCTCCAAAATCACCGTACTCTGGCTTCTTTTACCTTCCTAACTGACCACTGCACACCCTTTTGTTCTGATGACCACACAGGACCTTAAAAAAAAGAGTCATAGGCAAACTTTTCTAAGAAACTGTTACAAGCCAGTGCATCATCATCTTTTAGGATCTTGCCTAAATGTCAGAAATTCTGGGTTTTTTTATTCCTACAGATTCGAAATAGGAATGCAGTTCTCACACATCCCAGATTACACATCTACTTTTTGGATATTTCTAAGTGAAACTTTCTTCCTTCCATATTCTACTTTGTATAAATAGCATAGTTCAAAAAATTCTCTTTTCATGCAGAAAAAAAAAAAAAACTTATTTTTTTATCTTTGCTATGGTTTATTGGAGTTTCTTTTCCAGTGTCCTTTCAGTCTATGGATAAGGTACCAAAGAAATTTTTGTTTCACACAATTCACAGAATAAGGAGGTACTTTTCATTGTTATTACATACTGGTTTAGTTCTTACTGCTACACTGACATTTATTCTTCTGTTCACACTAGACAAGCCCCTGCAGACAGCAGCCACTCTCTGTTTCACTGTGCTGCCATCCAGTAATGGGTGGAGACAAGGGAACATCCCCTGCCCAAGCTGGTGAGACATGAAACAGAACCCAAGATTCCATAACGTGTGAACAGAAATTCCTTTCAGTTTCCCTTTACAGTGGTACTTGCTGTCCTACAGTCTTGTGTTTTACTGTGGCTAGAGAGTTTAGCTCCCTTTTACTGTCTGTAAATCCCTGCTGCAACCTTTGCATGCTGGAAAGTACCGCAAGAGGCCACACCAACACCAAGTAAGGTCAAAAGCAACTCTTTGAGCAGTAATTTTTCAGATGACAAACTAGGAGGATCAAGGAGGATCTTAGCAGTGCTTGAAACAGAAGAGCTATACTTGATTATTAACAAGAAATTAATTTCATACTACTATTACTACTTATGAGTAGCATATTAAAGTTTGTTTTAATGCTTTTACTCAAAACTGGATATTATCAGTATTTCATTAATTTTTAGTTGTCCAATCCTCCTAATTCCATAAGTGCACTTCTGGTGTGCAGACAGAAATTCAGATAAAGGGAATCACCTTCACAGAGGATTGCAAATTAGAAGTGTGAGTTAACATCTATATATTTTGTCTTGCTATACTTTTGGATCAAAGAGAACTGTTTATTTCCACATCACTTTAAAGTTACTCATCTGTTTCATAAGGCTTTTAAAGTACACCACTTTTCCTTTATACTATATATATATACACACATGTACATCTTTGAAAGAACAGAGCTACTTCTTCCTTTAGAAAGCAAGACACAAAAAAACCAAAACAAAAAAAAAAAACAAAAACCCAAACAAACAAACAAAAAAATCTCAACAGTTAAGTTAAAAATTTAGGTTATGCAAAAGATTGCAGTTGTCCAGCTCTGTCACTAGGCTAAAAGTAAAGAGAACCTGCATACCCTATATTTTAGTCTGATACTTTACTAATCCAGACTTCATCTGACTGTAGTATTTATCTGATGCTTCGTTTCACACAATCATTGATGCCAGAGGATTCAAAATCAAATCTAAAGTCATTAAATACAAATTATACCAAAAAACTTAATTTTGACCTGATGAGAATAAGAAAATAGCTGACAACAGGAGCCACCCAGTCTGATGTGTCTCAGTATCAGAAAATGCATGAAATAATCAGAAATCCACCCTTAAGTCTGCTGCTACATCAAGTTAATCAATGCAGGATACAGATATCTGTGGTACTGTCAAGACATAAGAACACTGAAATCCAAGACTGCAGAATTAAAAAGCAAATAATAATTCAGGAAATTAACTTATGAAAACAAATGTGTTAAATGCTGAAACAACATGGCTAAGAGCACATAGAATGACAAGCGACACTTAAAAAGAAAAGTTAAAGCTTTTGTTACCACCGCATAAAACAAGGGCAGCACAATATTACTTGCACAATTATATGCTCCCAAATATTTTCAAGAAATTTTAAAATAATTTTAGCAAACAAAGATAAATATAGTACCTATATATTGTAAGTTGTGATCAAATGGCAAATTATAAAATATTATTTTAATAGTTTGGTTTTGCTTTAAAGAAAAAGCTAGTAACCACTAATTTTGGAAATATTACTTGATTAATTGAAAGCCATTCAACTTTCGCGTACTTATTTCATGCTGCATGTTTTTCACTCATCCTTCTCTAGTATTTTTATTAATCTAATATCAAACTGGTCATTCTAACTTGTGTATTTTATAATACTGATAAACCCCATTTCAGAGCTTGCATAACCAAAAGCTTAGGAATCATTTCTGCTGTGGAGTACATTATTATTTCCATATCCTTTAGCTCTGACTCTCTGAAAGTCACATCAAAATATCTTAAGTTAAAGGCTTCAGAATATGACTTTTACAATTACAAATAACGCCACTTATTACACACAAAGTGCTTATTAAGTGCAAAGTGTTACCAGATTCAGGTGTTCCTATTTTTCTTTCCATGCCCAACCTCCTAAAATAATCACATTCCTTACAAGTTCCACATAAACTATATTTGTTATTGGTCACCTCCAGTAAAGAGTTAACTGTATGCCCTTTCTTTGTGTATTTCCTTTGATAGCTTTTTGTGTGATCTTTAAATAGCACTGACCTATCAAGAAAGTGTCTCAGTCTCAGTGGCAGCAGTGCTTCTAATTTGATAACATGAAAAACACCAGCTCTTTGTCCTTATAAAACAAAGTATTTCTTTCTGGACAAACCTATTCATTAGAACAAGTTTGAACTTCAATCAGTTTTACAGCTTTCTCCAGTTTCATTGTGTCTTACACAGATAACTGCGGGGCCACTCTCTGACACACACTTCAATTAAAAATATACTTCTTAGCTGAAGAAAGTACACTTTTAAACATAAAGCTAAGTTAGAAATATTTTTACTGAATTACACCAAGTTCATTATTTTCAAGATATTTGGAGCTTTACAAAAATACCATTTTTCAGATTCCATACTTATCTAATTTATGTCCTGAAGAGATAAGGTAATTGAGGTGCTATTCTTTCAGTATTGTTGGACTCCTTGTCAGTAAAGCTATATTCCTGTTTTCTTCATCGAAAAGAATGAAATAGATTTGCTTCAAAAATTTTCAGTGGTATCACTTGGTTTTGCAAAAAATAAAAAAAAATCAGAACTTCATGAAGTAGATACTGTGTAAATTATGGTGGAGTCAATCAAAAGCAAACCTTTCAAAGAGACTGATGCAGCTTAAGATCTGAATTTGGAAAGTACTGAAAGTATCTGCCTCCCATTGCTTTACACAGCCAGAGAGCTATCTTCTCTATGGTAATACTTTTAATACTTGATAAAGGAGATATACAAACACTTTTCATTCACTTGTCGCACAGGCTCTTCCAAATATCTGTACCCCTACACCATATATTCTGCATAACATCACATGACAAACTTCACGGGTATCTCTCAGCAAGAGAAAAGTTCTTACTCAGTTTTCAAAAACCTGGAGAATATTACTTTAGGAAGAAATCAAGACAGATATATCTCTCTTTCTGAGATCATTCAAATATTTCCCACAAGTGTTAATGGGCTTCTTCTCGTACTCAATACTTAAAAGTCACAATTCTTTTTGGTACCCTGTAATCCTTTCTACAATAACCAGTTACAACATCACAAAAGTGTAACTATTTAATGAACAATACAGGAGTCTGTTTGGGCTCCTGTAGTTCTATGTTCACGTTAGTATTTCTGGTACCTAAAAAAGAAATAGTCAGAAAGCCAGTTCCTATGTCACAAGGCAGCTTTACCCATGATCTTTGACTTTGGGCTTCCAGTTGTGTGGTGAGAGCAGAAGTCAATAGTGGCATGGTTTTGGCAAGACTAATAAATTGGCGAATACCATTCCCAAAGCACAACAAGTTATAATATTTTACTTTTTAAGCAAGAAAAAGTAAAACATAGAATATGGCAAATACCATGCAAAATTAAAAGCTGACATGCCATGGAAAAAAAACCAAGACATTCAGCCACTTAAGGGTCTTTCTCCTCAACACCCATCTTGTCCAGCACCAGGGTCATCTGATTAACATAAGAAACATGAAGTTTTGCTTGGTTTCCACTACAGCTTTTGTTTATTGATACAGGATATTTGTCAGACAGAGCATGATTCTTTCAGGTGCATATTTACTTGGGATTTTATCAAAATCTAAGCAGATTTCATCCTAAATTGTGCTGGAATAATCACCCTATGTTCCAAACAAAACCAGCAGCACTGCAATTACCTTGTAGTAATTCTTTTTCCCAACACTAAACCTAAAAGTAAGCTGTTCATATCAAATCCATTCATTATGCCCTGGAAAAAAATGCTTGAGCTGTTACACAGCGTTCTGTGTAATAAAAGGTCATTATCACAGCTCTGCATCTCAGATACACCAACCAGAAGATGAAAAAATGATGGTGAGCAGTATTAAAATCTGCCATTTAGAGAATAATGTTGAAAAATAAATTGCAGGGCTTGGATTATGCCTGATAGTTCCAGCAGCTTTCAGAAACTGATTTATAACACCACCACCATTTTCACTGCACAGGAACTGAAAATGAACAGTTTGTCCTGTTCTCCATTTTGGCTCATGGAGGAATTTTTGCTGATGAGAATGTTGAACCCAAACCATTGTTTTGATTAATATAATGCTAGACAGAGGAGCATCCCTACTAAATTATTCCTGCTTGCCCCATAACTTTCAGCTGTGCACTGGAATCCCAACCTGTTCCCTCATACCATAATTTGGCTGAAGAAAATTATAACGTTAGTTATTTTCTGCATATTTTTCACAACATATATGTTTGCACAGCTGAAACAAGAGGGTTGCAAAAGCACCAAATATACTGCTTTTACTCCACTTACTGACTCCATAAACATTTTTACATTGTCTTAAATTAGGGTCTGATGTAGAAAACACAGCAAGATTTTGACAACACATGGACAGAGCCCATCATTGCATGCCTAGGCAGCTCTTAGAATATTCTATGAGGTATATTGAATACAGAGAATTCAAAATCACATATCCCAAAAAAATCCATGTACGAATAACCACACTGCTTCTGATTTTTTTTTTCTGAAGACTTCCACTGTATGTTTTTCACTGTTCATATTCTTATGTGAAAGCCTTAAACATATACTATTCTTAAGCCTTAGATCTGTTACAGTAAGCTGTATAGCCCACATCCACATTAGTCACTCAGCAACACAAAGAGAAGGAGTACAAACATTCTGAAAAGAAACTGGTGTTGTGACAACTTACTGGAAGACTTTGAGGCCCAGTAGGCAAACTATTAACGCCAGCTTTGTAACATATTGCATGCTGTACAATCCAAGACCATTCAAATCCTTCATATAAACCTGCCAGTCAAGCATTCCTCACAGTTGTCACCTTGGCTCACAGCTTTTATGGGATATTCTTCTGCCCCCTTAAGAAAAAAAACACAGTAACCTTGGGCTAGGTTTAAACCACTTCGTCTATCAACCTCCCTCTCCAGCCACTACTTTTACCCCAAATACTTTTTTCATATTACCAGATTAACAGACGTGAAGACTGTACAAAGCATGCAATTGTCACCTCTCCAAAGAAAAGCCAGAGGTGTATCCATGATGTGCAAAGTTGAAGAGCTCAGCCCACATCCATGGATGCTGCACTGGGTGCCAAAGTTTCCGTGCACCAAAAAAGTCAAACTCTTTCAAAATGGAAATAGTACTGTTTTCTCAATTTATGTGAAGTTCAATTTAAAACTTAGTGAAACTTAAGAACTAAGAGTATCAGCAGTACGCAAAAAACCAAAAAAACCAAAAGAGCAACTAAACGAATTCATGTGCATTTAACTTCAAAGCAGAAAAATTTTCACAAAAATACACAACTTAGAGAAGCACCTTACTTTAGAACTCTGCAAGTCTATTTTTTGTTACTATTGATTCTTCTTGGACAGAACTTACAGAGTTGAAAGGCATATTTGCAACCTTTTCTATAATACGGCTCTATTTGCTTAAGTGCCATAATCCATCTGCAGTCCTAGTATTTAACTGTAAGTGGATGGTATTTATTCAGCTAGTACATTTTTTCTGACATTTATATTACCTCAAAGGACAACACTGCCTTTAGAATTTCTATTTCAGATTGAGCTAATTGAAGTTTTGAAGGCATGGTAATCATGTCATGAATCAGCAGCATGGGTTATGACTTTGAAGAGGTGATGTATCATAGAAATTGATTTTTTTCAGCCCTAGTGAAAAGGACTTAAGTTACATAAGAAAATAAATTAACTTTAAGTGAACCAGACTGCCAGAGATATAACCTCTAAATGCCCCACTCCCACAATGTATGTACACACAGAATTTGCAGATGGCTTGTCTTCATGAAAAGAACTAAAGGTATTCTAAATATAGGCTTAATGCTTTTATTGAGTATCTCAGGCTAAAAGTCGGAGTGTCTGAAGAAGTAAATATATTACAATGTATGCATTACACACTCACAGTAAATAATTTACTCTAAAGTAATCATTAGCCCTGAACCTGCCCTGCTGAAAAAAAAAACCTGTGGAATTTAAACCAAATTACTCGTAATTGATGAAGATTCTTATTGAAAGATCATTAACCTAAATCCAGATCATTTGAAGCAGTGAACATAAACTAAATTCAGTTTTCTATCCAAAGTGAATTGGTATTCTCAGAAAGGAACCATGAAGGTGCAACAATTCTGCTTCTTCTACAGGTAATGCTATATCTGTTCTATAGATAATACAAGCTATGTCCCAACTATCTCAAAAAAAATTCACATTACATAAAGACAGGTAAGTTCTTATGCTGGATAGCACTATTAATGTGAATTTTCTAAAGAGGTTCAAAAAGTTGAACATAACTGATCTAGAGTAACAACTGTCTACTGGATTGTCATAGGAGATTTTGACAGGGAAGGATGAACTTTAGTAACTGCAGCAGCCCAAAATGTCTCAACCTTGTGGAGAGGGAATGTGGGCAGGAGAAAAGAAACTGAAAGGACACCTGTTCTGAAGACTGGATTTGTGCTTTCAATGAAATACCTGTCTATTCTAAACTGACTTTGTCTTGAAGTATGAGTTGAAGAGCAGGCCTCTTCAGAATTTCCAAATCCCTTCAGACAGTTTTGCTTGCTTTTTTTCTGCTCCAACAATAATTTGGTTGTTCACGGCATAATGGAACAATTTCGATAAAAGAATGGCAAGTGTCTCCAAACAAATTAGCAAAAGCCTGCAGCTCTAACATCCACCTGTATGGAAAAAGTAGGCAAAATTCCTCACATGCTAAAAGACAGCAGATCTCAGACTACCATACCTTTGCAAAAGGAAGTTACAATGTTGAGCTAAAGGAATTCAAGCAGATGCTTCTGGTGTATCAAAGAAGAGGCTGATTGAATGCAGTCTCTCTCAGTAAACTCTTGAAGAACCTTTTTGTGAAGATCTGGAGCAGCCTTGAGCAGAAAACATATACCAGGTCATCAAACCGTGATACAATGGAGGCAAACTCCCTGTAGGTGCCTAGATGCCCAGAAAACTTCAACTGAAGGCAAGTTGGGCAGCGCCATGTCAGGAACTAATTCCATTTGGGCACTCCATTCCATAGCTGAGACCCAAGGGCTTTTGAGGCTCTGGATCTAAGAAAATAGGCTATTTCACTGTACACTAACAAATATTAAACTTTCCATGGCATGCAGCAATAATACATTAAATCATGACCTCCAACTCTACTACAAGAAAAGATTGCTTTGAAATTATTTGAGATCAAATACACAAATGTCTGCTGGGACTAAGTCCTGGCTCCTAACATTCCAGGGAGAACTTTCCAAAACAAAAATAATTATAAATTAAAATTCTAATTTTATGGCTCAGCCATAAATGAATCCATCATTTACATTTTCTAGAAATCATTACCAGAAGTAAGATGTGTTTTCACCCAAGATGAACATTCTGTGTAAAACGAATCTGAAATTTATATCATCCAGAACATCCTATAGGAAAATAAACAGAAAATCTGAAATAAATTACTACATAAACAATGAAAAACTTTAAAATTTACCGCAGTTTGAGAAGGCAAATTTACATTATATCCTGTTTACCAGTACATAAACCAATGCTTGATTATTTTTGCCAATTCACAATCATATAAAAAGTATGATCTTTTCTAAAACAAAGAGTTCATTTAAGATGGCTAAAATATGAAAAATGAATATGCTTTCACCACAAAGAGTCATCACTCAGAAATTAACAGGTTTCTGGGAAGATATACTTGCAAGTCTAAATACAGGCTATTGCCTAGAATTCCATTGAAGCATAAGCTAAGAAAAAAATATTATCAAAGGGTAGGAAAAAAACACATATAATTAAACAGGTAAATCTACTTCTATATTAAATAAAGAACATAATTTGTACTTAAATATTTTCCTTGGTTTATCTTGAATGCCAGAAGTCTATTTAAATAATATTGCAGAAAATTTACTTTAATATCATATATAAATGTCCATTCATTTACCGGAAACATTAGTGAGATTAAAAAAACCCCAAAACTATTCTCTATCATTTTATACCTTAGTCACTCAGAGCGAACATGACTGGCTTCCACAACAGAAACATAACAGTAAACAATACAGTGAGAAACAGACACGAAAAACTCAGACTAGGAGTGAACTCCCATAACCAGAAGTTTATTAAGAAGAACTTTTTTTGAAAAGGGGCATTAAAAAAGGAGTTGATAAACCCACATATTTTCAAACCTTTAAGTAAAACTCCTCCCAAGAATGTGCAACACTTTACCTGGTCTCTTAAAAGTCAGTGCCCTGAAATTAGCATGAATAACAAAGAACAAAAGAAATTAGGAAAATAAAAAATGGGGAATGGGGGGCAAGCAGAGGTCACGTTTGTGACTGAAGAAATCTTATTTTTAAAATCTTCAAATTTCTTAAGCCTTTTTTGAAGGCAGAAATAAAGTTCAGTGTTCTTGCAAAGAATACTTTCTCTCTAATATTTTTGGTTACTCTAGCTTTTGTTTTAATGGAACTTTAAAAAGATAATTAGAGTCTACTGCCTTCTCTGCATAGGCACTATGAATATATTTGAGTCAAAAAATCATTTTTGCCTAGTCAAAATCCAAAAAGGTGATTGGATACCAAAGGACAGACAAGCTCCTTATTGGTTCTGCTGTAAATGCTATCTCAATTTTTGCTGCTGATCTCAGGATGGACTGCACCACTCTGGGGGAAATATTTACTTTGGGAAAAGAAAAATGAAATAAAATCCTCTCTAAGCCCCTAGTGCTAGTAGAATAAGTATTGTTTTCTATTAAATCAAACTTTTGGAAAGTTCTCTTCACAAAAAGAGAAACGAGATCATCTTGTCAACAGCAGAACCTTTAGCAGAAAAAGTTTTGAGAGAAAAACTAATAAAAGTGAAAAACCACAGTGCTATCATTTAAATCAGGATGCAGTATGCAATGATACTAATATTTTCTTTAAAAAAATCTACAAACAATACTTTTCTATTTTAAGTGGACATACCAAAGCATGCATGCTAGTTCTGCACAATATAATCCTCTCGACCAGATCCCACATAATGTCCTGCATTGGATGAAGGTGGAAAAGAGCTATTTAATAAGATCACAGTATGGAAGAAAAGGCAATGGATCCTTGGTTTCCTTCTTCCTAATGGTAGAGGAGGCTTTGTCAGTTTTCTGCTGAACAGCTCAGTCCCCTTCTAGGTAGAAAAATCACCCTTCCTTTTCTCTTTAATGTTCTAACTATCCTCTATCACGAACCCTTGCAAACTGCATGGAGAGAGTTTACCCAAACGATTTCTCAGCAATTTTCTGTTTAGAGCTAATTGTTTGGGTCTAGAACATACATATCTCCTTATCTTTAAAAATCTGACTTGTTTTGCTGAAAAATAAAGAAGAATTTCCAATATACTTAACATGTTCACACTCCTCCAGGGGAACTCTAGCTGGCTGCCTCGTATTTAGATGTCTCTTCTAAAACAAACCATCATGAAGAGACTCAAACTCTAAGAGACCCAAGGCAAGACCCTGGTAAACAAAGACAAGATTATCTGATTTCTGGTATTGGTGTGTAAGAACAGGAGATTAAACACTTATACTGATTTTCCAATATTTACTGAGGAAAAGGGTCATAAATGGAAGATTTCATTTTAATAGTCCAAAAAAAGAAATTTATAATCTTATTAGATTCTTCATATATTTAAAATACATGTCTTTATTGTGATGAAATTTTTGATAGGTTTTATCAGAAAAGGTGTTGCTTTAATCAAGAAAAAAAACAAACAAACCAGAACATAAGTGAAACTGATTGACATTTAAGAATGTAAAAGATTCTATTGTGGCATCTTATGTTCCATGCAGAGCTTCTCTCAAACTCTCCCACTCCATAACTTCCTGGAATTTCTACATTCTGCATGAAAACATACTTATTTCCCACTGATTTTGTAGTGGTTCCAGGAACTGCCCTTAACTCCAGAACCATGGACTTTTGTGATTAACATTTTTGCTTGTCATCACTTTCCTCCTAAGCTATTACTTTTTAGACCTTGACCAAACATATTTTTAAGCCTTTTCCTACCAAAATGGAGTCACCCTCACATGGGTTAGTATTCCCCCTCTCCTGGATATTTCAAGAGGAAGTAGCTTCATCATACTACTTTTTTTATCCCCAGCACTTGAAAACTAGTGAATTTCTGAAACATCATCAGGTTATGTTTTAAGCAATAAAACTGGGAGATTGTTAAACCCTTGCCACTTTAATTATGTTGTGAGGTTTATCACTCCAGCAAGGTTACAAAATCTGCCAGTAAAACAGATATACCATATCAAAATTACATTGTGCATGAGCCTAATGAGCAAAGGTGATTCTTTTCCCTATACACAGAGAAGAAAATTTATTTTTTTCTGACAAGTGCTCCAGTGAAAGGTATCATATATTATTAAATTTCAAGTCTAAAATGTAGTTGGACTTGCTGTTAAAATAAGTGTGACAGTGATATTCACTCAAATCATCAGAGACCACTTCCTCCTTGAAGTAAAATATAGAAGTGCTTATATCCCTGTTATGCACTCTGGTTCTGTATTAACCATGAATGCAGCATCCACAAAATTAGGTATTTCAATTACTTTAGGGGAGTGAGAGAATATAGCAGTCAGATGATAGAAGACAATCTTCTTTACACAGACCTTAAACAGACTTTTAGATATCACATATGTTCATCTGAGGGAGCTTAGACTTTAGTTTCCATTCATTCCATACCATAAAAGTAACTATCTCCCCTAAGAATGAATTTTAGCACAAACTAAATTATGTAAGTATTTGAGAAGAGTAGCACTAACAGCCTGCCTATTCAGCATGCAGCATATGAATTTACAGCACATTCAGCACAACAATGAAGGACTGACATATTTCCCTAAAAGAGTAAAAAATGCTGCCAAACACACTCTCATAAACTGTAGTTAAGACCTGCAATTTTTTTATACTTTGTAAACAAAGAAAGCCTAAATCTGCCAGGTAAGTGTGAAAAGAGGCTGCCAAAGCAAGAGGGGGTTGTAAAAAATTATTTTTTATAGCTCTTGGGTTAGGGCTCAGATGAAGACATAGAATTAAGGTTGAGAAAACAACACCCTAGAGTTGCAGCATGAGGAGGGCTAAAAGGCCTGCCAAAGAAGAAGGCTGATAAAAGAAATTTCCCCTGAAACCTTTCGCTGTGACTCATGGCTGCTGGTCCACAGTAAAGACTCATCTGACCATCTAGTAAGGAAGAGATTGCCAAAGAGAACCCAGAGCTACAGTATGCACAGGGCCAGAAAAAGTCTGCCAAAGGGGATTGCAAAAGGAAATTTCCCCGGACAGCTCCTTCCTCTGGGAAATGCCTGCTGGATCCAAGTCAAGGTTCCACAAACAGTACTTATGCCACTACTTCTGTCCAAAATTCTGCTGCTCATTTTCCAATAAGTCACACGGTCATAGATGCTTCTGAAAGAGAATGGTCTTATAAGCATAAAGTGGTTCTATAATCTATGGCAATAATCTCAGTTCTGGCAGAATTCACAGGATTTTTCTGTTTCTTTGAGTCTGCAGTGCTATCTCAGTTTTGATAAATAACCCTTCCACATGAAAATACAAAGTCCATTCACAGTTACATACCTGAGGGAGGTATAACCTTGGAACCACTCTCCCCTTTGTAGCCTCATTGTTCTCAGCCCTTTTTTATTCCTAGAGATTTGTATTTGGCCACATCCTAAGTGCAGAAAGAAAAAGAGCCCTCCAATGAATCTGAATCAGCTGCCAATTATATAGATATATATAAATATCCAAAAGACCCTGATTCTTTCAAAAGAGGAGTACAGTTCTATTTTTCTTTCCCTTACGTATCTGTAGACCAGGAATAATTCCCAGAGAATGTGGAACCCAAATCAGGCTGAAAATAAAACAAGCTACTATTATATTCACATCAAGGCTAAAAGCACAGAGGATAAATGAGATGAGGAAAGCAGCGCCCTGCCAGCTGAAATTTTACCCAACATGTACAGAGGGTAGGAACCTCCTACTTGCTCATTCTTGTACCTTTTACAAGCAATTAGATTTCAAAAAAGGAATTGTAATTAGACTCATAATCAACATAAATTTCCTCTACAGAGATTTTGATGGATCAGAGCAGACCAATGAAAGCAGTAAGATCTCTCCTATTTCCTGTATCATCTGGGCTGTCAATACATGAAAAAGCCTAGGTAGTTCACATTTCTCATTTTCTCACAGATCTTCTGTTAATTATAAAAATATTTCTGACATTTCAAAATGCTTAAGGAAATGCTTCTTCTGGTGGACCAGAATATTTACAGTAAATCTGCACAGATAGGCCTAGATTCTGGACTTAGAAGGTAAATTTCTTAAAATATATGGCTATCTGATAAGATCAATAGTCCTACACGTGCCTGCCTGAGCAGACTTTTGTTTTAGATATTCATGTAGAATTGTGCAAGGCCCAATTTAGAATCTGTAGAAAAAATAGATGAGAAATGTTTTGCCCATCCATCCACTCTCCATAAATTACAGTAAAATAACAACTATACATATCATTCATGCTTATTCTGTCTTAGTTTGAGACGTTATCAGCCCTTAAACATTTTTTTATTAACAGAAATTTCTAGTTTCTCCCATCAGAAGGCTTTATTTTCATTAAAAGCCCTTCCAGCAATTCAGGAAGCATAAAATAACTCTGTACTCAGGGTTAATGGCAAGCATAAAGGTTCTTTACTAGCATGCTACTGAAAAATTACAGCAAATAATATTCACGAAAATAACCTTGCTCATGTTATGATCTATTACATACTGTCCTTTCTTCCATGATAAAAATCATACCAAAAGATTAAACTGAATCGTGACCCAGAATAAGGTCACATTCTCCCAGTAAATGACATGGAAAGGGAGAGTTGCAGGGAAACACACAACAAAATTCTCATTAAAAGAACAGCACTCACTGGCTGTTGGAGAAAGTACAGAAAGATATTTAAAAAAAAAATTATTTCAAAGGTTCAAGTTAAAATAGTTTTAATTCCTCAGCAAAACCAAGCAAACAAGTAAACAGAGTACAGAGTAATCTGTACTCATGATCTGAGTTTTCTTACTAATAAAAAAAATCATTACAATCATGCCTGCTTACCTTACTGTAATTTTTCTAAGCTCTTACTCAAAGGAGTTTAATTTTGGTATTTAGTAAAAAATGGTCTGATTTTGCATAAAGGGCTTGGATTTGGGTCATTTAAACCACAGCTGGATTAAATTTCTTCATTATAAGATAAATAAGCAGGCAGCATGTCTCATGTGTTTCAAAGTCATCTGTCTTAAAGATGACCAGTTTCTCCATTCATCTTGACAGGAGCCTTCCTTTTTACACCCATCCCTATTCCCATGACTTCCTCTGCTCAACTTTTCTGCCTTTGAAAAATAAAAGCTTTGCTATGGGCTCTGTGCACATATATATAGGAAGGAAAGAAGAAGGAAGAAGTAGTGATCCTGTTGACCTGACCACTGCACTAGAGATCTAGACCAATGGAACAGCCATTGAGCTCTTCATTTATCAATTAAAGAACTTGAATACACTTACTTTATGGTTGGCAAGGTAACAGGTGCTCTTGGCCCACCTCTACAAATCTTCTGAAGAGCAGTGGCAAAACCAATTCAGAGACTAGCCTTGCTATTGTTTCAGTTCCTTTCTCCCTGTTTCCCTGGAAAAGGATTCACAATACCAAAAAAACCCAGTACCTAGAGAAAAGACAGTGGCAGCATAGAAGAGGGAATAGACCTTAAAAAGTGCCAGTGGAAACATCAGTTAAGCATTTGGGGAGGGTTGTTTTACTTTAAGAGAAAATAGTTGCTTCTTTCATGAGAAAGAATAAAGGTCAGTGTAAGCATTTGTAGTCTTGAATGCTACAGATTATTTCTGCTCCATAATCCAATATGTAAGTACAAAGACGGAAGTTTATTTTTATTTCCAGTATCTCTTGCTGACTATCTGGTATCTAATAGCTGAGTGACAGGATACTTTCTTCTATTTCTCTAACAGGGTAATTGTAACCTTGGAACTGAGCCACAAGTTGGCAAGAAACAGCATAGGGCTGGGGGAAAATAGGTACTGCAATGACAACTAGGACTATTCTTTCTGGTTCATTTCAGGTACCTTTGAAATGGAAAGAGTGATGCAATACAAAACTAAATTATTAAAAAGATCAGAATAAAATAATTATCTGGACCTGAGAATAATTTTATGTGACTTGAATTACATTTTACAGCTTATTTTTTAATAGCCTTTTTTCTCCACAAGTTAAAATCAACCCGTAAGGCCGCTCAAATGTTTATTATTAATGATGGACCATTAGACATAACTCTCCAAAGTCATAAGTTTAGTCCTCAAGAAGTTAAAGAACTTCAAATACTATTTTGCATTGTAACATCCCTGTGACAGAGGATTATGCAAACCATAATGATCCTTTTCCCTGTTCAAATACATTCATTTGTACAGAAAAAATAGAGGCTCTCAATTTTTCAACTTCTACTCCAATTTTTTTTACACTAAAAAAAGTAATTTCAAGCATGATATAACCCACTCATTCTCATTCTTTCAATCTTGAGGAGAATTAATAAAAAAGTAGGACTTAATAAAAACAATGAATAAAAACAAGCCTTGCATGATGAACCTCTGACTAACAGCCCAAACATTTGGTAACTGAAAACCCCTGCTGCTTTTGCAATTTATCTGGCTTTGTCCATGTTCACAAGTATCTTTTTGTGGTTTTTTGCATATTAGCTACAGAATTCATTGCCCTGTTGAAATGGACTGGTGAAATTAAAAGCCAGCTAAATATGTTTAAGCTAAAATTGGCAAGACACAAAAAAGGGAAGTAGAGTTACAGTAGTGAAAATGTGTTCTTAGGATATCCCCTACAGGCAGTATTTCAGTGTCTTGTGATCTATATTAGGCACAGTAATAGCACTACCACCAGCCTGTAACTCCTGTGTTTTTCAGTTATTTAATTTAACTGCACAATGGGCAAACTGTTCTGTCCAAAATGGGATGGGATAAATCATTCTCAATCAAAATATAAAATCAAGATATAAACATTTCTCATTAAGCATTTACAACATATGGTTTATACACTCTATTTTCTATGAAATATAAATCCTTTCTATAAACTGGAAGTATTTTTATTAATGTAATAAAACTTAGCTAATTAATTTCATGTTAATGAATGAAGGTTGATTCCAGGATCCACTTTTTTATCACAGTTATCACTGCTATACTACAATGGATTAGAAATATCCATATTTTTGGTTAGCTGATCTTGAATTCATCCAACAAATACAATTTTCAGCCAGACTGAAAAAGAAACACTTAAAGGAAAGTCTGCTTATTTAGAATTGATTTGTTAGCTACAATGGATCTACTATATTTAAACCCTCTATGCTCCACCTTCTTTCAGATGTTGTTTAGACTAATTTAACATTCATGGAATGTTAAAATCAAATGGAAAAGAAATACACTTATTAAAGGCCTTTGAGATTGCCTCAACATTTACTACAGATCATTCCTTTACCCTCTTCCTCATTTCTGTCCATAGCTAACAGAACCCATTGCCAAACAGGTTTTAAAATTAATTGATTTTCATGAATTCTTTCCTAACACATATTAAAAAAAACTAGTTTTACCTATGGGCCATATATCTCAGACAGTCAGGCTGTAAAATACATCTATATTCAGCTCTGGGGTTGGTTTCTGTCCCAGTTGAGACATAAAGTCAGAACAATCTGACTAGAATACAGAATATGTCATTCTGTCGGAGTTTGGGTCTAGTCATGTCATGTCATTTTGGTCTATGTCATAAAAACATAAGGAATAGGAGAGAATGTGACATTAAAAATTGGATGGTTTGTACTGTCAAGCAACTGTAATATTTCCACTAATAAAAACTTACTGAAAGCTGATTAAACTGAGATTACTCATTGAAGTATTGCTACATTTATAGTCAACTGCTTCTCGCTTAAGAGGAAAAGAAGGTTCACGCTTTTAGATAGGCTTATCAGTTGCATAACCATGAATTTCTTAAAATATCCATTATTTTTACTGCAGTACCAAGTAAAAGATTTTCAGTGGCTCAGAGACATTTCAAAATGACAAAACACTGACAGAAATTTTAGAACTAACTACAAAAAAATATCGGTATTCTCATTCTGAAGTAAAAAAAAAAAAAGATCTAAATAAATTTTCCCAATTTCCCTTGTGCCCAGGACTTTACACAGCAGAAGCAGAAATTAAATGCAAAAACATGGAGAAACTATGAATCTGAGATAAAGGATACAAGGTCAATAGCACCCACCAGACCTTTAAAATGTTTCCATTTGTGTTTCCAATGTACACCAAGGTTCCTCTGAAATTACTCGCTAGGATAATGGCTAAACAAATCTGTCACATTTCATGCACTTGAGAAGTTATTTAGCCTTCACGTTGCTTAGTACGTGCCAAGCTTGGTGATTGAGAAGAGCCAGCATGGATTTACTAAGGATAAATCATGTCTGATCAGCCAGTTCTTTCCCTGTAAAGGGCTGCCCAAAGAGGCTGTGCAATTTCCAGCCTTGGAGGTTTTCAGGATCCAGCTGGATCAATCCCTGAGCAGCCCAGGCTGGCATGAGGACTGACCCTGCTTTGAACTTTGGACTAGAAACCTCCTGAGACCCCTTCCAAAATTAATTACCTCACAATTCTTTTATATCAATGGATCACTTGTATGCATTTTCCACTACATGTGACAGTATACAAAATTACCCACAGGTGAATACAAATAAATTATCTGTATGAATACAAACCAGGTATCAATACTACTAGGAATAACAGACACAAAACACATCTCAGAATACTTCATGTTTTTTAGAATCTACCATGAGGAAGAACAAGAGAAACTAGAAAAGAGACTGCCAAAGGGTGAATTTTTTGAACTCCTGCCTTTCCATATCCATTCATTTTTCATGAGTCACCATGAAAAATTAAAAAAGGTGCTCAAATTTTATATTCCACCTTCTACTGTTTAATGAAATTAATTTTCCCCTTTTTAAGTAGAAAATAAAGTTTGATAGCTACTATAAAAACTTAGTTTTGTAATCTAACTACATACCACTATAATACACTAAATGCCTGATGGGAAGTACAAGACTATCCAACAGTCTGAAACAATCACAGGTCAGCTTGGCACTCCTTCCCCACCAAACCATTATCCATACATCACTGAAGAATTCTCCAAGAGATTAGTTAAACCTTTTTCTTAAATAAAGGCTATCAGTGGTAGCATGGAAGGTCTCATGTGCTGGTCTTTTTGCAAAATACCTGACACAGGAGCTAGTATGACACTTCTGTATCAACTGTTTCACTTATCAATTTTAGTTTGACTAAAATAGTAATAGCAACCTATAGAGCTTTTTAAAGTTCTGTATTTATATACTGTACAAAAGGCATTTACTTGAATTATCTTGAAGGGACATATCCCATAATAACAAAGAAGAAAATAAAAAAAATGAACCCAGAAAACATTAAATGTAAGACAACTTAGAAAAAAAAAAATCATACATTCTCCATAATATCACAATCAAGGCAAATCTTTCTTGATAATTACAAAAACAGATCATCAACCAAATTAACGGAGGTCTCTTTGCACTTTACTGAAATGGGCAGTTTGCATTTTGAAGCTCTCACCTTAACAGAAGCTCCAGACTCCACACAGAGGTGGAATCCACCCTGTAGAAGTCAGATGAAGTAAGGAGTCAGGTTCCTACTGATCCGTTCTCATTCTGCTAAATCACACTGCTAGGACACAAATATTTATTTACAGAACACCTACCCACTCTTGGTTACAAGTCAACCAGGTTCTGTACCTACAGAAATCAACCAAAACCGTGAAAGGTCGTTACTTTTCACAGAGCTTGAAGAGAACTGGCATTCATGACCCATCATGCCTTTTCAAAATATAAGCACTTCCATAGCATTATTCCATAATGCTATTATGGTATTCCATAGCATAATTCCATAAGCACTATTCCATAATGGACCTAAGACATTTTGAGATTTTTCATTCAGCAAACAAAAAGAGAGGAGTCAGACAGAAATGACTCCTTGTCAGTCTCTCTGCCCATTTCAGCCTCATTTATATAAATAACTGTCTAGGTAACTACCTAGACAGGCTACCTTATTTTGACATTCAGATAATTCTTACAGGTCATTTAAGTGAGAAATTAACCTTGAATAGGTCAGCATATGATTCCTGAGTTGGAATAACACTTCCAGATAAATTTTTATAGGCTGCTCTATTTCCACACAAGTTCTGTGCATCTTTTAGTTAAAAAATTTCAAAACCACATCTTTAGCAGTTCAAATAATTTATTAGCACAAAAAAAACTTAGAAAAACCCACTCTGGTGCACAGAAAGGGTAAGTGGAGCTTAAAGGCTTGAAGAATGAAATAGGTATATAAAATAAGAAATTAATATCTAAGACCCCTGATTTTATTTTCTGCAAGGGTTGAGAATACAATGGACTCATTCTCTGGAAACATAAAAGAAAAGGTAAAGAATGACCAAATGAAAATGACCTTTAACTACTGACTTGGAAAACTATTTTACCTTTAATACAAAGTTCTTATGTGATGCTTTGAAAATCATTTATGTATTCTTTGTGTTGCACCATTGCCTGTGAATTTTAATGCCATACAAATTATAACAACTGTAGTAGTTTTAAGCTTTGCATATTACTCAACTTTTTTAAATTTTAGAACAAAAGAGTCCAAAAATAAGTACATTTTGAGTCAAAATATTATTTTATCACATAAAGAAAGAAATGTAAAAGATTCCTTCCAATTAAGTATTTGAAAAAAAATATTGAACAACATTTTAGAGGGCAAAATTCACGTGACCTGGACAGCCACATAGAATTCACTCTGTGGTCCACATGCAAACTCTGGGCTGAACAGAATGTGTCTGCTGCTTACAGGATAAGCAACCATATTCCCAGTTACTTACATAAGGCATTCCCAAACAGATCTGAGTTTTTTTTTTTGCAAGCCTGTACAAAATTATGGTAATGGTATGTTTCCACATGTCAGCTGAAATGTCAAAATCAGCAATACTTGAGTGCTGCATTTCCATTATGACTAATCTAAGAACTTGATAGAAATTTTCCCATTGCAGTGGTATTGGTTCACATCTTCAAGTTTTTATTTGTCTTTATCCACCAGCACCCTGTGCTCATCACAAACTTGAATAAATTATTGCATGCTCACTATTCTTCACCAGGTATGCAGGGTGAACTTCTACCAAGTTGCACAAGTGATAGCTGAATTGCCCCATACTATTTTCTCTTATACACTAGTCTTCAAAAATTTTTGACAAAATAATTCTTACACTGTAAATTATACCAAATTATAGCAAAATTATACCAAGTGAGGTAAAATAAAGTTACTGTTGTTGACACCAGCAGAATTAAAACAGGATACAACACAAAAAGGATGAATTAGTGAGTCAGTCTCAATGAAATCACAGAGTAAAACATGAAATATGCCAACATATCTGAAGAAAAAACCTCTACTACAAGATATTCTGCAAAATAGTAATAAACCATTTGAAAACAGTAATAAACTATTATTTTACAAGTAACAATTTGAAAAATGGGAAGAAAAAATAATTTATGATGAAACACATTCAGGTCTTAACGTTGATGCACATTCACTGCAATACAGTAATAAAGATTCCTAAACCTTATGAAATATAGAGTATATTACAATTTTTAAAAAAGTGGAAACACAGATGAAATCCTTATGGCCAAGGAAGTGCTTGATTCTCCCTCCCTGTCATAAAACTGATATATCTGTGGTTCTCCCTAGGAGAACATATTTATCTATTCTTTTATGTAGATATTTCTCTGAAGATATCAGGATTATACATACACACCTTGTAGTGAACATTTAAAAAAAAAAGAGGAAGAACATGCAAATATTGACACCCATTTTCTCCTACTGAATAATAGCAAGCAAAAAAATCTGTATTTAGTAAAGGCAATTAAAAAAAAAGTAAAAAGAAAATCAAAACAAGGTTTTATATTTGATGCTGCATCACAATTAAAAGTTGTTGAAATACAGTACCTGAAAAACTGGGAGTGGTACTCTCAGAATGACATCCTAAATTCAAGCAATAAATGCTGCAAAATTTAAATACTACTGTTCAAAGTGAACTGAGTAATAATTAAGATAGTTTTAAAAACTAAAAATCTTTACAGAAATCTTCATGGAAACATTTATCAAATTACTGTATTTTCTCAGCAAACCCATGGAATGACAAGTAACTGTTATTCATTCAAACATTTTTAGGACTTGTTATACAATATCTGTTTTAAAAAACCAAAACCAACAAAAATGGAAGTATCCTTAGTCACTAAATTACTTCAGAGCATATTCAGTGGGTGTATCTTGAATAGTTAACAGCACCTCCATGCATGTTGCTCATTGTATTAGCCCTGCAACATTTCTATTTCATAAAAGCTCATGTGACTGGAATTAGATGCATATGTTTTCACTTTGTCTGGTTGAGCTATCAGCTCATTACCATCACTACTTCACTTAAATCATTATTTTAGGAATAAAACCTATCAGACTTATTACCATTCAAAATTACAAGTATCATAAGGCATATTTCTAGAGATTCTTGAGAGAACAGAGGGAGCTTGCCTTTAATCTGTAATTGTAGCAAGGACTGTGAATATGAACTATGAGACACTTGGACGGAATACTGCTTTATAGATACCACTTCTTAGTGCTACTGGCTACAGTAAAAAATAGTTCAGCATTCCAGTGGAGTAGGAGGTGGAGTGGGGAGTTAAACATACAAGAGTTTCTTTTCTCCATGTCACTCTGGACAACAAAAAAGTTTGCTTTTTATTTACAGTAAAACATATGATTTTCAATCCTTATGTATACAAAATGGAACTTCATATTAAGGTAAGGTGAATAGGCCACAAAACCACCTTAAAAATATATCTTCTGTGAAGTCTGCCAATGCGAAAATACTATAACAAAATAGAAACTCTTAATTGCACAGCTTAAGGAAAATACAATGTGTTTTGACAGATTTATCACTGAATGCTTGAAAGATTATATGATACTCAACCCATTGAAGTATTGAGGCACTTTAACTATATGTCTAAAGTCTAATTGAAAGTGTTGAGATAAATTTTCTACAGATGAATAATCTCATCCTTACTGTACAGAGCTTGTGAGTTCTCACAAATAAAATATTGAAAAATGCTTAACTGTCTGAATTTGAACTTTGAGACTGCAAACAAGATAGTGTGTCTTGTATGCCCAAATGGCACTGAATCTTTTCCCAAATAATTGGCATTACAGTCCCAAACAATCAGTAGAGAACCACAGAATCACAAAGGTTTATGTTGGTAGACACCTTAATGATCACCTAGTTCCAAAGCCCTGCTGTGGGCAGGGATGCAACCCACTAGACCCAGTTATTCAGGGCCTTGAACACTTCCAGGGATCGGGCATCCCTAACTTCTCTGGGCAACCTGCTACACTATCTCACTACAATCATAGTAAAAAAATTTCTTCCAAAAATCCGACAAGACCTTTCCCCTTTCAGTTTAAAACCACTGCCCTTGTCCCGTCACTATCTGCCTGCATGCAAAGGCCCTCTCTCTCTCTCTCCTTTTTATAGGCCCCCTCAAGGCACTGCAAGTGTCGGATCTCAGGATCTCAGTCCTGAGGTGCCGGGCCACTGAGACCACCCTTGGGGGGCTCGGGAGTCCTGGAATGTTGCCAGAAGTGTCTGGTGGCTGGACTTTGACCCTACACAGACAAGGATGAGGGCTTCACCGGGGTGAATGGTGAAGGGATTAGTTAATTAGAGGGTGAGACACAGGGTTTAGGATTTATGTACAGGGGGGTTTAGAGAAGTAAGATGGAGGAATTGGGGTGTGTCCTGTCCTTCTTCTTCTTCTTCTTCTTCTCCTCCATCTTCTTTGGTGATGATGGCACTTTTGGATTGGTTATTACTAAAAGTGCACCCAGCAATAAGAATAAATGGTATTGGGGAAAAATGATAAATATTGTACACGTAACAATGGGTATAAAGATTGGTGGCTGCCCGGAGGGCAGCACAGTGTGCTCATGGCTGACTGCTGAGCAGATCTCTGTTCGGCTGAAAGAACATCTTTTAGATAAACAATTAATAAACATAAAAACCGAAAGAAGAACTGAAGCCTCTTCTCGTCCTTCGATACGCGGGCTGCCCCAAGGCCACCTCGGGCCTTTCCAGGCCCCTCAAACAGCCGAGATAACCAGACATGCAAGTCTGCTGTAAGGTCTCCCCAAAGCTAATTCTTTGTGCAGCTGAACAACCCCAGGTCTCTCATGGTGTCTTCAAGGAGAGGTACTCCATACCTCTGACCATCTCTGTGCCCTCCTCCAACAGGTCCAGGTCCTTCTTGTGTTGAAGACCCCAGACCTGGGCACAGTAATGCAGGTGGGGTCTCACAAGGGAGTTTCACACAATTTGTACAGCCCTACAGTTACTAACAGGGCTACAGACACAGGTCACATATAGAAGTCACCATTTGCTGTCAGTGGAGTCAGAGCACTGGGAAATCACTGAGAGCACACAAGCACTCCTAGGACTGACCAGAGTGGCAGCTAAGGTGAACATGGGAGACATGTCTGCATGTCAGACATGCTGCAAAGAAGACAGCATATCACTAAGAACAGACTTGAGAGACATGCCAGAAGACTTACAGTCACATACTTAGAATTCTAAAACACAAAGGTAATATTTTACAATGGTTTTACAAACTTGTTCTAAGCTTTGTGCTGACACTTTATATGATCTTTGCACTTGAAACAGGTACAACCATCTCTACTGGATTTCCCTGACAGGTAAAAAAGATGAATGAATAAAGAAAATGCATTACAGAGAGTGATCAGGTCAGCACATGCTTGAAAAATCCAGGGATAGTTGGGCTGCTGTAACCTCTGCTTTCATTTTTAAGGTAAGGTAAAAATACCCATGTACTATGTAAATAAGTCTTTATTTTGATCCATATTAACACTTACCAGATGCAAGGAGATCAAGAAAATTTTCTAAGGCTGCTGCTGTGGCCAAGTCTAATCTCCCAAGAGGCTGCCTGGGAAATCAAATACTGATGTTCATAAAAAAGTGAGCATGTGTGAACCTGTTCCTGGCAGATGAGGAATATAACTGCTGTGCAACTCTGAGCCACTCATACTACAACTACTGATAGTTGCAACACCTTTAATTTTCATCCTTAAGACAATATGTAATTTTTCCTATGGTTACTTAAATTTTAAAAAAATATTTGGCATATTTATGATGCATTAATGTATTTACAAAAAATAATAGAGCAATTAGTGTTTTCTGAATGTTTATTTCCCTTATTTCAGAAGTCAAACAGGCTTCTCTGCAGTGAGATAAAAAAAAACAGGACAACAACAGCAAAATCCCCACCACCCTCCAATTTTCAAACCTGCATTGACTTCCAGACCAGTTCCATAAGCCAGCATTGACACACGGACTTAACCAGAGCCACATGCTCTGGCTTGCCTTAGGGCCAACAGAGAACAACATGCCACTATTCAGGACATTAAAACTCATCCCGTTCAAATAAGGGGTAAGAGCTAACCAATGTTCTTGAGGGTCTGTAAACTGTAAACCATGAAAACAAGGAGATTGATGCATTAGAGGCCTGACACTTGTTGTGCTATAATATGAACTAAAGGGCACAATTCCTCCCCCTCAATTCAATCCAAGTTTTATTTCTTAGCTACACTGCTGTAGCTGTCCTATCAAATACCTTTGAACTGTTCAATTTCAATATAGAATTATTTTACACTAAGATAATAAAGCAGAATTCTGAACTTCCATCAAAAAGAGAAAATCACACACCAGAATGATTATCCAGGACTCCCACTGCAGAAGACCAGCCACTGAATAGAAAACCAGCCCTTCCCTACTACAGCCTTCTGGCTGCTCAGCATGCCTGTTTTTAATAGCAATTGGCAGATAAAGGTTGGGGTTTTTTTCTGTGCAGATTTGATAATGGAAATTTCATTTGAGGTTTGTTCCAGCAGGTCTGGATTTATGGGAGAAAATAGCAATAGCACATCCAGTTCATTTACTGAGGAATTTTGTGCCCACTGCACACATAGAATACTTTCCCTGAGAGTAAAGAATGATGATCAATAAACTGCCTATATACTAGTATATTGGATGACCATGAAAAAGGAGAAAACAGTGGTCTAAAGATACAAAAACTTGTTTTCCAGAAAAAAAAAATCAAAAACAACACCAAAAAAACCAAAACCAAAAAAAAACAGACCTTGTGTGATTCACATGATTAATAAATACACAACTAGATCAAGTATTATTCATGGGTGTCTGTGTTGCCCTGATCTATGCAAAGATCCTAATAACAAAATATCTTGAGGACATTTTTCACTTGAAGGAATAAATAATGCAAATTAATTGCTTATCTCTTAATTGCATGTTTTTCCATAAAAACCTATTTTTTTCTTTTCAACACACCAAGAGAAGAATGAAAATATACTAATCCCCAGACAGGTCAGAACAAAACAATATTTTAACACGGAAACAAAGATGCTTTTAACAACTATTCAAAAATCTCAGAGACTGGGTTCCACAAAGCAAAACTAAGCAAAAGAAAAAAAATCACCCTGAAAGGCACAAGCATTTCAGCATGAACAGCTGGGTAAGAGAGTTTAAAGGAACAGAGATAATACAGAGATCCTAAATAGTCCCATAATCTCACAATTACAGAGTAAATTGGGGAGACTCTGTAATTAAAACAGACATTATTTTTAAGTTATGTTAAGCCTCTCCAACTGGCAGATTTCAGTTAGGATGTTTGAACTCCAAACAAATGCAAATGTTCCCTGCCATCACATCCACCAGCAAGTCTACTAATCGAAATCAGGAACTGTGGATAACTTTTAGAATAATCAGTATGGTCAATCAATATTAGTCTGTGTAAGACATTGCCCAGCATGATAATGAATAATTTTTCTCTTTAATCTTACTTCCCAAGAAATGGAAATACCTCCCACATTTTAGTAAAAACTTCTGAGTTTTTTCTCAGACAACGGAGATTTTTTACATTTACCTAGAAAAAGAAGTCAGGCAATCAGGAAATATAGTTTTGATAGGACTGCAGAAGCATCTGAGACTCCAATTGAGACCATCAAGGCAGCATTTATTCATCAGAAAAATCTATCTCCACAGTTCCTGCAGGAGACCTTCTCTTTCCCATACAGTTCAAATCTAGACATTAGAAGCTTTGCAGGCAGCTCATGAGGCATTTCTTTTTCTTATTCCTATATCCTCAGGAAGGCATTTGTCACCCTACATTCTTCAGGTTTGGCCTAGGAACTTCACTTTATGGATCAAAACCCAGGATCCAGCTGACTAGTCTTTCATTCCACTGTTGATCCCTTCCTTACATATTATCCTGCAGAGAACCATTGCCAGAATTTAGTTCTAAACCAACAATCCCCCACCCCTTCCTCCCAAAAGCAGGCTGTTACTCACAGGTGCTGAGACAGTCATGCTTCCTGGCACCAAATGCTCTCAAACTCAGATCTCAACTTGTCTCCCTCTGCTGCCCCAGGTTTCTTTTCTCCCATCCCAATGAAGATTTAGACTGACCAGTAACAGTTCCCTACTTTTCTTCCCGGCTTTATTCCCTTTTCCTCCAAACATATTTCCAGATTTGAGATGCCCACTGCAACATTTTAAAAGCTTCCACCACTGCTCCCAACTTTTTTATCTTGCCTGAAATATGAAATACAACTATGTTTTGCTACAGCTCACTCTTAGAAGAAATCCAGAATGCATTGGAATGGAGGAAAGTGCAAAAATACTGCTCAGAAGTATTTTAGAGGAAAGTGTAAAGATACTATTACAGAAAGATTTGTTTCTATATTACAAAACAGCCATAGGCAGAAATAATTCCCAGTGAGTGTATAGAAGTGACCACAGAAAATAGTACATATAAAAAAAGTCCAAGTCCTGATATTTTTAAACCATGTTTCCTGCAATTTAAAAATGGTGGATAGTATTTGTGGTTTTTTTCTTCTACTTTTTTTTTTTTTCCTTTTAAAGCAGATAGATTCTTTCAGCACAGCACAACAAACCAATCATTTCTGAAGGCTATGTGTTGCGTTGGCATGAAGCTCTGAGCCAGAGTAAGAGAAGTTTAGGTGGCTAAAGGCTAGGGAGGGATTAGATGGAAGCTGGGTCTCTGGAACACGATCTCTGCACTCCATCAAGAGAATTTACTGCCATCCTTGAAGATGAGCAGGCTGCAAACTGAAATTCAAGACTAAGCTACCAGGACAAGTTTCTGGCTGGAGAGCAAACTCTGCTATGGGGGCAGGAGCTGTCACATCAGCAGTGGATAAAAGGCACATTGCCATGAGTACGAATTCTGAGGAACTGTCACTGTGTGCCCTGACACAGCCAACAACCACATATGTTATGGCAGCCCTCTGCAATCACATGCAGAGAATGACCAACCTATTCCTTTTCACTTTTGTACTTCCAGGCTGTTCTTAGATTCACAGATAAAGCACTCAGCTTCCATCTCCAATTAATGGTGCCAGATCAAACCTTTCCACAGAAGATACTCGAGCATCAGAAATGATAATTACCTGACATGAAACCAAAAGTGAAGAGTTCAAAAAGAATCTCACTGACCAAACAAAAGGTATCCAATTCTAAGCTTTGACTGTAACACTGGGGGAACCAGCAAAAGCAGGACAACACAAACTTAGCAAAAAACATTACTTAACAACAAGTTTAATCATACCCAGCAGTTTGTACACAAGCCAAAGCCTCAGCTACAGCCAAGGGACACAAATGTCCCACTTCAGTGTATGGTTGCAAACAAGGAGCCCAGACATAGCCACTATGAGAGAACAATTCCTAGGAAAGACATCACGAGGGAAGGTGAGCCCTAGTTCTTCTACAGGTTTACTATAGCTCTGAAAGTTAATGAAATAAAAAATAATGTCCAATCTTAATACTATTACCTTTATCACAAAATAGCCTAGTCATAAAAAGAAGTATTAAATTAGCTTAGAAATACTCCTTAACCACTTGACTGGAAAACACATTTCTTCTGCTTTTGGGCTCTCATGACTTGGGTGTATAACACAGCACAGCCCCGCCTAGCACACACCTGCAGAACTAAAACAGACCTGTGGAACTTGTGTCAATGAACAATCTATCAATGCAACTTTAAAAAAGAGACAATTGAGACAATATGTCAATACCCCAAGAAAGAAAACCCAACCTACAGCTCTAAATTCTTGCATGGAATATCTGCAGTCATTGTTAAGTGGTCTCTGTGTTCCTGAAGGAGTGAAGATGGAGCACCACCACCTGAAAGTTCTTGATTTATTTTGCACTACTGTTCACATCTTTGCACAAAGGAGATGGAGATTTTTTCTCTTTCAGACAAACATCATTTCCATATCCTCCTTTGGTCTGGAGCATTAGAGTGGTACATTCTTTTTATCAGAATCTTTTACAAAGTGATGTTTGTAACTCTGCCTGTAAACACGGAATTCCAGGAACCTATGACTGGCTATGTACAACTCTTCTTTAATCTGACCCTGAGGCAAAGTTTCGAAGTCACAAAAGGAACAGAGTAATAACAAACTAAAAAAAAAAAAAATCATGATTTACAGGTATTAACTGCTAGCTTACATTTAGATTTCAAAATGTTACACTTAGGACTCTTAAACAAGAATTCTGTTTAAGAGATACACTTCTGAAATACAATTAGCATCTGAAATGCTACCACAAAGATTTTTGTTTTCCATTCTATCTGATAACTACTTAAGAGATAAAATAAATATTTCACACTAGTGGGCTGCTCAGCAATGGAGAAATTAGACATGTTTAGAGTCACATTAAAACCTTCTTACTTTCCCTGCAGCATCTTTGTGAGTTTTCATAAGGGAATAATTTTTTTATATTTAGAGCTTTTAATTTTGGGCAAGAGAAGTCAATTTTTTTCTAAAACTTATGAAAACAGAGGCTTCAGTTCTGAAATGTGTCTGTCTAAGTGGAGAGAGGGGAAGGGAGATAAATTGCAAACTTCTGGTGGGTTCCTGTCCTCTTAATTAAGAGAATAGATTAGTGTTATATTTTTTATTTTCTTCAAGCAAAGAGTAAAATACAGTGTAAGGAAATAAGTGAGAAAGAAAAAGGACAAACATGGAAAGTCATACACTCTTGCATAAAAACAGAAGCCTTGATCTTGAATCTGCAAAGAGTACCCTACCTGCAATTAAAGAGATGAGAGGTAGACAGAGTAGAAACAGTGACCAGTCACAGCCCATAAAAGGACACTCACATCAAACTTGTTTTGGTGCAATTGGGACTCACTGCACTTCTTTAATAACTCCCTACATGCTTAAACTTGAATGACAAAAAGGATTTCAAACAGAAGAGCATAAAAATATGTGCTAATATATATTAAAAAAAGACTCATCATCTAACAGACAGTTTTCTAGAACTATTTCTATTTCTAAAGTTCATTCTTTACAGTGATTCCACATCTTTTAGGTTTCACACCTCGGAACGACAAGCCTTCTGCTCCCCAGCTGTGGAAAAGCAGGTCCTTGCACTGCTGGGCTGTGCTGCCAGGCAGCAGCAATTCGCACACAGCAATTGCCTCCTCCCACCCAAAACCCAGCCCTGCACAGGCACTGCAGAGGGTGTCTGCCCTTCCCTAGGCTGGGGAGATGTGGGCACCACAGCAAAGCTAACAGGGGCAGGAAAGGCCTGTGGAGAGCCCCAGAAGGCAGAGTTCTGAGCACTCACTGACACCTCTGAAGATGCAGAGTGAGTACTTCAAATTAATTTGACTCGTCCCATAGTTCTTGAGTTATTGAAAATGAAAATATTAAACCAATTTGTCTCAGAGCTTGAAAGGTTAGGTCCAATAAGTAAAACAGAGCACAGATGATGAATAGCTAAGGATATACAAGATACCAGAAAAATTATTTTTTATAATAAATAGGTTTGTCAACCTCTTTTATAATAGCCTCTGTCCTAAATCAAATTTAGACAAAGGAATGCAAATCAGAGAATATTCTTAATCAGTGCCTTAACTACAAGATTAATGATTCATTTAAAACAAATGTCTACTCTGATAAAATAAAATCTCATTATTTTAAGAAGCTGCCTTAGTCTACTTGATTACTCCATCTAATAGGAATGTAAATTAAATAACAAAACATAAAACTCATTTATAATTTTTACATTTAAAATAACATTGTTGTAAGCTGCTGCTGAGTAAACTAGTAATGAAACAGCTACACAATAGTTCCAGTTAAAAATCAGCAGCAGCTTTGTTTGCAACATAAAAGATAACAAAAACACAGCTTGCATATCAATTGCATCTTTCAGTAAAATACACAAATAATAAAATGCTGGCCAGGATTACAACACCTGGATTGAAACCTTTCAAGAGACAGGCCAATAGATTCACTTAATGCAAGGACCATGGTATTTTATCACTGCATCATATCTAATCAACACCCTATTGCAAGAAGCAACACCAGTGTTTTCTCTTGAACAGCAGCTTTTTGCACAGAAGAAAATACTTGTACAAAGGCTTTTGCCAATGTAGGTAATATTTCAGAGGGAAAGGAAATTGCACTCTTAATGATGTTACCATTACAGAAATTTCAGTCCAGTGAAAAGCAGGCTGGGGAGTCAATGGAAGGTCAAGCCAGTTAGAAGTCAAGTTCCTTGAAAGAACAGGGCTCTGAAATTGAATTATTTTCAGGGAGAAGCCTGTTGATAGGTCAACAGCTTGAGTTTTATAGCTGAAAACATTCATGGAAAAAAATAACTTCCAAGGCTGAAGAGGCTATGGACCACTGAACAATAAGATTGGGAAAAAAGTATCTCTACAAGTCACAAAGTATTTAAGCTCCCCACTTACCAACTTTTTAAACAATGCTACTTGCATGACTGATAAGTAAAGCTGGGTAATGTATCTTCCAGAAGCTGCTGAAATACAAAGCAAAAATACAATGTTTTACAAGACAATATAGAAATCTGAAGATCATATAAAAGTTGCTTGATGTTCTAATAGATTACAAAATTTCTTGAGTTGAAAAGATTTTAAAGACCATCTAACTTCTTTGCTGTGGGCAGGGACATCTTTCATTGCAATTTACCCATCCAACTATCAACACAGGATTAAAAATTAGGAAAAAAACAGGCAACCATCAAGTGAAATCTTCAGATTTCACTCATCCATATAGATTCTTAAACTGCTAGCAAAACTTACATCATATAGGAAGCAAGAATCATTTTCAGTGTTACAATCTCAGTGATCTTGTCTGGAATATGCAAGCCCATGTGGGCACCTTCACATAGCATCCACAGAAATTCTTCTTTTCCTTAAGCAAAGTGAAAGAAAGAAATGGGAAATATCTTTGAAAGTACTCTGGAAGTACTCATAACCATTCACTTGCTCCTCAGTAAGTGATAGCACTTATAGAACTCTTGCAGATAAAGTTTAAAAATAAAAATTGGGAAGTGGAGCTGGAGTCAATCCACAGCCAATTTTTACTTTCTCAACTATCTTGCACATATGAATAAATTAGCAAGTCCTTTCAAAGTACTAATGAAAAACCCTGTTTCCTCCACTTTCATAATCATAGGAGATATATTAATAACTTTTCACTCCAACTGAGTAGGGCTCCCCATCTGCAGCTTCACAGCCCTTGATTGAATTCACAAGGTACTATTTGTGTATTCAGATCAGAAATCTGATTGCCATCTGTATGCACTGATTAGTTAGTGATCAAATAAGGTGCAAAATATATTCAAGTATGCAAATCAACTCTTTGTCCAAATACCAAAGGCTCAGTTATGCATGGCCACCTGAAATGTGTCCTTTATGTTCTACAATTTGCATAGATTTAGTACTAGTTTTCATCATCATCTCAGATAATCAATTGCACTACTATTACAAAGTTAGCACATTGATGCTGGACAAACACTGCACTAGTTTTGTTAGAACCCAACAAGGACTGTTATTACAAAATAAGACATTTTAGTTGTTTTAGGTTTCCATTTCACAGTCTTGGAGAGGCAGGATTGTCTTAAATTACTTCCTTTTCACAGAGACAGAAAACTGCAGCACACATAAACTCAGCAAATAAGAAAAACCACGCAAGAAATGAATACTGAAGTCAACAGTATTGCACCAGATGTAGCCTCTACTTGATTTCTACACCTGATTCTACAAAATCAGGCAAAACTCAGAGCTGAAATGACACAATGGTTTAGTGACATGGGAAAGTATGGTTTTGGGAACTGAGAGGGACTAAGAACACTCTAAGAGTCTATTCTCTTTGTTATGGCCTTTACATTACCAGGATGAAAACTTTTTTTCCAGGTCTTTCTAAAAACATCTGACTAGGCCTCATTTTTGAGAGCACAAAATATCCACAAGCATGGGAAGCGACTGCACATCAACAGAAGTGATGCATGGCAACCTCCTGCCAGGCCTTCAGTGCAGTTAGCTCAGAAAGCATTTAAGTCAAAGCTATATACATCCCTGACCTTTCCTGCTCCTGCAAGCCAAGCTAATTCATTCTACCATAAAGTGGATGCTCAAATAAGAATAAAACTTTATGCACAAGCACAGCATTTGATCTATTGTTTTCTCCCTTCTCCTCCTTTGGTGCTAGTGCTAACAGAAAGCCAGAAATTCCTCAGTGAGTTAGTTTAAGGAAAACATTTATAAATCAATTGTTTCTTTTTGTTCTTTATAATCTTCATTTGTTATTTTGATAAATTCTGTACAAACCAGTGTAAGATATAATCACAAAAGAAACTACCTGAAGGCAATTCAGAATGTGAAATGTATGTCTATAAAACACACTAATTAAACATTGACCACTAAAATTGATTTTGATGTAAAAAGTGAAAAACAGCAAGGCTGAAAATGCTGTAACTTCCTTAATGGTGGCACAAACACAGATCTCAAAACAATCCATCAATTTATTATTTTTTTAATAAGTACATATTAGTTTGTACAGTTTCCTTCTTTTAGTCTAACATATACTAAGCAAAAAAAGAAGCAAAGTTTTAGCAGACTTTATATTTATAAGCTATATACCCTGCTATTTTTTTCACTAATAACTTTTCTACAGGAAGAGGGCAAGTAACCTATTCCTCTGAACAAATGCTGCCTTCCCTGGTGTGCTGGGTCTGGCTTGGATGGAGTTAATCCTGAGTACAGCCCATACCATGGTGTATTTTGGACTTGTGATTAAACCAATGTTATAAACACACCAGTGTTGTGACTTTCACAGCACCATGGATTTCTTTCCACTACTCTGCCCACCTCAGCAAGTAGGCCAGAGGTGTGACATGAGGCTGGAAAGGGACACAGTTGGGACAGTGGACCCAAACTGACCAAAGGGACATTTCCTACAATATGCCATTATGCTCTGCAATAAAAGCTCAGGGAAAGGAGGAGGAAGATGTGGGTTTTGGTCTTGGCTTTCATTTTCCCAACCAACCACCATGTGTGCTTCCTTTTCAGGAATTGGATGGACTTTAGCCTGCCAACAACAAATAGAGAATATAATTCTTATTTGCTATTCTGCTAGCACATGCAGCAGCTTTGCTGCTTCATCTCAGCCCAGGGGTTGCCAGCCTTTGCTCTTCTGGTTCTCTCCTCTGGGCCACTGTGGGGTGAGCGGCTGGGAGGGTGCTCAGCTGCTGGCCAGTTAACCCATGGCACCTGGGCACACTCTGAAACATTGTCCTCACATTACACTCCCTATGCTCCTACTCACTTTTGGGAATTCTGAAAAAAGAAGACAGATTGTGACATTATTCCTTTTAATCTAACATACTCATTGCTGTTTAAAGGGCAGGGATGAAGATCCAATTTAGAATCTGCAAAAAACAGATAAATATCTCTAAAAACTGTGAAACGTTGATAACGCCTACTCTCAGCTACTTTAAGGCAGCACTGTGAAGTCATCGTGCCCAACAACTGATTAAGATAGCTGATGAAAATTATCTAGTGAAAATAGTATGAGTACCTCTGAGGCATATAATCCTTTATGAAACCTTTAGAATTTAACTGAATTATTAACAAACAACTGAGAAAAAATGAATTTAGGTAAGTGATGAGTTATAAAACTGGGCCTAAGACTGTGAAGCTGTGATCTAAAGTTTCCTACATGTGTTTGACAAACATTGTAGAAAATACTAAAACAAAAGCAAGATATATATAATTTTTTTTGCCATCCCTTGTTAAAGCAGGGGTTATCTGTTAGCTACACAGACACATAACTGGGCACAGAGGCAGCACTCAAGTACAAAACAGGCTCTTAGTGAAACCATGCAAGGAAACAAACAAATACAACAGGAGGGTGGAGTCACTAGAACAACACACACTTACATATATAACAATTCTACAGTTCTCCAAACAGGTCAAATCAAAAATTTCCCCTTTAATAAATTAACTTCTCTTTTTCTGTCAAAACACACAAGGGCAAACAGAATAAAGTATCATCTTGGTTACAAGACAAATTGTTCATTACTTCAGATCATAGAGTGATAACCTGTTCACTAAAACAAGTTTAACTGTTCTGCTAAGATAAGTTAATGAATTCTGTCCCTTTTCACATTTAGTTTTCCTCATCTTTATTGGATCTCCCATGCACAAATGATGAGGACATGACTCTCATCTCTATCACTAATACCACTACTTTTTTGACTCATCAGAAAATTATGTAAGTAAATAACTAGGTAAAAAATCCATGCCCTGATTTTTCCTGATGTAAAAGAATAAAAAATTCAGATGATTTAATCTCTATAGCCTTAAACAATAACTTAAATAATCCTGTCATTGTCAAAATCACATGGATTATTATTCAGGTGAGCATTAAAAAGTATTGCATTTACTTTCTTTGCAAGAAATCCATTACTTTAAGATAGGAACTGGGTACTTTTTCATTGAGACTGGGGTCTTCATGAAAAGTGGCACCAGCATAAAAGCTCTCCTTTTCTTTGAGAAGCAGCACTAATCAGGAGGAGAAGCTTCAGACGGGCTCAAGCACAGTATCAATTCACATGACAATTTTCATCACCAGCCTATGTGTACTATGCACCTCTTGGTGAATAAACTCACAGAACATGTGATTTTCTTCTGTCCTTGCCTGAAAAGGACAAATAACCCACATATTCCAATTCAAACCCTATATTTTAATCCACATAATGGAAAAAGATTTCAAGAACTCTACAATTTTTGCAAGTGCTCCTAATACCTTATTACCTAAAAAATACTCCCCCCAAAAAAACCCCAACAAAGCACTAACAAATGTTCTCACCTTGCTTAATGGAAGAGACTATCAGAAATTTCAGGGCTAAACATAGCAATAAAGTCCCATTGCTCTGTGATACTCTAGCATAAAATGTCAGCTTCAACACAAGGACAAGTGAACCCACTTAGTTTCTGGTGAAAGCTGAAGTTTGAAGTATACACTGAGATGTACAGCAGACCTCTCTAATACATCCATTGGTGGAAAGTCATTTTCTCTTCCTTACCTGTCTGGAGAGAGACAGAGCTGTTGGCCCAAACGACAGGGACTGAGCACTTTTTCACTCTAGTGCACTCTGATAAATAAAGGCTACATGCAACTGAGACAGGAATGAGCTTTCACAATCAGTACCTCAGGTTGCTTTGAAAGATCCCCTTTGAAACTCAAGGCAAGCCTTTCGCTGAATAATATCTATGAGTAAAATTTTCTACCATTTCTGGCAGACTCCAAAATAAGAATCAGAATAAGAACAGATTTAAAAGCTCTCATGAGATCAAATTTGCCTAGCTGAGGTTCTCTTCTCGAGTTCTGGATATCTTTGAAGGTGGAAATTACACCATCAGTCTCGTATTTAATGTCTGACCACCCTCAAGGTAAATATTTTTCTACTATTGAATTGGGTTTACCTCACTGCAACTTCTCTTTGATGACTCTTGTTCTGTCACTGTGCACCTACGAGAAGAGTTTGTCTTCCTCTTCCCTGTAACTACCCACCAGACAGTTTAGGACAGCAACAGCCTCTTTTTATTCTTCAGGCTGAACAATCCCAGCTCTCTCAGGCTCTCCTTGTATATGATTTGTCCTAGCATCCCAGTGGCCTTTCTCTGGACTCACTCCAGTATATCTATGTATTGCTTGTACTGGGGAGCCCAGAGCTGAACACACTGTTTCAGATGTAGTCTCACAAGCACCAAACAGAGGGAAATAATCACTTCCCTCCACCTGCTCTCCATGCCCTTACTTTTAGTCTAGTATGCAGTTGGTCTTCTTTATTGAGAGGATACATCACCTTCACATGTTCAGCTTGTCCACAGGGGCACCTAAATGATTTTCTGCAGTTCCACATTTCCAGACTGGACTGTTATAGCTTGATTCCGGTAGATAGTAAACTCATCTTCATTGCTTAAGTTTTTAAGAGCATCTGGGCTACAGTATCTCATCTTTGAGCACTTCACAGTGTCATAACTCTTCACAGCAAACCAGACAAGCTCTGTTTAGTGCTCTACTCTAGCACAGCACGTAAGCACTAAAGGCAAACAAAACCTTTTCATAAGCCAAAAAAACCTTGGCTTTGCAGCCAAGGCCAAGACAGTGCTGGCAGAAAGCAAAGTTACTGTGTATCGCCTCATAAATCCTGGACTCAGCTCACATTCATATGGAGCTAGGAAAAGGCTGCTATGAGTCATCTCTCAAATGCTCTAAGGTTACACCAACCTGTGTGTCCTCATAGCATCCCCTAACAGCCACAAAATAAGCATTTGGGCCTTTTGTTTGTGAACATACTATCATTTACTTCCTCTTCCTTGTCCTGGTCCTTTGATATGTGATGCACAGAAAGTAGTATTTATTAGCTTTCATTTGGCTCAAAAAAACAATCTCTGTCGCGCCACTGGGTGTCTGACCACTAAATTATGTAATTAATCCTGTGGAGGAGGGGCTGGAAGTAGTACTTCATTATGAGTAGATACCAAATCTCAGCCTCATTTTCTTTACACTGTTTCCCTCAATATAAAGATCAATGTATCTGTAAGCAGAAGTTAGAATGATATATAACATCATGCACTGAAAATTTTGCTTTGGAAAAATAAATATAAGCTGCAAAGCATTTGATATTGTGATTCCCTGGTGTAGCTTACCAGAAGCAGAATGATCTTACCAGCCCAGTATCAAAATTGAATGCCTAATTCTTTACTCATTTACAGCCTGTGTTCCTATGGATCTGTAAACAATGGGAGTAAAATGCTACCATTTTAGCAAGACACATTTTCTGCTTTTTAGCAAAGAGTAAAATCTGTCAAACATCCAAAAGAGATTTTGGCAAGGTCTTGATTCATTGCAGCCATTACACCTGAAACTGATATTTACTGCTAAAATACAACTTTTTGAGACCATAGTTGAGCTTCCATGAAGATTTAGTAAAATACTCCTAAGGCAGCACTGAGGAATAATTGCAACAATTAAGTATGGACACATCAGCTACCTAAAAAAATCAGAATGGCTGTACAGTGCTGACTCCTACTTCTTACCTCCTCTTCTACAAATGCATTTAAAAGGGAAAAAAATATTACTTTCTTTCTTGCCATCTTATAGACAAGTGCATGAGTCAAAAAAAGCTGTGCATTGACTGTGATATGTCACAGAGACACAAATAAGGCAGCAGAAAACCCTTGCATTGAACACTTTGAAATGTATTACAGACTTGTGATAATACAGAATTTGAGAAGACAAGAGCTCCAGGAAAAAAACTCAACAGTGGGCACAGGCAGAACTGTAGAATATCCCGATTTGGATGGGACCCACAAGGATCATCCACACAGGATCCACACAGGACAACCTGGAAGTTAAACCTTATATCTAAGAGCAAACATCTATTTAACACCAAGAGGCTTGGGGCCATGATCACTACCTGGACGATCCTGTTCTAGTGCTTGACCACTCCCTCAGTGAAGAACTTTTTTCTAATAGCCAATCTAAATTTACCCTTTCACAGCTTCAAGTCATTTCCTCCCCTATAACTTTCATGAACAGACACACTATTTTATAAATTATGTAACACCTACCTAATGTGATCTGTTCCTATTTCAATATCAGCTTTAGCTAAGAGTATTCTACAGATTTCAAAGTAGTAAAATACTAGTAACCTCCATGGTTTTCTTGTTATTTTCACCTTTTGTCATCTTGCTTAGCTATTTCAGAACACTGTAAATATGTATTTCTATAGCAACAGCAAGAGAAGTTAATGAGGTTATGGCAGCTGTTAAGGCACTCAATACCATGATGTTGACTTAACAAAAGGAATTCATTTTGAGAACTGCAGCACTGTAACAATAATGTAAAACTTTCTCTTTTTTTGCAGGCACTGCAGTACTGCCAGCCTGAGACAGTTGCCCTTACACCTGTCAGGCAGGGGCAGACTCAGAAACTCCATTCACAGCCTCATGAGAACCAGACTGAGTGAAACAGAGCAATACAGAAAGGGATAACAGAGCAGCATGTGAGATGTAATACCACAGCCTGTGAAGCCAGGAAAGTCTTCAGAGTCCTGAGCCACACAGAACTCTGGGCATCAGCAGGGGACACAGGGAATAACAAAAGCAGAAGGCACAGCTGATAGCTCTTGGGACACAGCATATTAAGAAGCCACAAAGTTAGATGAATCTCTGAGTAATCATGCTTACCAGCACAAGGAAGTGCAGCTGGAAATGGCACCTTCTGGACATTCTCAGTCTGTACCTCTTTGCAGATGCAGCAATCTCTTTGAAATCTACACCTATTTCACAGGGAGGAAAATTTCAGTTGCCACTTTTAAGATTTTTCTCCTTGAAACAGGTATAATGTAGACATAGGATAGAAAAGAACAAGTTAATTTTAGTTAAATCTGAAGTTCAGGTATGAAGCATGACACAACAGAAGAAACACTGTAACAAAAGCTTACTTGCTGGTCACAGAAAGTGGATAAAATCAATTTTTGAAGCATTGAGGGGAGAACAGATAACTGCACAGGATCAGAATAAAATAAAAACCAAAATTTGGGGGTTTGGTGTGTTTGGGGATTATTTGTTGCCTTTTTTTTTTTCTGATTGACCAAGCAAAGCTTTTAAAACAAAGACATTTTCAGTATGCAAAAGTAGTCTAAAAGAAAGCTAGAGAGAGACTTTTTACAAGGATATGTAGGGATAGGACAAGTTAAGAGGGTTGGTTTAGACTGAAAATAAGGCACAGAAGCCCTGACTGCTTTAGCTTTCTGGTTAGGCAGTTGTTTATTCAAGAAAGCTATCATATAACAGCACAAGAATAACAAAATCTTTTTGTTGATGTTTTCACAGCTACCCATTTTAACCACCCTTTAAATGGCTACATTCTTACAGAGTGCATCAAATTACGATTGAAGAAAAAGTAGTGGGAAATAAGACTTAGATACTATATATAATATCACTATCCCCTGATATTAAGTCGTGTGTGAATGCAGTTGAGTCTCTGTCACAGCAGTTGCACAGAGATCTATTTCAACCAGCACCTCTATCCCACATACAGTATTCCAGAATACCATTCTCATCTGCTACTGCCTGAGGGAATGCACAGGCACACATCAGACCGGACAAAGTTTCAAATGGTAATATGGTACAGGACTGAGGCTTAAACTAACCCCTGAAACTCTAAGAGCAGGTACATGTCACTGTGGTACAGGTTACTCAGTATCTTATATTGATGCAGTTTGTGTCTGATTACTGCTCTGTACAAAAAGCTCACTTGACTCTTGCCGTGAAATACACTTAGAGATGGTTTCCAGACAGCCAGATCTTAAAAGTTCTGACCACCTCTATGCCCAACTTTCTTGGGATATTATATTCCAGCTACAGACTTTTAAAAAATGTGCTCACATGTAGCATATTGCTCATCTAAGCTGCACTGAGATATTTTTAAGCATTCATTCTTTTTCCCACAGACTACAGGGCTTGACAGATAAAAACAGGATGCAACAAAAATCCATGCTCCCTTTTAAATACTTTTACATCAAGCAGTGGTTCTTCTATTAAAATAATGGGTGCTCAGTAAAGATTGAGTATGACTCTCTCCATTTTGGTAAATGCAGCCTGGAAAATGTAGGTCTTTACCACCAGGGCCCATAATCTTTTGGGAGAAAACCTGTTGAAATACACTCCTATTAATATTTAACTAAAATACTTTATTTTTTAAATAACTGTGAAGATAATTGTAAAATACTGTTTAAAAACATTTCAATTGCTGAATTTCAACTCTTAAATGCCTCTTTTATAAATAATATGCACCTCAAACTTACTGCAATTCAAGCTCATAACTTTAGACAATATAGTTATGCATATAAAGTAGATTTATATTCTATAATAAAAAATATCGTTTTTAAGACTGCACTCTGTAAATTACATACATGTACATATTTCTTCTATTACTACATTATTATTATCATCATAATCATCAAGTTCTCTGTAATTCGTTTACATTTTATACTGGGAATGGAATATCATGGAGCCAGTATAAGCTGGCATGGATCAGGCTGAAGTAGGAATGGCAGCATCTCCACCATGCCCTCTCCTCTGCCTCTGACTTTCCTGGAAGAGTCCTCTCCTTGCTCACAGCAGGAACGCACCTGAATGCCTCCACGATACCCCAAACACCATGCTGTCAGCTGGGGCACCTCGGTTTTTCTTTAGCCACAGATTAATGAGCTGAGAGTTGATGAAATATATTGTTCAAGTCCTTTTGTAGAACCCTACTTTTGATCCTTCTGGGTCTATAGTTAATTAATAGTAAACTAACTCCATAGTAAACCATTAGTTGGATTTTGTGTTTAGAAAAGATGCAAGAGGCTTCAGGACTAGAAATTGGTGATAGAGCTTCTCCACAGGCTTTGCACCATTAAAGGACAAATTGGAAAAAAAAATAACTCTTTAACACAGGGAAACTGGTGCTTTAAATTCCTGACTATTGCTTAGTACCTCCAGTGCAGAAAAGTAAAACTGCTTAGAATATTTTTGAAGGTGGCAACCTAAATGCTATATATAGTTCTTTAAATATCTTTTATTCAGGTTAAAACTGTACAGCAAATGAATGTCTTTTGTCCACAACTCATTGACTCAAAAGCATCAATTGTTTGTCCTGAAATAATACCACATAAAAGTTGAACTTAAGTCATGGACAAAGACCTCAAAGAATGAGGTGAAGATAAATCACTTACAGACAGCATTTATATTATCAGTACCACTGAGGCTTCTTTGTATTGAAAGACTGTTAGAAAATGTATTAGTAACTTTTAATTTGATAGACTGCACTTGCCCAAAATAAATCTAAGCCATTTTTAGACCACCACAATCCATCACTTTAACTTATTACATGGGAAGAAATTCTTAATGGCCTCCAGAGTAATTTATTTTAAATGAAAGTGAAAAGAATTCATAAATTAATCATCCTTTTCAATTATTCTTTCCCAAAGCAGTGGGACTACTTATTTTCAAAACTGTTTTTCCTACTCACAGAACATAAGACTGCTCAGTAAAACTCACTGAGCACCCAATTTCGTGCTGCATTTTGGTTAGTGACACAGCTGCTGCCCTGACATTTTCAGCCTTCAGAGTGGTTACAAGAATCAAAGAGAAGCAAGGAAGGACTAAGTTGAAGTCAAAATTGGAGTAATCTCTGATGACTAATCAGTATTTAAGAGCTAAACTTGTACTTAAACCAGTTTATCTTCTCTACAATTACCAACCACAGCTCCAATCTGGAGTTTGATATTTCAATGAACCAAGTGCATTTGTAGGGATATTTCATTTGGCCAGCAATGGACAAAATTACTTAGATTTTTATCATGTTATAACACTCTTTTCCTAGTCCCCAGAGGTGGTAACTCAATAACTGCAATTTAAGTCCAGAAAAAAAAAAAAGCAGTCAGAGGCTAAAATCCACATGAGAGCTTTTCTATAAATTTAAGGAAGGCATGCCAGAGAGGTGTGAAATTCACCAATGACCTAGCAAGTTTTCCTGGTGCAGGACTTCCTGCAATTCTAGTTAGGCATTATATCTATACTTCAGGAGAGAACTATGCTTGGATTAATAGCAGACAGAGCAGCTACTGGTCTTTGTCTTCTTTTTTATTTTGATTTGCAAAAGGTTTGAAAACAATCTTCACTTTCCAAGAGGATTAAACTAAAGGGGTGATCAAAACAAAATCAAAACAGTCTGATGCAATATTCTTCTGCTTAACAAGGAAAAGACAGTGCATGGCATACTTGGCTTTCAAATGAGATGTCATTGACTCAAGCCTTAACTTTGTGGTCCTTAAAATGGTCAACACCTTTATCAAAAGGAAATTGAGATAGTACCAGCCATTTGTCCCAACATCCAAATAAGACAATGAATATGTCCATTTTTGTCTGCATGTCACCTGGTACCTTGAGCATGGGATGGCTGCACCAGCTGCTCACCAGGAACATGGGTGGCTGCCAAGCCTGCAGTCAGCCCTGGCTGCTGCAGGATATAACTGGGAATCTTGAAGGGGTCACATTCTCACTGTGAAGGCACAATTCGCTCTCTCTCCAATATATTTGACTCCAACAAGAATGTATTTTCTAATGCTATGAAAGCGTAAAGTCACTCCACCCAGTGGGTTTACTTCGTTTCCTGAAATGCACTGAAAACACAGTCGGGCCAGGCCTAGCTGGAAATCATCACTCTCTGGGCATTCCCCTGGTGCTGCTTTCCTGTCCTGCCTCCCTGCCCAGCTGGCTGCCTGTGCTGCTCCCCACCTGCTGCACAGCCCAGAGGATACTTTTGACTGGGCAGAATAGCACTCAACAGAACAGAAGAATGAGAAATATTGAATTCCCTTTAATAAAATTCAAACAAAACAGCAGAATTAAACCAAGTCTATTCAGATTCAAAACAAAGGAACTCTGAGTAGAGTCCTCCCACAGCTATAAGACCAATCTTAAGGAAAAGCGCACTCCCAGCACTTGATCCCTGATAAGCACATTATTGCTGCAAAGATGAGTTCAGAGGCTGCAGCTAGTACAGGGTGGTTGCACACTCCAAAGAAATATACCCTTTATAAAGAAAAGCAATTCAAGGCAGCCTGCCCATGTAATTAGCAAGGGCAGACTGTAATATGACAGGCCTGCTGGGGAAAATGAGTTCCTGAAAGCTCTGGAAGCTGGGCTTAGGTAAGCACCTCTTGCCACAGCATTTAGTGTCCATTTTAATTGCACACATGTCCTTGGCTCTGAATTACAACGAATTGTTAAGGCAAATAACATCCCAGTTATTTAACTGCTAGGGCCAGACAGCCTGTGCTGTAAATGGATGACATCTCAGGTAATGAATATTCTTCCCAAAACTGGACCACAAAGGTATATAATAAAAATGTTCTAAGCACTCATTAGTGCTCATTTTCTGCTGCAGTCTACAAATGTGAAATCTAATTTTGTAGGTCTTTATACTCTCTTTGCATTCATTTTGGCTGGAAATGAATTGTGGTGTTAACTAAAAATATCCTCTCAACATTGAAATGAAATAGATTGGGTTAAGAAACATAGTCCAAACAGATGCAGTTCTTCTCAGCTCAAATTATACGTTATTTAATTTCATCAAGTTCTCCATCATTTCAAAATACTTAAGCATGACTAACTTAATGGGAAAAATTGTTTCAAGCACAGAAAACATTAACCTTATTGTATATTCATGGTCAACCAAAAGAAGCAGCACGTCTGATGTTGACCATAGGAAGCCTGGTAGAGATTTTACAATTTTTTTAACCATCCCAAAGAGATGGTTAATTATGTTAAGTTCAATTATGTTAAGTCCAAAAGAAAAATAACCCTCTCAGACTAAAAAAAAAAAAAAAAAATTTAAAACTAGCAACACACCCCGAACAACTAGCAGAGATAATTGCTTCTCTTAGAGCATGTACCAATCTCAGCCACGCATCCACATCTGGCCATGAACATTATGTTTACATTCCCCAGAAATGACCACACAAAGACAAAAACAACATAGTTTGACACAGTGTTTCTCCATCAGCATTAAAATCCAGCGACATGCTGGTAACTCAATCCAAGCACGTCAGTGGGGCTGACAGGCTCAAAGCTTAAAAAGCTTCCACACCTTTAGCATGAGCATCTCCTATACACATATACCATTCTTCAGACAAAACATTCCCTCAAGAATTACCTCAATCTATTTGAAAACTGTTGCTTACAAAAATATTACTGTAATGTTGTTAATTTTAAGTGAAACTTAAATGTAGGTGTTAAAATAGATATTAAATCCTTTTCATGTAATACCAAATATCTATTACTTTCCCTCAAATTCTACTATGTTGTGTACTCATAGCCTTTGGATACTGAGCTGTCACAACAAACATGCTATAGATGTTCCGTACGTGGCTAGCCTGGTTATTAAAACATATTAAAAAAAAAAAAGAGAAAAAATATACTTTCAAGGGCTTTTGTAAAAGCAGAACATATTTCCTGCGTCCTTTTAAAAGAATGATGTCTCCAATCATCCCTAGTATGAAGGGCTTCAGCTTGAATGAGCTCTCAATACTCCAAGGAAAAGCTGAGATACAAGAAAGTGTTGCTTTCAGAAGGTAACATGTAACACTTGCCCTGATGAGGATTTTCAAAAGAAATCGCCTCTCCAGTTCTCCTTTGTGCTCAGCTACATGCAAGAAGCTGCAGGGTGCAGAACAGAATGCTAACCCATCATTAAGAATCTGCCTTTTATTACACATAAAGTTTCTACTTCCTGGGTAAATTGGAAGAGCAGCTCAGTATCCTCATGAACCAAAATAAGTCAGAACTTAGTACCCAAAACCTGGCACTACCTGTTTAAAACCACAATTAACTTTTGCTAACAGAGAAAGGGTGAAGCACGCTGTCATTATGTTTTAAATCAACCCAAACACAATAAATATTTGAGTAATTAAACTTTTTTTTTTGTGCAACAGTTCCTGACATCATCTAATTTTTTCAAAACAATATAATCTAACCATCTGGGAAACTAAGTGCACTGCCATGTATGGCCTTACACAGGAGGCTGACTGTAGTGGTTTGTAAGAAGAAAACTAGAAGCCATAATAGGATTTCTCCCTTCCCCCTGACAAGCTGTAGACACAAGTTCAAAGTTTGTAACAAGACAAATATACAAGGCTCAGTTGTGCCCACCATAACATTAATTTCATATCACTATAACTACACACTCACACAAAGTTCCTCCTTGTTTACACCATCTAAAACTCCCACTAGGACCACAGAATGGTGAAACTAAACTTTTGTTTACAGTCATAAAAAAGCATCAGCTCACAGGAAAAGTCAACATTTATTTGAAATTATGTTAAAATAACAGTTTAAGTCCAAAATTTACATGAAGTATAAACAACTACAAGCCCAGAATTTTCCTGACTTTTGCTTTACATACACATAATAAATTACCCTATGATCTCCCAACTTCAAAACATGTTCAAATTCCAATTTACAATATGATTACATTAACCTAAGTAAAAGAACACCTTTATGAATCCTGGAACATCCTTCCTTTCTGCATGACAAAAGCATTTTTACCTTTTCTCTGCCTCCAAACTTTTATCAAAGTATGTATATATAACACACTCCTACTGCACTTGTTTCTTTCTAAAAAGAAGAATCATTTCTCGCAATTGAACAAGAGGAACCGTCCAAAATATAACAAAGGCAACTGTGGGGTCCTGCATTTGAGATGGAACAATCCCATGATCCAGGACAGGCTGGAGGTGACCTGCTGGAAAGCAACTCAGCAGAGAAGGTTCTGGGGTCTTGGTGGACAACTTGTCCATGAACATGCAGGGCTCTTGTGGCCAGAAAGGCTGATGATGTCCCTGGGTGCATTAGGAAGAACATTCCAGCAGGAAAAGGAGCTGATCCTGCTCCTCTGCTCAGCCCTGGTGAGGCAACATCTGGAGTGTTGTGTCCAGTTCTGGGCTGCTCAGGACAAGAAAGGCATGGAGCTCCTGGAGCTGGAGGGGTGATCCAGACCCTTCATCATTTTTGTTGACTTCCACTACAAAAATGATGAAGGGTCTGGATCACCCCTCTTATGAGAAAAGGGCCTGTTCAGCCTTGAGAAGAGACAACTGAGAGGGGAACTCATCAATGTCTCTCAGTACCTGAAGGGAGGATGACAGAAGGACAGAGCCAGGCTCATCTCAGTAATGCCAAATAATAGGACGAGAGTGGGCAGAACCTGATGTACAGGAGGTTCCACCCACACATGAAGAAAAACTTCACTGTGCAGGTGACGAGCACTGGTACAGATTGCCAATAGAGGTCGTGGAGTCTCCTTCCATGGAGATATTCAAAGTCATCAAGACACAATCCTCAGTAAACATGGTCTAGGGGACCCTGCCTGAGCAGTGAGGCTGGACTAGAAGACTGCCAGTGTCTCCTTCCAATCTCATCCATTCTGTGATTAAAATACCAGGATAATGACATGGCACTCTTATACCAGCCATAGATGCAGACTGAAGATGACAACCATGGCAGGCTGTGTGCTTCCCTTGGCAACAAAAGAGGGAAACAAGGGCATAGTCCTACACATCTTTCTCTAAATCTATTTTCCTGCATAATCTTCCCATTTTCAATGGGCAGCTGGGTTCTAATACCCTCCTAACATGTCAGAGCTGCAAGACTTCAGAAAAGCTCATCCTCTTTAGCAGCATGCATGGAAACAGTGGCAAGGTACATTTCACACAAGCAACAGCAGGGAAGGCAGGACTGTCACTCCTCCTGCATGAAAGCCCTTTAGACCAAAGTTTTAAGCAACAAAACAAGTTAACCTTCCAGCAAAACTTTACACAATAAAAAACTCAACCACTGATGTAAAACAGACCCTCTATTTCTGTGCACAGGTGAGTCATGGACACAGATCTCATGCCTGGGTGGAAATTTGACATTGGTTTTACATTGCTGACCTTCCCACTAAGAGCATCGGAGTTGTATGGATAAAAAGCACTACAGGGACAAATTGTAACTTCAATAGTATTATAATCACAGCAGTAAGTCACAACTGATTCACACCAACGTGACTGTAAAATCCATTCCTTTAAGTTCCACAGTAAAACAAAAGAGGAAGGTATTGCATATGAAACAGAAGGAATAATGAAACAGAAAGAATATAAAGTTGGGATGATTCAACAGCATTTTTGAATTATAATCACCCATGAAAAAAGTCAGCAAGCAGATTCTCCAAAAAGGAGAACAAAAATCTATGTAGGATAGAAATACCTTGATTTCTAAATGGTGCTTTTTCCCTTTAATTTTGTTTCTCCTTTCAGGTGAATTTTGAAAACCCTCTTAATCTCCTGCTGGATTCCTCTACCAACAAAGTCACTAAAGAGGAATTCATGAAGGATATACAAAAAACTAACGGGGCCTTTACAGAAATCTGCAAACTAGACTATGTAAAACAGCATTACTTCTACATATAAGCCCTTTGTCCACATCCCATGGTTAAAAAGTTTGATGGAAGAAATCAGAACCATTAGAGTAAAAAAATGTTTATCTGTACTTACACCCTTAGGCCAAGCTGCAGCAAATATTGCCCGAAATTCTTCCTGAAAAGCTGACCACTTAACCCACTTTCTGAAAAGACTGAAAACAAGCAAAAAGCCAACAAGCAAAAAAGATTTCAATGGCCTGGTTATGAGAAATTTTCTAAGCTGAGAATATTTAATGCGAATTTGTAGACACTGGCAAGTGGGACTGGAAATGAAGGCAGAGCAAATCAGATTTCTCAGAGAAAAGTCAATTCTCAGATCCCTAAAACTGACAAGACTTCTTACTTCATTCTCACTCAGAACAGATGTTGCTCCTTTCTGCATTTTTATTTTTTGCCTCATTGTTTGATTTTGAATATTAGCTCCACTGCCAGCCTTCTTCATTCATAATTCATCCCTTACTGACAAGATTGAAGCAAAACCTTTTAAAAGGAGCTAGAGACTTCCTGGTGTTTAGGATATTCAGCTGAGATAAAGTCAGGTTTGAGAAGCAGATCCTACAGTTATTCCATTATTTGCAAAGGAAGATCATTCTACCAGGAGAGACTTCATGTCCAACACAGATGTTTGTCATGATCCACCTAAGGCAGCCCCTGGCACAGTTTGGTTACTCCTGCAAACCCAAGGGCTCCCATGTGTAAATTTCATTGCTTCTCACAAATTTTAAAAATCCAGCTTGGGGCTCAAAAAAGGTAACTTCTGACCATTTGCTACATCAACAGCACTCATTTACCCTCACAGGAATACATTTCATCCCAAGATTGCAATTCTCACTTGCTTTGCTTGCATTTAATAATTGTTACCAGTGCAACTGTATTAGCAAATAACACCTCTGCAAAGTCCTAAAATAAGCAAATCCTCAAACACAATTTTTCCCCATAAGCCTTTTTAAGAAGGGCACTTAGCTCCATCTGCTGGATTTAGACAATTTCTCTTTGATGCTGAAGACCACACAACAGAAATGGATTGCTTTTCACTTATTATACATCTTGTATGTCTAAAACAGAAATCCAAACTGCTGCTAAGTAAATACCTCCCCAAGGGCTTTAAAGGCATCACTCTTCCCTGAAGGTCTATTAATACATCTCATTAATGCCCTTAGGAGCAGCGACACCCAACCTTGGCACACCTGTCTCCAACTTAAAAGTAATTTCTTGTATTTTGCCCTGTTTGCTATGCTAATTATAAACACAGAGACCAGGGGTCACTGAAGCTAGGATGTCCAATCAGATGTAATTAACTATTTCAAACACCTAAGCAAAAATCTCTGGAGGGGAAAAAAAAAGCCTGACTAGTAAATATAAACATGATTTTTCAATCTGAACCTGTAATACCATAAAAACCCACCCACTAATAATACTGGTATGTCATGAGAAATTTTATAAATTGGTGTTTTGCAGCTGATGGGAAGCAAATTCTCCTGGTAAAGAAATATCCTTATTTAAAGAAAACATCTTACAATGATTTTAGAGGTTCCTAAATATATATTAGTCATTGTTTCTTCCCTTGGAATGCATTGTTTCAGCTCATCAAATACTTCTAATGGATAGCCAGAATGGGATAGAGATATGTAAAATTTCATTAAAATATATTTTTATAAAGCTATTTACAGTTATAAAATTTTAAATCATAAAAATATTGGGGGAAAAAAAGCATTAAAATATTTTTATCATCTGTCTGTGAATGACTAGAGTAACTAATATATGGCTTACCTGTGTCAATGAACCAATAAGAATTGCATCAATAAAACCTTTAAAAAACCTCAACCAAACAAAAAACCCAAAACAATATACTCAACAAACACTTCTACACTCTATTCTTTTTATAGGCCTTATTCTTACATTATTTTTACAAGTATATTTTCTTTTATCTTAATGAAGCATGGCTAAATTTACACTGGAGTAATTCAAAGCAGAGCAGGGACTGCATGCCTGCAGACTGAGCTCTCTGTGTACTCTGATGGGATTTTGTTCATCTGAGCACAGGTGCAAAATGTTTTTATGGCACAGTAGGTATTTCAGTGGAAAAAGAAAGCCATCTGAAACACTTTGGCTGTCAGTCGCCTACCTTTGGCTGTTTGTTACACTTTCTTTCCCCTGAGCCAGTCACCAGAGGAGACACTGACTTTTCTTACAGTCTCTCCTCCTGAACAAGATATACTGAAACAGCTATTTAGTACACAGAGAGCAAATCCAGGTGAAACAAATGTTTTCCTCTTCCTATACTATACAGAATTTTTAATGCAAAGCAATCTGAGATACAACTATTTTCCAAAAATAGGAGGGGATTTTTTTCTTTTTGCTTGTTTGTTTGGAGGTTATTTTAATTAAAATAAAAATGAAAGTTGTGTGGTTTGTAACTACATTTCAGAAGTCCTTTGCTGCCCCCATGTGTTTCACGGGCAAAGTAACCCTTGAAGTCTACATACAAACCAAAAAAGCTCCTCCAATCAGGATTACTTCTGTTTGAAAACAGCATAGTCTACACAAACAATAACCCAAAAATAGCTGAAAGTTTATGCCTTTTTTATATTAAAGCTAGGTTCGCTTGTTTAAAATTTAATGACTATCTATTAAAAACATGAAAAAATATTCAGCTTGAGATAATCATAATCCTGGAACAACAGATTTCAAGGGCAGCAGGCCAATTTAGAGAGCGTTGATCATGTTAGACTGATTGAAAATCCTAAATTTTTTATGACAACTATGTTTTAAAATAAAGCGTAATTTCAACATCTTTCTGTTGTTTACATTAACTGGCAAAAGAAGTTCTTTCCTGTTCCATTCTGCTGCACCATAGAGAATAAAACCATGTGACTGCTGCATTAAGGCTGCTGCTCCTCCCACAGCCAGTACATCCAAAGCTATGGTGACCACAGCAAGCTGTCCTTTGACACTCCTGCCAGACCCTACACCCTGCACTTCCCACAAGGGCCTCAGTGCTCAGCCACAGTTTGATGGAATTTGCCTCAGAATTTGGCTGCTGAAGTTCAAACCATCCTTGCAAAGGTTTCAACATTCAGTTCTTATGTCATCCTATTCAGTCCCTATGCTGATCCCAGACCTCAATCTGTCAAGACAAATTTGTAATAAATTGGAATAACATCTCCAGCGCCAATCCTGGGTTTACAGTGATGAACCGTGTCAGAATAACCAATAAAATCTGCCCTTCTAACAAGCTCTTCCATACACTGGCTATAAGCCAGAAATAGCCTTCCCTGTAGCAAAACTGGTGGCAGTTCAGCTAATTCCACGGGAGGAGGGCAGAGGCAAAGCTGGATTGTGATCCCACAGGTTTGTTCCCCAAGCACAGCACTACCAGGTGTGCTACTGGCACCGCAGGACAGGACACCTGTGTTAACAAGAGGGTACGTGGGGAGAAAGCAGCAGAGAGAACTGAAACGTACAGCAGGTTTAACGCATACAAATATCCTATTTACAGGCACTGCATAAAAATGCCTGGTGATGGAAATTGACTAAGAGGGCGCTATTAAGTCGTAGCGGCCTAATGGAGCTTTTAAACGCTGAACACTGACCTGCCTACCCAAGTACCAGCATGACCAGTCTCTGAGGAAAGTCATGGTTTCTCTCCGTGTGTTCTTTCAGCACCAGCTCTCTCACTGGGACGCAGGGGCTGCGGGCACCGGGCAGCTCTGCACTGCCCGCCCGTGCCTTCCCTTGCTAAAGCCTGTATCCCGCATTGCTGCTGCTTCCCTCTCCTGCTGGCAGCCCAGCTTGCAGGTACCAAGCAGGACCTGACTCAGGTACCAGCCTCTCGGAGAAGGTTTTTATAACCTGGCAAATACCTGAACGCTCAGCATCCCTTCTCCCCTCCCTGGCAGCCCTGCGCGCCTGCCCATCTCCCACATGGGAAACACGGCTGCAAGCACGGCTCTGCCCAGGCGCTGCTGAGCGCTCTCGAGCACAGCTCGGACTGGGCGCCATCCCCCCGAGCCGCCAGGAGAAGGATCCGCAGCAGCGCTCCCAGCCCCGAGCGGCGGTGCGGGACCGGCGGTGCGGGCGGCGGAGCGGGGCGGGCGCTCCTCCATGCCCCGCCCGGGCCCGCCCCGCCCGCCGGCCCCGCGGGAAGCGGCAGCGGGGACAGCCTCCGGCCGCGGGCTGGGGAGGAAACCGGGCTCGACCCCTTTCCCACTCGGAACCAGTCGGACCTCAGCCCCGCGGGCGGGGTGCGTGGCCGGGCCCGCCCCGCCATGGCGCGGCGGCCGATGGCGGTGCTGGCGCTGCTGCTGTGCCTGCTGCGGCCGGGCAGCGCCGCCCTCACGGGCACCCGGCTTCGGGATGGCGGAGGCCGGGAGCGAGGGGGAGCAGCGGCGGCTGCTCTGCGGGTAGGTGTCCCAGCCCGCGCTGGCCTCACCATCCGCACTGCCGGGCTGATGCGGGCTCTGCGGGGCTGGGGCGGGCTCTGCGGGGCTGGGGCAGGCCGGGGCGGGGGCAGGCAGAGCGCCCCTCCCGCAGGCCCGGACGCGGCCCCCCATGCCGCTCCCGGTGCCACGCCCACGGGTCACCGTCGGGCCGCTGGGGGAGGCCTCTGTGTCATTATGCTGTTCTTTGGGTTCGTGAAGTGATGGGGTTAACTCGTATCTGGAGACACTTTTGCATATCTCTCAACCACAAGATTTTTGTGCTGTCAAAGAAGGACATCAGATGAGTTTGACGCAACTTGTTCTGTTTTGTCTGTTTCATGTCAATTTTTTGCACCTAACAAATGCTTTTGTGGTATCTGTTGGAGTTGAAATTAGCGTAATGGCTTTCCTATTGCTAGGGATGCAGGATGAATTTGAGATTAACAGTTCTTGTTATCCAATTTCATGTTTACTGTTACTGACCTTTTTTTTTTCTGCTCTTACAGTTTTGTCCCTGCTGCCAACTCAATAATGCCCACAATTATTTTTTGTATTCCTTCAGGAAAGTGCCAAAAGAATTAGATTATTGAATTCATTATCAAAAGATAATACAACTGCTGTCTATGGAATAAATCAGTTTTCTCATCTGTTTCCTGAAGAGTTCAAAGGTACATTTTCTGGTTTTCTAGTACCTTTTCTGTCATTTTTTAATTCTTTCCCAGAACCTTGTGTTTTTCACACTTACAGATTCTTCCTGTGCTGATAGTCAGCTAATTTACAATGTCTGATACCAAACTGTAAGTACTTCTGGAGGACACAACAATCCTCTTTGTGTTCTGTAGTCTTGCAAGGTTGAATTACCCACAGCCTGAATACGTTCTAGTATTCAGGCAGTTCTGGTTTTCTTTCTTTCTTCTCGCTGCTCTTTAAAGCTTTCTTCAATTACAACAGAAGAAAGGAAGATGATACACAAAGTTCTTCCTTTTTGAAAAAGGAAGATACAGAAGGTTTTGCAGTAAGTTCATATTCCCTACCCCAGCACAAAGTTGACCACAGTCCAAACAAAGCTTGGAGGTCATTGGCTGCATAATGACAGCTGGAGCTTTCACGAGCAACATGACATACTTGCTTTTCTTTTTTCTGGAAAACTCTATAAAACTTCCCTTCTTGCTGTTCATGTCTGTTGTTACATTTTCTATTCATCAGAGGATTTAACATCTTGCTTTAATTTTAAATAACTAAACAACATTTTTTAGTGAAAACCCAGCAACTTTAAGGTGTTTCAGAATTCTTACTTTATTCTCCTCTTATTTTCATCTTGTACATGACTAAAACAAAGTATTTTTTAAGTTAGTAAAATGTTTTGGAAATTTTCAAGTAAAAATTTTTTTTATGGAGTGGTTATGGTTATTGTTCAACTTCAGACCCACATTCCCTACAGAGAGTATTTCTGTTCTTTCTGAAACTGTAGAAATACATTCATTCTGGAACATAATGATTGTTTTAAAATACATGAATTTTCTATGGATTTTAGAATGAAATACAATCTCATGGTTGCAACTGTAGATCCAAGTTACCTCTGAGTTCTAGTAAAGTAGTTGTTAGGGGGATTTTTTTTTTTTTGTTCATAGATTTAAATACGTTTATATTCTGTGTTTAGCTATTTACTTGAGAAGCATGCCTCACAAACTTCCCAGATACATAAAAGTGCCAAAGGGGAAGGAAAAGCCTCTGCCAAAGAAGTTTGACTGGAGGGACAAGAAAGTCATTGCAGAAGTGAGAAATCAGCAGACAGTAAGTCCTGGTGTTTTCCCTTCCTGGCTCTCAGCAGTGGGCTGTGGAGCACAGGGAAGGTTTTGCAGGGACCAGTTCTGCCTGGAGGCTCCTTGCAGCGCTGGCACAAGAGTGGCCAGCTGAACAGACACAAAGTCATGTAGCATTTTATGTAGAGAAGTATTGGCTTAAAAGAATGAGGTTTAGGAGTTGTGCCTTTAGAAACTGTAATATTCTTTTTGATCTAGTTAAGTGAATGTCCAAATATTTTGCATCATGTGTGTTTTGTATTTTTCTGAAGGAACCAAGTTCAGTACTTGGTCTCATCCCACCTGGAGAGGTGTAGATCCTTTCCTGTTGTTTTCCTCCCATGACTGAATCCTCTTGGTTGGTCAACACCCACATCCTTACCAGTGAATTCCTCAGAGGATGCTTTCATGATTGGAAAGTGACCAGACCCCACACAATTACAGTTTATCCCAGAGTGGTTATGGTTCCTGTTAAGAAACAAGCTGCTCAGTCCCCAGTGTCTCCTTTCCATGCTTCATGTAGGACATTGTGAAGAATAAATTCTGCTGTTTATTTTAAATGTCACTGTTCAAAGAGCCTGAAATTGCAGTATAGATTGTTATTGTCTAAGATTTTTTTCTATTATGCTTAATTTCACTTTACCATTTCTTAAACTCTAATCTGCTTGTACAAAATTCTAGAAAAACTTACTAATGTGGTTAAAAACTGATTTCACTTTTTTTTTGGAAAATAGATATCTCACAGTAAAAGCATCCTCAGACCTATCATCAGAACAAAAATTCATGAGGAAAGAGTCTTTAAAAAAACATCCATAATGCATTTCTAGCATTCAGAGAGCAATATAGGGGGGGAAACAGTTCAGCATTTTAAACTGATGATAACATTTCTTTTTAATTGCCTTAAAAGCAGAATTCAAGGATGATGTATTAAATGAAGAGCATTGGAAGACTCTTGCCTCTTTTTTTCATACCAGGCTTCGAAACCAAAGCTGACTTCTGCTTTCTCTGCCATTTCCCTTTTGTCTCTCTCAGTGTGGAGGCTGCTGGGCTTTCAGCGTGGTGGGTGGCATAGAGTCTGCCTATGCAATTAAAAGAAACACCCTGGAAGAGCTCAGTGTGCAGCAAGTTATTGACTGCTCATACAATAACTACGGCTGCGGCGGGGGATCCACCGTTAGTGCTTTGAGCTGGCTGAACCAGGTTTGAAACTCTTTGTAAATATCCCAAAAGGCTTCATCAGGTTCTCTATTAGCATTCCTATTTATTGGAAAAATACTGATGGGGAAGGTGAAATGTGCATGGAGTTTTTTTAGTCATATATGTATGTACATATATGCATACACATATGTGCTTGTGTATATGTATATATGCTTATTTATTTAGTTTGGAACCAGGTGAGAATTAGTTCAAGCAGAATTCAGATTTGATTGAAATTTTATGGTCTATATATGTTCTCATGAAGGTAACAAATCAGTCCACAGGGGCTGAAAACAATGTTCCTGAATTAATTTGCAGGCATACAGTACGAGTGTAGACAGAGCCACCTATGCATATGGCATTTTGTGGATTTAAAGCCCCAGCATCTGGGGAAAAGAAGGAATCCTGACATTTTCTGCTTTAAATTTCAGTAGTTTCCCTTGCAAACACTGTAAAATTATGTACAAGTGTATGTGGAAAACCTCAGAATAAAATGAACTGCATTTACCTTTGTTTCCCTTGAAGACCAGGACATTGAAAATGCATTCAAAGTTTCTACTTCAATTGTTGCTAAAATATTTCATTTCATTAAAAATTCAAAATGTGTGTTAATAACATGGGTACACAGAAACATTTTAATATCTTTAAAATAAAAATGCACTCTCAGATTGAATTACAAAAATATGAAAAGAGTTCTTTCTTTTTTTGAATTAAAAAAACCTCAGACTTTAAGAAAGCATAATTCTATCCCTATAGAGTAATATACCCATGGCTAATAACAGTCTAGATAACTTGTATAAGTTTGAATATCAAGAACAACAGAGGATACTCACCTTTTATTCCTCTGAAAGAACATTCCGTCTTGGCTGCAGAGGAACCACAAATGAGTTAGGCAGAAGAAGTCACTGTCATAAATATGCTGTACTCCAGAAGACATGAAAAGCATGAAAGGCTGATGCATATGTCATGTATTAGCATGAGAATTACATGCTAAGAACAGAATTGGACTTTACAGTATTTTATATAACTTTTTGGGATATTTTCCTTCTTTAACCATCCCAAGGAGAATATAATTTTGTATGTGGAAGTCATTTGAGGAGAATTAATAGCTCATGAATGAACATCTGTGTCTTGAAATTGACAGAATTGCTTATGAGGATAGTTTAAACCAGAGATGCCTTTTAAATTTAGTTTCTTATTTAAAGATTTCTGAATCCCTGCTGAAGCTCAGTGGACAAGGAAACTAGAGCTAGTAAATAGTTATTTCACAACGTGACATTCTTACTTCTAATCTTGCCCAGTACACACTGAATTTTGAGTGGGTTATGTGGTCATTCTCCATATGTTTTGAGGTGCATAGAAGAAAAGTCAAATACATTAATTTCTTGCTCCATTACCTTCTTGCAGACCAAAGTAAAACTCGTGAGAGATTCAGAGTACACTTTCAAAGCTCAGACAGGACTGTGCCATTATTTTGAGCGCTCAGATTTTGGAGTTTCAATAACAGGATTTGCTGCATATGACTTCAGGTAGCTTTTATTCATTCTTTTCTTTCACTGTCCTTTTCCTTCTGCGAACAGCAGTCATGGAGTTAGGTGGAGTGAACAGTGCATTGACCAGGCAAAGGATGTGAGGTTGATTGCATCAGTTCTGTAGCTGTGTGCTGGAGAAGGATTAATGCATAACATCTTTGAGAGTTAAGGCTTGCCACAATGAATCCGCTCAACACTGCCATCATTAAGCCTGTTCAAATGAGAAGGCTTGAAGTTGGGTCTTTTAAATTGGCTATAAACTGGAACATAGTCAGTTACAGTTTTTAATATATGAACATTACGCTGCTTTTGTCAGAAACAGTAAATCCTACCAATAGTAAGTGGAATTTATTGAAAAAAATAGGAAGCATTCAACTACTTCAGTATTTGTGCATTTACATATCTACCCACATCCTCTCCAGCCCATGACTTTAGAAAGTGTTGCCAGATGAACTCTGTAAAAACTTCAGCTTTTTAGGTTTCTGTGTGAATAAACTTCATTTCTGTTTTTTATCAGTACAGTACAACTACTGAATAAAAGCAAGAAGTATTATTCTGACTAGGAATTGTGTTACTTCTAGCTATAAGTAACCAAAACCAGTCATGTCTTTGCCAGTCTGTATTTGCCAAATTCAGCTAATGAACATATTTTTAGTGATGAAAATTTCCTGCTCCAGATAAATAAAACTCTGTGAGCGTGCTAATGATAAATGTCTGATAGTGGAAATGTCCTGTGTTTTGATATGTTTGAGATGCATACTTTAGTGTATTATTAGGTAAAGAGGTACTTCTGTAGGTTTAAAAAACAATGGGAAATTCTAATACAGACTAATGGTTTGTTCAAAGCTTGTTTTGATTGAGAAGAGTGATGTACAAAAAGTATGAAGTGCTCTCCACTGCCACTGGCTTGACCTAGAAACCTTCTGCTATTTAATAGTGTTATGTGTTTGGATCTACACCCATCCCATAGTTTGTGTGTCCTGTATTTGTATCACTGTGTTGTAGTATATGAAATATATAATTACTGGTGTGTGATATGTAGAACTTGGAGGAAAGAGTTTAATTATTTGACTTTTCAACTGTTCTTAACAAGTAGATTACAATCACTCTAATCACTTTAGTGATTAGCTAACTTAAGTAACTTGGTATTTTTACTCACTTCTTTTGCAGTGGTCAAGAGGAGGAGATGATGAGGGTGCTTGTCAGCTGGGGCCCTTTGGCAGTGACAGTCGATGCCATTAGCTGGCAGGATTATCTCGGTGGAATCATACAATATCACTGCTCCAGTGGAAGAGCAAACCATGCTGTTCTTATCACTGGTTTTGACAGAACAGGTGCGTTTCCACCAGCTGAACTTCAGCACAGTAGGTTTCTTTGACTTGCAACTTGTCTTTTGTGGGATAAGTGATTAAAATCCAGAAGTCGGTTTTCTGTTGGAAGCTCTTGGGTTTGATGTCACTTCAGTCCTGGAAGTTCTGTGAAGATCACATCATCTTCACATCAGCCAGAAGAAAAACTCTTTTTGTCATTTCTTTTTCAGTTCTGTAGGACTTCATCCTTGTAAAGCCAAGACCATGGCTGTATGTGTCTTTATGCTAGAAGAGCCCATATCGAGTCTTCCCATACCAGAATATTAGCTCTGTTATCTATATGAACAGCAGTAGGTTTCACTGGCCTGTATCATCCGTCCATCAGAAGCTGGTTGAGATTCTGAAATGCTAATTAACTCTGTGGCGTGTTAGGAGGCTAAAACTTTCCAACTCTCATGTTGTCTCTTGTTCATGAAATGTCTCTTCCAGGTAGCATTCCTTACTGGATTGTACAGAACTCTTGGGGGCCGACGTGGGGAATAGATGGCTACGTTCGTGTTAAGATGGGCGGCAATGTCTGTGGTAAGTCTGGTAAAAAGTAAGTGCTAAAGGCCATGGTCTGGGATATATTTTCCAATAGCTATAAAAATTAATTATCACTTTAATATAATATATATAATAAAAATATAATGGGATCCTCAGAGAGGCAGTACAATCATTGCTATGCTTTAAAAGAGGTTAAATGAGTCCAGATGGAAAAATAAATGAAGTGGTTGCTAGTTCAACCAAGGCATGTAGTTGAATGATTGAAAAGGACCATGTAAAGGCAAAGCTGTATAAAACAAAACAAATAGTCAAAGTACTCTTGTCCCTTACCATGCAGAGGTAATGGCACTGTAAAATATCCAGTAATGTGTGATCCTTGTAGGTGAGTGCCATCGCTGTAGTCCCTGTAGGTAAAACAGCTGCTGTCCTTGTCTGGTGGGTGCCAGTATCTCTGGGCTCAGTTTAACAAACAAATATGAAAAACTGATCTACCTGGGAATTGTGTACCCTGCTTGTGGCTTTTCTTGTAGGACAGAGATATATCCTTTCAGTGCTAGTTCGATCTCCTGCCTCATTGTTGTTTGCATGAATTTTTTCTTTGTATTTGAGGGATTCCTGTAGCATTAAATACCCAGTTTCTTCTAGACATGGAGGTAAGGCAAGTCAAGCTCTGGTTTATCATCAGATTGCTGAGCCAAATTGATGGGGTGGTTCCACTAGATAAGAAGTGTTGTGTATCTGCGGTAATTTTATGTGTTAGAGTAACCCATTGTCTTTCCCTTCCATGTGTGTTTCACAGCAGCTCTCAATCATTGCAGGAGGTGTTGGATTACCTAAATCTTCTGCACATAAAGAATAGACAATATTCAGTTTGCCTGCACTTAGTAAAGATCAGAGCAATGTATCCAATCATAGCTTTCTCATGTTACTGAATCTTTGTTCTTACTGTTGTTGTATAAATAGTTTGGAAAGAGAAATTTAGAAGTAGTGATACAGCAAATCAATTGTAGACATGGCAGGGAGAACAGATGTGTTATTTGCAAAAAGCAGGATCTTTCACATTTTCTGTAGTGTACCACACAAGAACAATCCAGCAAAGACAGTAGTTCCTCCTTTTCCCACAGAGATGTTGTCTTCTGATTTAGAGGTGCTCTGAAACCACCAGGATATAAAATTTTGAACATAAAAGCAGAGGAAGGAGGAGATTAGGTTTCAGTTATACACAGTGCCAGGAGAGGAAGAAAAAAAGGGTTGCAGATGATTCCCTGGATTCTTACTGTCCTGGCTTGGAGGGGAGAGGGCATTATATGAACATGAATTTTGGGAAGTGTCCACCTCAGTATTTATTAAAACCAAATTTTATGTCATTTCTAGGTATAGCAGATACAGTCTCAGCAGTATTTGTTTGACATTCCTGTGAGCCTCTACAACTGGTCAAAGACCACAAGTATCATGAGGACAGACACTGTATATGAAGGTGGAATTCAAAAAACCATTTTCAAATATAAGAAATGGCTGTAAGGGCAATTCCTGCAATTCCTAGCTGAAGTTTTTAAAAATGTTTTTATTTTGAATTTGTGTTGAATGCCAAATTTCTCATGGATTAAGAAGACTGATTTGCAGAGTGCACAAAGAGAAGCTACAAAGATGGACTGAAGCCTCAAATGGAAGCTTTATCCAGGTGTTGAATACTACTCCATAGAAAAATCTTAAAAGGAAAGAAATTATGACAAATAAGAAGGAATTTGAATCAAAAAATCAATACTATAAGAGTATATTTGAAATCATTTGAGTATAAGAAGAATCATGAGTAACAGTTTAGAAAGTCAGCAATTACAGAATATATCCAATAGAGTGAGTGTTAAATTTCCCTTATTACTTGAATTCAGACCTGCAACTTGCTGGTAATAAAAACGTGTTCCAGCTTTGCTGAGCTGTGAAACTGCAGCTGTGGGCAAATGTAACTAGAACTCACAATGAAACATGTAATTCTAAAATGCTCTGAATTTTTGACTTCAAATGCTTTACCTGTATCTTTTAAGAAGGCCTACCATGAAAAGTATTAAAGAAATTCTGTAATTTTTTGCACTCAATTATTGTACCATGTTTTTAGATTACTTTTTTATAACTTTTATGACAAGTGCAACAAATGTTTATAATTGTATATTGTTAAGTGATGCTGGTTTATTCCTTCTAATTGTTAATATTTTAAATGAAAGAAGACCAAGTGTGATGTTTCTTTACTTCAGGTTTTGCTACTTACTGAATTTACTTGGCTGAAAACTTCAGTTTTAAAAAATGTGAAGTCTTCTATACTCTTGAGTGTTGTGTAGTCTGGCCTTCCCTGAGTGGCTTACAAACAAAGATAGCACTCTTTCATAACTGGAAAACAAAGTCTGTAATGGGCACAGATAGCAGTAATGTAGTCACAGCGATATGAAACACAGATGTGCCTCCAGTGTTTTTGAGGTGCTACTGACAGTACTGAAGTACTGTGGTAGAGAGAACTTAGCAGAAATTCCAGCCTACAGTGTTTGTGTCTTTCCAAAGGGAGCACTTAAAAAACCAAAAGTCCATTTTATAAGATGGCAGTGCTTTATCAGTATTCTATAGCCAAAGTTGCCTTTTATTGTATACCACTTTGAATAAAAATCACTTTAAATGCCTGTCATACTCTTGTTTGAACTTTATAGTTTGTTTTAAAAGGAGACTTAACAAAAGATGAGCTTTAATACTGCTTTATTTGGAATGCAAAGTAAGTACTTATATGCTATTTTTAACAGTATTTCTGTGTAAGGAATTTACATTCACATGTAGAGATAGCAACATGATTCTTGATGTATTATAAGTTCAGAATGGTTTGGTGTCTGTAGATTCAGGACTTACTTTTTGAATGTAGCTTTTGAAACTTGTAACCCAAAATTCCTTTTGAAATTGCACTAGAGCTCAGAAACTAATATTCTTCTGAAGGTGATGAGATTGATTATCCTTAACTAGTCATATCCTAGTTATCCTTAACTAGTCATAAATTAGTAGCAGCCATTAGGCAAACAAGCAAATACAAAAATATGTACAAATAAGTCATGATCATAGTAACTGTGTGTAATTTTCTCCCTTTCTCTAGGCGCAGGCTTTAAGAAGCCAGCCAGGGGTAAAATTTGCCCTTGGTTGAATTGGGGGTATCATTTTACTCTTAATATAGGCTAACTCAATACAGATTTATTTTCTCTACAAGCAATTAACTTCTTCCACAGGACAATTGTACTATTCACAAAACTGTCATACATAAATACATATTTACACACCCACAATCTTGGTGGGAATGGCTGGGAGCACCACTGAAGGTGAAAGTAAGGAGGTTGTTTACAGCAACATCCTAGAAAGGCAGGTTAGTCAGAGTCATCACTGCTGAAGTAGGAGCTGTCACAGTATTCTGCTGTGTAAAGGAATTTATGAATGCTTGGGTTCATCTTTGGTATCCAGTGTCTTGGCACTAGAAATGTTGAAAGATTGAACAAATCCACAAACACCTTGTATCTGTCACTGAAAAAGACAATTGGAACAATATTTCCATCAGCATAGAAGGCCATAATTTCTATATCCTCAGTAATCATTCCTTCTCATGCAAATAACAAGATTCCTTGCACCAACGCTCCAGAATATTGCAGAGCAAGAATCCAGTCCTGACTTCCTAGGGCATAGAAGATTAGGCTTAATAGGGATCTATAGCAACATCTTCTGAAAATGCAGAGTCCATAGAGTGTGATCTCTAGCAGAATTTATCTAGGAACAATAATGTTAACCTGGCATTAAGGTGGAGTGGGAGAGCTTTCTAAGAAGGACCATGGGCATTCAATCCTCAACATCAGTCTAACATCTGCTTTCTGCTCTGCCCTCTGTTCCATTGGTTGTGATAGGAGTTGCTCACAGCTCTACATTGTGGTTCACAGCTCTTTGAGAGCAAACCTCAAAGAAGATCCTCGTTTAAGGAGGTTGTGCAATTAGAGGTCATGCTAGGGAATAAAGAAACTCTGTCACACAGTAGCTGGGGCTCACTTCCAGCCTGTATCACCTCCTTAACTTGGGCTAGCTGGCACACCAGCTGAACAATGCAGGGTTCATATTATTGCTATCACTGTAACGCTCTGACTGAGAATTACAGATGGCATGAGTGATCAAAAGGGACTTTTTTGCCTTAGAAGGCTTGGAATTTATATGTCACTGATAAATAAATGTACAACAACCAAGGGGAGATGTGCTGGAGTCCCAGAAGAGAGTCAGCAGCCCTCTGGCCTCCAGTCAGCCATCTGAATTATGTCTCCTAGCATTAGAGTGTTTATGAGCTGCATTGTTGCAGGTGCAGGGGAAGCACGTTATTTGTACCTCACTGTGGAACGCAAGTAGTGATAGCCTGATGAGCCTCCAGTGCCAGCCTTGCCACCAATCATTCTGTGCACCAAGCAGACGTGGTTATCTAAATGATACAACAGGAGAAAATAGCACATGTTCAGTATTCAAATAAAATACAGAGTCACATTTATTGAAGGTCATTCAGAGATCTTTACAGGGATACAGAACTCTTAGGTGTTCAGCAATGCAGGAGTTAATTCTGCCATTCTTAAGTCAATTATATAAAATTATTGTTAATTCAGAATGAACACACTAACTATTACACATTACTATGCTCTGTGAATACAGAATTACACATTCACTTATGTATAGATATGGAAGGAGGCAGAAGGAATGTTTGCATATAAAGACATGATGTTGTGACTTTTTGGGATACATTGAAAAATAGATACTTGTCCCTAGATAAGATAGTACACTTAAAGCAGGTCAGAGAAGTGATAGCTATACCTATGTACCTAATGATCACAGAAGCATCTCTTTATCTTCCCTCTTGGCTGAAGTACAAACATTAAGAGTCATTCCTAATGCATGAACTCCAAAGCTCAATTCTAAGACTAGGTATAACTCAGAGACAGAACAATTTATTTGCATCTACAAGAGGGAGTGTCACAGTCAAAAAAGTCAGACTTACATCTCCATTTAGTCATGAGCACATCGAGATCCATAAGGGAGGTAAGAAGCTGAAATGGAACCTGGAAACGAGGCTCCTCCCTTGGAAAATGAAAGAGAGGACAGTGAGACCTCTCAGCATAAGCTTTATTTTTCAAAGTTGCATTTCACCAGTGCTTAGTGACTTAAAACTTGCTTTTCCTAAATTGGTACTGGAATATCACCAGATATTTTAACAAAAGCTGCTGCTGTGTACGTCTTCATCTGTCCCTTTATTTTTGAACTTGGAAATGGACTCCAGATCTTTTTAGGACAGGTAGAACAAGGCATTTACTAGTTACAATCTGAGGAGCAGCACCTGGTCAAGCTGCCCAGAGGGGATGTGCAACCTCCCATCCTTGAAGATATTCAGAACTCATCAGGACATGGCCCTGAGCAGCCTGGTCTGACCTTTGAGCTGCTTCTGACTAATCAGGGTTCCTGTGGAGGGCTGAAATAGATTCCTTCCCACAGCCCATTCCAGCCTAACTAAGCCTGTGCTGCTGTTCTTAACCTTCCCCTGTCCTCCTGCCAGTCACCATCAAAGACACAACATCACCTGTAGAAGTAGATCATCAAGGCCCCCTTCAGTGCTTTGTAGGACAGTCTCCTCTCCCCTGCAAAATACAAGTGTCCTCAGTTGGCTGCTCATTCTCCTGCAACTTCAATGCTACAACAAGCATTTATAAATAACGTGTAAAACATACAAAGTACATATTCACATATGGTAATAAAATCTACCTTTACTGAGCAGATGTTCATGGCGTTTTTCATCAAACAATGAAAGTAATATGTCTCTCTGCTTTTGAAATTCAGACAGTAAGTCATCTTTTTCTTCTGATTCTGCTTTGGCCTTTGGTATTTAAAACAAAGACAAGCTTTAGAATTCAACAGGGAAAATTAAGCACTTGAATGACTCATTTTGCAATTTTTATTTAAATAAATACTCTAAAGTTTGAATCTTAGATGTAAGAACTGTATTTTCAAATAAGATACATGAGTCACTGTCCTTTGAAAAGTGCAATTACCAAGAAATGTACAATTAAATAGATTCCAACACAACCCAGATAAATGAATATTCAAACAAACTGGCAATTTATTGCACTTCTTGGTCTAGAGGCTTTAAAAAGTTAATTGTAATTTGTTTGAAGTCTGATTTATTTGTTTTCAAGGCAAAAAAGTTACATCTCTACAGAGCAGGGGCCAAGAAAATTGTAAATAAAAAGTTTAGATAAGTTAGAAAGACATAAACAGATATTCTCAGGAAGTTGATAAATTTTTTTTTCATTAAAAATGAAAATATTAAAAAATGTTATTTAAAGCTGCAGGTCTTGAAATCATCAGGGATTTTCTGATGCTTATTTGCCATTGCAATACAAATGATCACATAGCAGCAAATTGCCATATACTGTTAAACAGAAATGGGCTCTTAATGGGACATTCCATATCCACAGCTCAGGAGCCCAAACTTCATATTCACTTTATATTGTAGATGCAAGTACTAATTAATGGTGAAGTTGTAGTTTCAGTAAAATCAAATTCAGCCCTTCCATTGATACTAATCCATCCCTTTTGCAATCCTGATCATCCATGTACCTCATGCTTTAAATCATCTTAGACATCAAATTAAAAAAATATTCCTATTTCCTGAAGAATTTGCATTTTTTTCTGCTTCTTGCAGAAAAAGACTGATGAGGATTAAGTGAAGTGAGTGAGAAACTTTGAATAAGCCAAAAGTTAAATTTATGTCACAATACCATTTTGCCAGATGTCTTTGCCTATTGTTAGTTCAAGAGTAAACTATATACCTGTATCAAGGCAAATTCCTCTTCTAGGCCTTTTAAAACATTCTCTTCAAATTGTCCCCAGAAATCAAATTCTTCTGAGTCAAGTCCCGGAGTTCTTTCCAGCCATGCCTTTAATAATAATAGCAGTAGTGGTAGTAATGATAATATATTCAAACAATAGCAATGCAACTGCATTATCCTGGAATTACAAGTTATAGCAACATAAATTCTACTGCTACAATTCTGCTTTAGCAATAAGCACTTCTACAGTATCCTGCAGAAGTGCTTAGTGCTAAATTCAGCATGTCCATGTGGATGATTTACACCTGCCATACCATAATGGTGCCATACCAGCCCCCTCAGGTTCCAGGTTGCCTGGACAATGTTGGAAGACAGAAGCTGTCTCATATTCATCTTTAAAGCAAACTACAGAAAAACAAACCTTATTCCACATGTATATAAGAGAAGAGTAATGATAAGTCTCAGAAGGAAGACAGAGCCATCTATTGTTTTTAACCTCTCTAACAGCCATCACTAACAGTGGGACTATTTTTAAAATTTTCCTCCCAAAAGGGCTTATAGTCACAAAAAGCAATGCAAGTGAAACAGTGCATCTACATTCTTATCCCACACTTCCACAATGCTATTTACCAGTTTAACAGCCAGAATTTTCAGATGAAAGCAAGATGCTGTGAAAAACCAGTTGGTTTACTAACAATTAACTCTCTTTCATGCCCAATTTGTCAAGAATCCAAAACACGATTGACAGAGAATTTGCCAACATGCTTGTTTCTCTTAAGGTAGGAGAATTTGTCTCTGACACTAATGAAGGACATTCTTGGGAGATGGGGAAAATGAGGCAAGGTCCAAGACAGACATTGTTACCTCCACAAGTTGCAGTAGTGTTGGTTCTTGCTCTGATTGAAGCAGCAGTTCATGATCCTGTCCCTTGAAGTTATCACGGTAATGCCTTCTGTTATAAGGCACTCTCAGGCTTTGGGGAACTCCAATCTTGTTCTCCAGCAAGCGAAACTGCAGGCTCTGAAACCCTGAGGCTGGGCTTAGGTAGTACCTTTGGGAAAAGAAGAAAAGATACAAAAATACAGGGTGTTATTTTACAATGGTGGATTTTTCTTGTTCTCTAAAAATCCCCCATATTTCACATCTGAAGAATATCAAATAGCTATCTGAGGACTTTTTTATATGACTGCACTTAGGAAAAGGAAAAAAAAAACAAGCAATTTTAATGCAAATACAGTGCAATTATGATCTCATTTTCTAGTTCTGTATTGTTTGTGCATACACAGGTAGTGCAAACGTAAACCGTGTGAATTTGTGCTTTAAAAGGGCAGCTTTGTGCATGTGATGTACAGGAGGCAATGTCAGTGAATAGAATTTCCTTTCCAAATAGACTAAGCAGCTGCACCCCAAAAAGCTATTACAAAAATTGTCACAGCAACAACATGCCATTTTAAATAGTCTTGATACACAATATAATTCCTATATATTATTATGTATAATAGTCCATACATGCAATATATATATATGCAATATTGTATATTGCCTTATTCTATAGAGTAGAATAATGCTCAAAAGAACTCCAGTGGAGTTTTTTTTTGAAGGATTCATTAATGGGAATCTTAAGAGTTAAGTCATCTGACCATGCTGAAAAACAATTACTTATATAAGCAACCTGAAATCCCACATTGCTAGATAATTGTAATGCATTTTGAATTGTGAGTACAAGCTTTGACAGTGACACATCATTGATTTAGTCTTATGCTTACTTATCAAATGAGCGTGTGGCTGAAAAGCTGAAGAAGGTATAGATCAAAATGGATGATTAGCCCATGGATTTCCCCTGCTGTAGGGTAATGCTCAATTCAAACAAGTGAAGAAAATTCATAGTTTCCTGCTCTTTTCAATAGGGGACATTAAAAGATAGAAGGGAAAGGCTGCCAAAATACAAAAGCGAATGGGATGCTGGATGGTACTGAGGTCACAAGGCAGGCAGATATGCACAAGTGACACAAGCAGGAGAAGAATAGGGAAGGGAGACTATGGATGAAGCTGTAACATGTGGCAGTGTGGTGACCGGGCCTAGATGTAGAGAGGGAAGAGAACGAAATGTGAGAGGTGAGATAAGCCAAAGGATCCAGAGAAAGCCTGAGCAGAAGGCAGAAGAGGTACAACCACCCAGCCCAGCAATGCACTGAGCTGCTACTGGGCAGCAGAAGTTATTGGGGAAAAGGACAAGGGGCAGCAATGCTTCCTTCAGCCTCCAGCACTGCAGACCCAAGGCAGCACCATGCAAACCAAGACAGCTGAAATACCTGTTTGATAATCTAGGGAGAGTGCATGTCTCTCCCCCAAGCTCTTCTATGATTTGCCATGGAGCAAGTCTTCAATCTGCAGTGCAAAGTTTCAACTAAATTGCTATCAGAACCGTGAGCTATTTCTCTTGTTTCTGCTGTTTTAACTTTTGACCCTGAAACCAGTCAGCAGCACCCTACACAAAAGAGTCAACAATTCACTTGTACTTCTTTCCAGAACATGCTGGACTCACAGTCAGGGTCAATTTCATAACTGACCCTTGCACTTTAATGTCATGTTTGCCTCTCCAAGGTGAGCTCTCAGCCTACTGACAGACACCAGCACACATGCAAAATTCACAATCCGTTCTAAGGGTGGGAATTACCAGCTCCTGGATTGCTGTGGAGGAATAGTAAGTCTTTACCTGAAATCAAAGAAGTCTAATGCAGTCATAGTTTCCAAAACTGAGAACTGTTCCACAAGTAATTTCAGAATCAGTGAAATTCTGTTCATTCGAGTAATAACCTTCAGCATGTTCCTCTCATCTCTTACCTGTAAAAAAAAAAATAAAGATCATAGCCAGAATGGTGTTTGGTCTAGATCCTACATAGCTGTTTCATGTCTTTTCACTGTTGTACATCACTGTAGTTCCCAAGTCCTTCCCATATGAAATACATAGAGGCAGAATCTCATATGGAGCAGAGCATTCTGGTTTTAACTTAAAACTGAAACTAAGTTTCAAAGATTGAAATCTATTTTTTTCTGACTGATGCTACATTATAGGTAGGCCTATCATAGAGGGTTTTCTTTATTTTTCTTTTCTATGCTTTTGACTAAAATAGAAGTCAAAGAAATTAAATTATAAAAATAAATTATAATTTCCAATATCTGCAATATTGGAAATTATAATTATTATATTATTTATAATATATAATATATAATTATATATAATGTAATTATATATATTATAATATATATATTATATAATATATAATAATGTAATAGAATATATAATTATTATATTATTGTAATAATTTATTTTTATAATAATATTGTAACTTAATATTCTATATATGAAAATTATATACTTTCTGTTATAATTACTTCTAGAATAATTTCTATTTTTGCTCCATTCTGCAAGCCATAAGGCAGTTAAAGAAATTACTTTGAACTTGAGAAGCTAAATAATCTGAAAGCTACATCAGGAGAGCACATCTAAAACATGTTCATCAGAAATGTGCATTAGCAAGCAGAGAAGAAGAGAAAAGACTCCATCTGGTGGGAAATAGATAATATTAAATGGAAAGCACAGAAGTTCTTTTTTTCACTAAATTAAACACTCTGCCTGCAGAGTAGTCTGCTAAAATTCTGTTCAGTTTCAACGGGATTTAACTTCTCTCTGAAATCTGGGCATGCAACCAGGAAATATCAAACTACAAAAAATGGCAGATGATATTTATTTCCCTAATTGCTTGGCTGTGTATTTGACCTTAACATTGACATTTCAATTTCTGATCACAAGTAAGGCTTCATTTTTCAAAAAAAAAAATTCTTCTTAAGAACTGGTTATGGTAAGTTACAATTTGATAAAATATTAAACTAAAACACCAATGAAATTAGGAATATAGTGGACAACAGAGAACATTTTCATTGGACCTTGAAAAGAAAGTTCCTTCTTTCAATCTGGTCTAGTTTCAAATCTTCTGCTAAGACATGCTAAAGACATACTCAATGTATTTCTCAAACTGCATGCTGTCAGATTTTTCTGTGGATGTAGTATCAATTCAAGAGTTTTCCTTTCTTACCTACTGTTATAATGTCTGCTTAGCTTTGGACAAATGTGAAGAGTTGCTTATGTTTGTAATTTTCAGAAATTCTTGCACAGTATTACGCTGCTTTGGATTACTGCTTCTCTGTTGGATTTACTATTACACAATCACAAAAATGAGTTCTCCTCACAGCAGATATTGCATGGAAGGAGACAGTAGGTAAACTTCATAAACTGAACAAAGGCAGAAATTACTTTTCAACCTAAAAATACCTGTAAGCCTTCTGCTTTTTGGTTTTGCCTCTGAGCCTGCCTTTTCTCCAGTAGATATTTCCAACTTAAGTTTCTACAGTTACCCAGCACTAGCAAGAGAGTATGAGAGTGTTTTGGCCAATGAAATTGGCCCTGGAAGGTGATCTACACAAAAGGCATACTTCAGGAGGAAGTAAAATTTTGCTGATCAAAAATCTGTACTATCAGGATATAAGAGCCACTCAGCCAAATTTCATTTGGTCTTTTGATGCTGTTTCTAAAAGGAGCATATGCTGCTTTAGTAAACCCAAGTATATCAGACAGAGGCAGAAAGCAAGAGAAAATCAGGGCTGAATTTTCCCAAAATTCATATTTGTTTTAACTTACATGACCATTTTGAAAGATCACTCGCACAGAGTCCATTTCCCACAAAATCTGTTTAAACCAAAGTTCATATGCTACAACAAGAAAGACAGTGTTAGCATCAACTCCAAGGTTACTTTTTCTTCTTATCACCAAGGAAAAAAAGTTTTTACATGTTGATTTGAAATTAGTAGCCTACATTGACACAGCCAGTGCAAAAGAAGATACACATAAATTTATTACTTGTTACAGTATTCTGTCCTTTACCTGAAGCATTAGGCAAAATAAATCTAGAGTCGAGAATACTGAACAAAGTTTTTTAAAATATGTTTTACACATCAGACATTTCATCTGCAGATTGCTCATTACAAAAAGAGGAAAGAGAAAATCCAGATCTGATACTTCAATAGAATCTAACTCAACACCTGCTTACAAACTACATGTTTTCTGTCAGTAACAGAAAATATCATCATGCCAGGATCTGAAAAAAAGGAAGATGTGAGCATTAGGGAGTACCTAACTGGTGTGCTGATTTCTAGACAGCTTCTAGATGGCTAAAACTGGAATTTCAGAGAAGGCACAAGGCAACACCCAAAATTTGCCTACAATAACTTGCATAGCAGCCTGTTGCTTGGATGACCCCAAGGTTTTCACCATCTTAATTTCTGTAAAAACAGAACCATCCATATCTTGGTTTACCAAATCCAAAGGTTATACTTATGGCTTCACAAGCAAAGAGTTGATTACTGCCTTAGAATTTGTATATGAATACATGCACATATAAAAACAGATAAAACACAGACATATTGCTGTGCCAGTGTCTGAAATGAAAAGAAAAAGGTTCATTGCATGTGTCAGCACCAATTAATTCTCTGTGACAAAAATATTGGCTAAGTAAACCACCACTGCACCCCTCCACTTACCTTGATGTGTCACAATGAAAAGATGCTCATCATGGATTTTTTTCCCTTTCTTCTCACTCTCAAGTTCTTGAGCATTCAATATTTTGTTCAGCTTAAAAATAAAGGTAAAAATAAAGGTAAGAACTGTTCTGTAAAGCTCTGCTATCAGTAATGGTAGTGTTACTGCATACAGCTAATTTTTAAGAACAATATTTTTAAAAATACATATAGAGACCTCACGCTCTAGGTTGTATGAGAAATTTGACTAAATTGTCTCAGGTATGACTTTTACTTTTTAGTTAGAAAAAATCTTGCCTGAAATGGAACATTTAGGTACCTCAAGTAATAAAGTTTTGACAATAATTTAAAGGGTAATTTTAATTACATAAATATATGTATGCATAGTTTAAAAAATAGAGAAAACAAAATATCCAGCATGTTTTCCAGATTTTAGATCTATACTGTCCTGTCCCATGAAAACAGAGTTCCTATAGTAAAATTCTTAGTAATCATGCAACAACATCTGCATAAGAGTACTGAGTTGAGGCAGTAATAATTACTTAAGTTCAGACATTATTATATGTTTTTCTTAGTCAAATTTACAATCTAATCATAGCTGTTTTCAAATTAATCTTTGCAAAATTCTAAAGAGTATGTCAACAAATCAAAGTTAACATACTCTTACTTTAGTTCAAAAGAAGAGTAATTCCCTTCAGTTCACGCTGTCTAAAAAATAAAAACCCAAAAGAACTTCTGGATTCTTTTACTATCTATGGTACTTTATTTGTACTTATTTCTTAATTACTTCTAGCTTTTGCAGAAAAGGATTTTTTTTTTGGGGGGGGGGTTCTTTTGTGTTCCCCCCTAGTCATCATCCTACCCCCTAGATTTACCCTACCCCTGAAATAGATTTTTCCAGCCAAGTGTTCTGGATGTTCAAGGACATTGCGCAGATCCTGCTGACGTGCAGAAATTGCTGACCAAAGAAAACTTTTAGTGGTGTGTCACTTTACAGTTTGCCAACATGGATAATTCCCTACCAACCCCCACAAAATATCTGTATTCCTTGCAGTTTGAGAGCCCACCTTGAGGTCCAGGTGAGATGGGCACCTGTGCCTGCTACACCTGGAGATGTGTCTCAGTCAGTGACTGACTGCTGGGAGCAGTGTCAGTCACAGGTGCTGCCTCAAGAGCAGCCAGCACAGCATACATGAAGTCATTTAACTTACTTGTAGGTATTCTCCATAGATAAGCCCACCTTTGCTGGCTTTATTTATGCCTTCTTGAGATTTGTCGTTATTTTCATCCTCCAAAGATAGCTTGCTAAAATTAAATCTAAGAAGAAAATGAAGTAAATATGTAAGTTGCTTCATTAAAGAATTATGAATATACCTGCCTTTTTACTAACATCTACAATTCAGTCAATGCTTTATTTTGATAAACAGAACCAGTAAAGCAGGCTCTTGATAAAAACTCAAGTTCCTTGTCACAGTAACAGCTGGTAACATCACATAAAATAACAAGTGCTCAGACAAGTCCTTGTATGATCTCTACTTATTTAGCAACAGCTAAATGATAGCTACAGCTACAGCTGTCTATTTGCTGATAATAAGTAATTCCTCTCTGAGATTTCATATTTTGCACTAACACCTTATCATTTGAATGGAATTTATAGAGTAAAACAGAAAGAGGAAGGACTCACAGGTAATTCTTCCCCGCAAAGGGGCACTGGCTCATGGTTTCAGGATCCAAACTCGCTGAGCGGCACACGGGGGAAAACACCCTGATAGTGTTCCCAAACCTGCTGCAGTTCCCTTTTATGTAGCCTTATCTCACTGCCAAGGCCAACCCCCAGATTCCCCTCCTTAGCCCTCAGCCCATCCCCACTATTCAATGATGGCAGAAACCATCACAGCACAAAGGTCAGGAAGTTCATGTGTTGTTGGCTCTCCAGGACTGTGTTTTTCCCTGCCAGATATAAAATGAATGGATGACATGCTTGTTTTGTCCAATGGCACAAGCTTTTTGTGCTTTTTACTGCAAGGTTTCCACCAGTTGCTTCTTTGGATGCATTTGTATGGTGCAGTGTGTAAGGTGTAAATCAATGAGAGGTCTGTGTGTGATAAAAAGGCAATATTTAATAAAACCACGAACGGTTAGAGTAGATTTTTAACCTGCAGCCTTTTGTAGCCATTAAGGATACCATTAAGTTTAAAAAATCAGACACAGGGAAAAAGAAAAGAGGGGTGGGGGCGGAAGTGAAAAAACCTGAATGACAGACTAAATAGCACTTATTCAAAGAGATTTCAAGTAATATATACAATTTTTAAAAAATGTACTCAGATTAAGTGAAGTACTAAAAACATAATGAACCGCTCATGCTGGTTTTCCAAGTATTTAATTCAGAATTATTTCTTAATTTTATCTCCTTGCACAAAAATTTCAGTCTCATTTATTGACAAATGTTACTCAATTCTATCTGGTCATCAGCTTAACACACAATGAAGTAACATGTAACTAGCATACACTTCTTTTCTGCCTGCCAGCCCTTTCTGAAAAAAAAGTTAATGCTCAGTTTCACTGCAAACAAAACTACAGGACCTCTGTGACCCTGGATCATTTGCTCTCTGCAAGACTTACTCTGCTTAGTGGTGTCTGTGGTGGTTTTGGCTGTTCCAGTCCCTTAAGAATAGTTTTCTCATTAAAAAAAGGCAGATGTAGGATGTGGGTGATGGGATAGATACCCCGTTCAGCCAGATGTCATTTCTCAGGCTTTACACAAATCAGCTTAAATTAAAGTTGAGCCACAAGAAATGTAGGACTTCACTGAAGCAACTACCAAGCAAAGTCAAGGAGTTCTTCCTTCCTGATATAAAACATGACAGAAGAAAATAATCCTCTCCTTACACACACCTACATGTGCTCAGCAAATGCAGACAACTAGAGATGGAAATGAGGACATCACAAACCAAATGCTGAAAGCAACTTTTCACATATTTGCACTCAAACAGCTTGATTTACAAATGTGGAAATCTTGCACATCCATATATCTCAAAAGAAAAAGAAGGCTTGTCTTGTCATTCCTGTATATCTTCACCTGAAACATCCAGACTAAGCACGCATAATGAAATCAAACTCTTATCTTTTCTCATGGCACAAAGAAAGAAAGAATGCGAAACTAGTAAAAATAAGGACAGCTGGAAAATATTGAACTTTTAACCTCACAAAATATGTTAATGTATGTTTTCTTGTGCAGTTTTATTTTCTTCTGTGAAATACAGAGAATTATAAACTTCCGGTGCAATGATCTCTGACAGGCAACCTTTACATTGCCTACCCAGCAGGCAAAGGACTTTGAAGTAGCAGAGCCCTTTTACACTCTCTACTTAACAAAACATTAACTCCCTATTTGGGAAATAATAGTACCATTAATTCACTCAGGGTTAGCAAACTCACTTAAAATCTAGCTGGGGATATTGTCTAAGCAACAACTATACAAACACCCCTTCCAATTCAGCAACAGCCAGCCTTCAGTCAATCAAGTAAATCAGCCAGACAAGAGCAATTTAGAAAGTTTTTTCCAGTGTTTCCAACATGCCAAATTCCTTGTTTAAGGACCTCATAGCTGAGGTTCCAAAGCTGTAAACTGATCAATTCCTAAAGAACTGGGTAATATTATGGATAACATTTGCATCCATTCATTTAAGAAAATTTAATCTCACACTAGCTGAATTCAGCTCTCTAACCATTGCAACTACAATAGATCTAAAACTCTCCAAGATCAGTGAAAAAAGATATCTTGATGAAGACTTGAAAATCCCTGAAAAAAAACCACAGACAATGGTTTTCAGACAATGGTTGAAGCCCTCTCGATAAGGCTTCAAAGTATGTAACTAACTTGGTAGTAAAATAATTTAAGTGGCTTGTATGACCTGATTATGAAACTGTCTGTTGGCAGTGTAGATGACAGCACAGCCTGCAAGAGCCCTCAGGTTTGGATCAGCTCAGAGCCTTGAACTCTGGCATGGCTGCAGACACCCTTAGAAATAAATGTGCTTCTGCCATGCTGCTCAAATTTGAGGCTCACTGTAGGGACCTGATTTTTATTGGAGTGTCCTTTATATCCTGACAGATATTTATAGCCACTTGGTCATCTCTCCTACTAGCATAATCATAAACAAGTCTTGATGAAAAAAGCTCTTCAATGTGAATGTATCCAAAAGCAAAACATAACTTTAATTTTAAATTATGGTATTGCTTTTTTCTCAAAATGTACCTTCACTTCCCTTTTTCATGTTGAACACTCAAAATCAGAAAGAAGCAGATCTAGCCACATGCATAACTTGCTGTTCATGCTGCAGATGACTGAGCAAGGCTGTGAAAACCAAGAGTGTGTGTCCCCTTGGGTTTTATTTTGTTATTTGTTAATTTACTTCTAACGTGAAAGTCAGATAAAAAACCTTCTTTTCATCACAGGGGACTCTTATCTTCAGCAGACAGTGAGAATGTTCTGTTTTGTGACTGGGCTGAATACAAGACAAACAGTTACATACAACAGAAAAAAAAAAAAAAAAAAAAACCCAAAAAACCCTATAAACAAAACAAACAAACAAACAAAAAAAAAACCCACAGCTTCCCAAAACTGCTCTTTGTGGCCTTCAAATGCACTGCCACAGTCTTCATGACCAAACCTGGGAACAGTTAAGCACCCCTCTTAATTCACCCTGGCCCCTTTCCATTTACCTGCCCTTCCCAGGGGGATGTGGGGTGGCTGGACTGGCTGCAGTAGGGCTGCAGAGCAGGGACAAACTGAATTTACTTGGACTGAGAGCAGTGATTCACACGGGCAAAAAGGGAGCCTCTCTCCAGCCTGGCCAAGGGAGGTCCCATGTAAGGCAGAGGTGGCCTGCAGCATGATTTATGTATACAGCCAGAGCCAGGAGTCGGCATGTTCTCACTGTGGGGCTCTCCGTCTAAAACACTATGGTCTGATGAGGACAGGTAAATAAGACTGTCCTTCTACACACTGTCATGAATCCAAAAAAAGAATGAATTGGAAGTGACCTGTTCACCCAAGCCAAATCTCAAGTTTTCCTACATGAAATCACTTAAGGAGAAGAAAAAGTACACACACAAGTGGTTTGGACAGTGTCACCCATTCTACTGCTCAAACTCTCATCCTGATTACAAAATCCTCACAAATCAATTTGTTTGTCTAGAGTTTGCTAACTTGAAGAAAGAGCTCAGAGAGCTTCTGACTGCAAACAAATGACGCTTGAAGCTTCCCAGCACTCTGGTCCAACAGTTGCAGACTAGGAGCTACCCAGCACACATGGCTTCTACCGATGAAACAATGCCTGCAGTCAGTCAAAGATCCAAGTAGGTCATGCCATGCTGAAAAGTTTCAAAGAGAAAGTAAAAGATTGGGAAGAGCTATTAGAACAAAAGAAACAAACGTTAAAAAACAAAACAAAACACCATCAGCAAAAAACCAAAACAAAACAAAAAACCAACCCCAGCAAACTAAAAAGCAAGCTTATAAGCAAGCTTACAGTGCAATTATTTCCCCAGAATATTCATGTAATTTTCCAATTTTGATAGCTCCTGACTTCCTAAGATTTCTGTGTTCTTGCATTTAATAACCTTTTTGCAGATTCTGTGACTCCACAACCTGCAGCAATGAATTCCATAACTGAAGTACACATGTGAAGGAGTATTTCCATGTGCAAGTTTCAAATTTCCTGACAAATAATCAAGTAATTTTAATTTTTGTTTGGTACTTATTCCTGGCTAATGAGAAATAGGTGCACTATACCTTTGTAGTCCCAGGCACCCTGTTCTGCATTTGTGCAGATTCTGCTGTGACCTTTGTGAGAAAAAGTACTCAGAAGGAAAATATCTTTTCTACATACAGATGTTGCATTGTTAATTTCATAAAACTATAGTGATGAAATAATTTTGATAACAAACATACAACTATAATAGTGAAATGCAGTGCAGCAACTGCTGTTCTGGTTGACAAAGTGCAATTCAAATTGTAGAGGTGAAGCCCCCAGTGTCCCAAGCCAGAAGCTCCCTGTGCTGGCTACTCTGCTAGCACTGAACAAAAACCACTTCCTCACCCAATAATAACAACAGTAAGAGATATGTGAATAAGGACACATGAAAGGAAGGTGAAGAGCAGAAGATAAACTTGGAACCAAAATGTGACCTCTGTGTGTTTTGTGATTTTCCAAACTGGACTTACTATCTAACTAGCACTTGAAATTAACAGTTGGTTTTAAGAAAACTAAAATTTGGTGACTCCGGGCTAAAACAAACAAGCTTAAAGTTGATGCAATATTAATAATCCAATCAGACATTTGTACCTGGGGGAGGAACAGAGATCAAGGTCTTGCAAACTACAAACAAAGAGAGGAGATAGTGCTGGAAAGATTATTTTTTTCTTTCTAAATACCGCATTTGTTCAAATTCTTAAACACAAAGAACTGTGTCATCACTTCCCAGAATACTTTTAACTTCCATTTATGTTTCACATATCCCAGTGCAACCTTTCCCCCACCATCTCTCATTTGTGGCTCAGCAGAATGCAGCAGCATTTCTTTCACATGCTGATAATTTTTGACTAATAATTTTTATCCAAGTATGGAGAAAATGTTCTTTCACTTATATTGCCCAAACTCTCTGCTTTCATCAATGTAAATGGATCAGTGCCAGCCAGAACTGTAAACTTAGGAGAAACCCATATCTTGCACATATTCCGCAGTGTTGTCCCAAGGCAAACCTATCCCCTACTAATGCCTTGCAGCCACACATTGCAGGGTGCAGTACTTTAGTATATAAAGTATACAATCCTTTGGGCTGTTTTTCCCCTCCTGAACAACCCAGTCCTGGTTACCTGTGAGGTCCAGTGAAGCACAAACCTGGAGCCATAAGCTACTCCCTTGCCTCCACGTGGCTCAGCTCGTGTTGCTGTTTACTCCACAGCACAGCTGCCTGGCAAGTGCAAAGTGCTGGTTTAGGACAAACATTGACAAAAACGTGCTCATCTCATCCCACTCAGCATTATCATTAACAGATGGGGTGATGGAATAGGTTGTGCACTTCTTGAACTGACAAATGAGAGCAGCCTGGAAAGTCTAATAGCATGCTGGCAGATAGGAGCTGGAATTCAGAATTACCTTAATGCACTGAAATTAATAACATGCAGCTTCTGTGATGCAAAGAGCAGTACTTTTGAACTTCAGCCATGATAACCAAACTTACAAATAAGAAGTTCTTTAGAGAAAATCTTATACTGGAATTTTTAAATAGCAACTTTCTACATGGCATGGAACCCCTCACTTCTATCCAGCATCAGAAATCCATTTATCCATTACATTATGTCCTGGGCACCACTCTTCAAGACAGATGAAGACAATGTGAAAAGGGTTCAGAAGAGGATGGCAAGAACAAAAAATGTTTGATGTAGAAAATATGGCCCCTTAAGAAAGATGGAAAGAATTGACCAGTATAACTAAGAGAAGATTGTAAATAGAAAAGTGAGAAATACTTTCCTATCGAAAGGAAGGGCAATAAGCAGCTTCCAATACACCACAGGATGGGAAAAGGAGTAACCAGTTTAAATTATGTCAGGATAACACTGGCATAAGAAAACAAAAAATAAGGAAATTCTAGTATCTTTAATCATTAGAAAACAATGATGAGAGCTCATGATTTCTCATCAATGCGGAGAGAGACTCAAGGAGTCCTCAAACTCTCCTTGAGCACCTCCTGCTGCAGCCCCTTCTGCCCCCATTGCTGAATCCACTTTCAGCCCTTGCTCCAGGGAAGGAGCAAGACAGATGCTTGCATATACTGTCAGCACCAGCTTTCCATGAAATGGCAATGGCAATGCATTACAACAATCCAGGCAGTGTGTTGTTTTACTGTTTTGCCTTTTTCTGCTAATATTTTTGTATGAATTGAGTAAAAGTATTTGTAGTCTGCCATATTAGTAAATGCATTACTTCTGACTTAAAAGCAGATAATATTTGAGATGCTTCTATTAAAAGAGAGAGCTAAGCAAAACAGAAGAATTAATATCAAAAAAGCACTTATAGAGGGTGATGCAATGTAACAGGCATTGGAAAGAAACACTTTAATATATTCTAAAAAATACAATTTTGTCCAAAGAAAGCTAAATATACACCAAATGCATAATGTGTACACATGCATTTTATCTCAGCAACCCATAAGAATTCTCAGAAGATATTTTGCTGCAACTAGGCTATAAAGAATTAACTTTATTAGAATCACGTTATCTATTTGTGTCAGGAAATAACTATGTAGTTACGCTGCCTGCAGCATTACTTTTTAATTTAGCACCATAACAGCAGAACTGAACAGCATGTAAGAGTGACTTCAAATAATAATTTGAGTACAAAATTAGCATTATGTGTGAATGCAAAAAAATGGTGACCACCTCTGTTAACAGTTGGTTTTCCTATCTTTACTGCATTGACTGTTAGGGAATGTGTGGTTTTAATAACAAAATACATATGCTAGGAGTGAGTGGCCAGAGCAAGCTGCCTGTGACCAATTTACAGCCTGGAACCTGTTTGTCCAAGCTATTTGGGAAGGATGAACAAACATAAGATGGTTGGTCTTCATCCATTAGTATTTACTTAAGAATTAATATAAAACAACCATAAAAGAAAGAAATTTCTCAAAATCAATTTCTTATGTAAAACACAAGGGGACAACATAAGCCTTGTTCATCTAAAGCATTGCATAAGCATAGCAACTCTTTGTGAGGCAGCAACACAATTTAAAAAAAAAGTTGAATCACTTGCTGTATATAGAGCCAAGTAACTTACAGTTTGTGCTTCTTAATTCTATATACAAACAGTATAAAAGATTAACATAATTTATTTTATGAACTCAAGCAACTCGAGCAAGAGGTGTTGTCTGGGTTCTGTGAATTACAGTGGTTTGCATTAATAGGAGTCAATGGATCTGCAGGGCTCAGAAACTGCTCAGCAGAGCATCAGCTGGGCTCGAGTTACAAACAGCTTAAAAAAACTGCTTGTGTCAACACAAGTGCTGTGCAAAACTTGTCCTGGCAGAGTCCCACCAGTGAGGCAACAGTGATAAATTAAGCTGGGAATTCCAAGCAGTAGAGTACAGAAACTTGTCAGCCAGGAATAATTAAATGGAGTTCAGTGCTTTACCTTGTTGCTTGTAGCATTAACAACACAGCCAGAAACTAGCAAATGACCAGGCAGTGAGGCACCAAGAACCCAAGCTGATACACTAACCCAAGAATTCTGTAGTTGACCAACGGGACAACAGAGGGAAAGAAGTAAAGAAATCAGAAAGAGAATGTGAGGGGGCTTTTTAATTATTTTTTCCTAAAGTGTTAATGAAGTACATCCCACGTTTGAATCTTCTAGTATTCACTTTTATTAGATGTTCAGCTCTTTTCTTGAAATAAATTTCAAACAAGATAATTTTGCACATTAACAAAAAAAGCAGCCTCTGTACTTTTGCATAAGGCCTTACTGGAATGATTGACCCTGTGTGTATTCATCCTTGCCTACAGGGTTAGTTCTTAGAAGTAACAGCTCATTTTTGCTGAAATGTCTACAAGAACAAGAAGTCTGGAGCTGGTTATGAAGACAGCCATTCAAAGTGTGGATAAACTGCATCCTGTTCCTGCTAGTAATCTAGTGAGAGACATTTTACTGCTCTCCAGACCAGGAAGGGGGTTCTTATTTATCTCAAGAGAAGCTATTTAGTTCTGAACAGCACAGTATTTTAGCAAAGATCATAGGCTTTTCTAAAACAGAAGGAAAATATGTGAAAGAAATTTGTAAGGTGATACAATACCCAATGCACTTGTGTGACTATAAGCATAATAAGTAATTGAAATGTATATAAAGGTGTACATCTGATCCTGTAATCAGAATTATCTCCTTCACATTGCAGACTGTGTTAATAAAAGGCAAAACATAGCAACCCCAGCAGGTAAATTACCCAGTCCCATGTGTCATTGAGAATCACCTCCCATTTAGTGTTCTATAAAAGCCATTACCTAGCAGTGATCACAGTGGTAAGGCAGCTTCTTATCCATCCTTTCCTTACGGAAATCAGCACGGCCTCATGGACCAGATCAGGAGATTCATTCAGTGGGATGCCAAAGGTATGTAACTAGGTATATTAGAGTACTTTACCAACAGCTTTGTTATTTGTCATCTTTTCCAAAAGTAGCAATAATGTACCTTTTCAAGATACAACAAAGAAGGGAGAGCTCAAAAAAGCTTGTAGAAAAAAATTTGTATGCTTACTTAAAAAATGTTAAAAGCCTTTAGCTACTGGCCCTCTGTGTATTTAGAATAGAGCTAATACAGTTTTAACTAGGGAATCGCTAAACAGCATTTTCAACAGAAATCTGGAAGTAGAGTAAGGATTCTTTAAGACACTCACAAAGTAGTGCTAATGAAAGCAGCAACATGCTATTATTAGATAATCCTATACATTAAAAGCAAAAATTTATTGATTTTTTTTCTCAGGTGAAACATAATTTTTACTTACTACTATTTACTATACTAGCTATGCACAGGAGGAGAAATGCTTAGCTTAGCTTAATTTTTGCTAGATTCAAAGTTACAACTCTGCTGATTAAGGCAACTAGTGTTTTTTGATGAAGAAAAGCACTTGGCTTCTATGTAGGGACATGCTATCATTCTTATACTAGCCCAATGCATATAAGAGAAATAAATAGTCACAGCATTATCCTTGGAGAAAAGGATCTGACTTGCCTGTGATCTCTTGTTGCAGTCTATGGGCTGCAGATGCAGAGATGTAGGAATGTAGGAATGTACTTCTCCCTCTGTTCTGTTTTGGGGAACAGGAAAAGAACTCATCCCACTGTCCATGTGCTAGTGAGAGAGAAGCCTACAGCAAAACCAGAAATCTCCATTCCAGCACGATGTACAAATACACACATAGCTGAACAGATTTGCAGTGGGCTCCAGCAGTCACTAGAGCTAGGAAAGAAACTTTTGAACAGTTTTGCAGCGGAAAACTGTCTGAGGATAAAACAAGGTCATAGTAAATTACACAATATTGATCAAAGTACTTACACAGACCTTAAAAGAGCAACATAAAGTAAATTCTTTCCCTTCAGAAACACTTTGAAATCCAGCACCACCTGGGATTTCATTATCATGGTCCAGAGACTGTGGGCCAAAGAAAGGCCCCAGAGTACTGATGTGGTCACGATGTGGCTGATGTGGCTCTGGCAGATGACTCTTACATCCCTTTGTTCCTTTGCCCAGCTGTAATAGCCTTGAGTAACTCAGTCTTAAAAAGCCTATATTCTCTACCTACCACACATGCAAAGAATTAAAGCTAATTTTTGGATACAAACAGAAGAGAAGCATTTAATTGCTGTTAAACACTGATCTAAATAATACATTTTCAGATATTAAAAACTGTCTCACAAACTTTCTTGCTTTTCTTATGGACTTAATGCCAAAAAAAAGTAGTGGATGGCAATCTGTGGAAGAAGCACTTTGCGAAAAGAGTGATCCAATTTTGACAAGGTACAAAAAAGATCTCATGAAGTTTCCTTTATTTGGATATTTTGGGAGAGAAAATTAAGTTTAAATTCATGTCCAAAAGGTTATTCAGCATTAAGCATAGTAACGTTACTGCAGTTCCAGATATTGACTACATTCATTATTGTTATAACTCTTTTTAAACTTTAAAAAAGGTTTGGTTTATTTTAATATCAGTTTATAGAAAACATGATGCAAATGAAAACCAAACCCATCCCATTTCAAAGTTATGGAATCAGACAAGTGTGAACCTAAGAAAATGAGATTGGGTATTCTTTTGAACCTGCAAACCTTCCAATTCTTATCTTGAAAATTTTAATAGTGAAAGAGTGAAATTCCCTTTCATTTAATTCCATATCATTCATTTTAAACCTAATTTGTCAGAGCATGTGTGAAGGACCAGTCCTTTATGGAGTTGTTGCTGTAAAAATGAGATGTTTAACTTTTCACATAAGCTCACAGCAACCTATGGTTTTAAACCCCCGAGGTATGTCAAAATCCTATCTTTCCCCCAAAAGTGAAACTACTCTTAAATTAAAGTGCTTAAACATTTGTGGGCTTGAAATACTGCAAGATATACTTTATACTCAGGGCAACACCGAGCCCATCTCTTCCCACACAACTCTTCCATCCTCAGAATCAAGTTCATTACTTAAAGAGAGAATTTACAATTAATGGGAAAATTCACATCAGAATTATGTGGATTCCTTTTTTTTAGTGATGGTTAAACGCTAATTTTTTTTGAAATTTTAACTTTGTTCCACACTCAGGAATACTGGAAAAGATACGGTTGTGTTTGATAAAGAAACTGCTGCCAGATTGCGAAGACAGAAGGAAGTACCACGAGGAGTTCGCCTCATCCACTTCATTCCACGGCGTGCACAACATCGTGCACAGGCGGAGCAGGGCTCGCAGGGCGCTGTGGCTGCTGGTGGTGGCAGGCTGCCTCGCCACGGCTGCCTGGCAGATCTGCAGCCGCCTCAGCTACTACCTCAGCTGGCCAACCACCACTGCCGTGGTGGTCCAGTACGTGGAAAAAGTCAAATTCCCCGCTGTGACCTTCTGCAACTTGAACAGGTAAAAATTATGTTTGTTGTTTGCTCTTGAGACACAACACAGCTTTATCTGAAAGCAGTCAGGTTCCACAACCTGTTTGGACAAATCACATAAACCAAGGAAAATATGGCTGTGAGGGGCATGTCTTCCACATGTCCCTACCTCCCTCACCACCACATGATACTTAAAAGAGGATGAAAATACAAGAATCAAGAAAGGGAGGCTGCTTTTATCATCTCCCCCTTCCTTCAGATGACATGATTTTTAAGTTTCACAACAAAAGTTGGAATAGAAAAACTCTGGTAGTAGTGTTCTATGTATCAGTGTTGCTTTTCAGTGTAACTAAGGGGCAGCCATCAGCCCCATTGAAGTTAAAAATAAAAGACAAGATGAACAAATTATTTTAAACAGGAACTTCATGAAAGGTAAAACGCTTAGGTAAAACAGATATTCCTTTTTCAGAGGTGCTCAGCCTTTACGACTCCTGCTGATGTCTGGAGTTTTTGCAGGAAAAAAACATTTGGGTTGTTTGGAAATTGTGTGTCTAAGCAAGAACTTCACTATAGATTTCTACATTTGAAGACAGTGTCCAACATTCAGTGCAGCCACTTAAAAAATAATTTAATGAAATTGTGGCCTGATTTTTAGAGCAAAAACATGGAACAGTTTTAGAAACGCAGAAAGCTTATCCACATTTTTTTCCTCAAAAATTAGTACATTTTCTCATTTTCCACCTTCTGCTGGCAGAATCAGCCAGAAACCCAAGTCTCAAAGGCCTGGAGTGGTTCTGCCTCTCTCTGCCACTTCCTCATTACCTGCATAAAGCTACCCTGGGTTGCACCACACGATGGGCACTGCAGACAGAAGTCTCTGGCTGCAGCAGGCTGCCTGTTATAAACAAGCCTCAGTTCCTGTAACTATAGCAGCAGCACACCAAAAGGAGCCAGCCACTGAGCACAGCATTTTCCCATCTAAGTAACAGTTTGCTGCCGTATCCATCTGCCGGTCATGCTGTGTTTACCCTCCCCTCCTGTTCTTATTAACTGGGGATTTTTCATTAGCAGGACAAAAAGGCACAGCACTCCCTTTGTCTTCATTTTTTGACTCAAATTTAGTGGTGAAGAGCTGTTCCTACTAACCTTCCTTAAACTGAGGCGTTAAGATCTCTTACACAAATATGTTACGTTAATACATTTTTAAAAATAACTTTATAACTTCTGTAAAGCCTTACTTTACTTCAATAAAGAACCTCAAGGCAGTACCTAAGGTAAGCATCACCAAAGTCTCATCATGTTTTTGAGTCTTTTCTAGTGGATTCAAAGAGTAAATATCACCTTTGATTAAACCACCACACCACCAACTCATGAGAAGGTACACTGTCTAGAGTGGGGTGCAGTGCCTTAGTAAAGCAGGCACATGACACTACTGCCAATGTGCTTAGAATTCCATTTCCAAATTAATGAAGACAGCTTTTTTTCTGAAAGGGACAGCTCCTCTCAGCTAGTTTCCCACCCATAAACTCAATTGTTCAGCTTGTCATTGGTTCCACTAATCTTGTTGTTGGTTTATGTGAATGGTTCATTTTTGTATTTGCAGGGTTTCCAGACAAAGGAAGAAATGATGGATCTAACTTCCTAATGGAAGGAACATGGATCTAACTCCATGTTCTTAGAAGGCTAATTTATTATTTGATGATACTATATTAAAGAATACTATACTAAACTATACTAAAGAATACAGAAAGGATATTTACAAAAGGCTAAAACATAAAAATGAAAGCTCGTGACTCCTTCCAGAGTCCCGACACAGCTTGGCCCCAATTGGCCAATGAGTGAAAACACTCACACCAGAAACCAATGAAACAACCACCAAACACATTCCAAAGCAGCAAAACACAAGAGAAGCAAATGAGATAATATTATTTTCCTTTTTCTCTGAGGCTTCTCAGCTTCCCAGGAGAAGAATTCTGGGTAAAGGGATTTTTCCAGAGAATGTGACAGTGACAGTTCATTTACTCAGGGGATTTTGTTTTTAATGTTTAGTAAACAACCACACACAACAGAAATATTTCCTATATGACTGACCAGAATTGCCATGGGAAGGTGTGTATTTGCTGTTTCCAGATATGGAAGATACAATCTAGATATAGGGACTATATTGTTTGTTCATGTTACAGAGATCAAACTGCAGCCTGTTGGGCAAGAATCACTTATAGTTTGTGAGGAGATAGCAAATTTGTCACAGTTTTGCAAAATTAGCCTTGAGATCAGTCCTATAACTACAGAATCCCAAGCAATTCTTTCTCCTTCTCATTGGTAGGTTTCAAGCTCATGCTGTGAGCAACCTGAAAGTAATTTTTTTAATTTGGAACACTGTATCTGCAATTCTCCAAAAATTTGCTGTGGAAGACAAATATTCCGAGGAGTTAAATGATTTCCTTCTTGGGAACCAGAACTTCAGCATCAAAGACTTTACAAGGCAAAATGGGTTTTATCTGAACAGCAGCACATTGCTTGAATGTGATTTTTTTGGAAAGCCATGTTACCCACAGGTAAATATGTTTATTTTATTAAAACAATAGCACAGAGAGGAAGGGGATATATTCTTTATGCTCAACTTAAAATATCTGGCTTTGCCACCTGCTCTCCTACGCTCTTTTACAGTCAGAAAATAGAGAACAAAAGTCCTGCTCTAAATTACCCTGAGGGTCTCAGTTCTCCCACTGACTACAGAGGCAGCCTGCTGGACTCTCTGAGCTGTAAGATGGGATTTCAGTTTAAATTGCTCTCTGCCTAATGCCACTTCTGCACAGGCAGCAGCCCTTGAAAGCTGTCACACCCCCAGGCTGTATCTAACAACCTTTTCCATCAGTGGCCTAAATGAAGGACAGTTTGAAACAAGTTTTTTTACATTACATGATTCTGTGGTTTTCTCCTTGAGGTCAAGAATACAGACAGGATATAACAGGAATTTTATATCTTGGAAAGAAAATAGCCCATGTTTGGGAATTTGGGATGACAGCCAAAAAATATGATCATCCCATTTTTATGTCAATTCTGCTGTAAAGGAATTCCCAACTTAGACAGAAAATGTGAACCAAGAAGTCAGGTCTATATCCTTTCAGATTAATCTAACCTTTAGATATGATGTAGATTCTAAAATTAGGCATTAGAGACTTCTCTTAACTAGAAAACACTAGTGCTAAGAACATAACTAAAGCAATGACATGCAGTCATAGTAAATTACAAGGTGGTTTCAGGAAAAAATGCAAATATTGTACTTTCATATGTAACATGACAGTTTTGAAACAGTCTGCACTAAGCAGCTAATGGAAAAAATTAAAATTTATTTTTGAATATATAGTTTCTATATCATGTAACAGGTATAGAAATAACACAGGACCTCATTAAATTATTCTGAGCAGCTCAGTATTAATAAAGAATGTGAAATTTCTCCTTTAAACTTCATTTTCTATAGAAAGGGCTGAAATACTTTTGAATATTTCATTAAACACCTCTTTTCTGATTGTAATACTGAGCACTTTGGAGAACAAAATAAAACTAAATGAGTCAACAACAATGCCAGTAACCCCTTTCTTGCATTGTAATTAACTAAGGAAACTACAAGTGTTCTTTCTTTCATTTCACCCTTCCCTATTTTCCTTTATTGAAGGATTTTGAACATGTGTTCACTGAATATGGAAACTGCTTTACTTTTAATCATAATGATCTTTCAGCAAGAAGAGTGAGTTTGTCTGGAAGAGGCTTACATTTGCTTTTTGATGTCCAGCAGGTACAGCTATCCTAAGGATTATAAGTAATGAATCATGTACTAACTTATAAATTTGTGGAGGGGGTTATTTTGTTTGGTTTGGGATTTTTGTTTGATTGGGTTTACACAGACCTCCAGAATTTCATGTACAAAATTCAAAATCAAGACTATTTCCAAGTGAGAGGGTATTTTAAAGGAAATACCAAAATAGAGCTTTAAAAAGACAGAATTAGTAGTGACTCTGTCCCCAGCTAAGGGGAAGAAGGTTGTGAGTGAGCATACACGTGTACTGCTCATCCAGAACTGAAACATGTCATCAGAAGAGTGATTTAATTTTATACAAGCAGTTCATCTTAATAAAAGGCCCAGAAGGGAAGGTCACCTGGTGTCAGTTTCTATGTAGCACCAAATTTTAGTTAGAGCAGCTGCAGCAGCTCAATGCCAGCCAAGAGCTTTGCACTGTAAATTGTTTCTGACATTAGAATTGTCTTTGACCAACAAAAAGGCAGAACACAGGGAATATCACCTTGTGCGAACAGGGAAGAAAACTAATAGATTGATAAATTATTAGACATTGGCTTTTGTTCTCTAGGAATTATGAGTCAGGAGTGAAAGGTTCTGAAGAGAATAATGGAAAGCTTAGTGAAATGTGATGGGTAGTTGCAAGTAAAAGGAACAAATCTCCAAGTTATGAGTAAATGCTAACCTATGACTTCTTGTATTTAAAATTGGGGTTGCCAAAAAGAATAAAAAGGTTGAAAGTTTATAGCAACTGGAAGGAAAACCACAGAGGTAATGAACAAAAGAAATTCAAGTCAGTTTGCTTCTGTACTTTCCTGTAAATTGCCAAAAATATAACTAAGCAGCACAGTACCACAATAAATATAGCTAAAAGTTCAGATGGCAAGCAAAGCCAAAACGACTTTTAACAATTCTTTTTGTGTCAGGACAAATTCACTGATGAGCCTACCCTCGGTTATACTGACGCTGGAATAACTTTTGTTGTCCACTCACCCCAAGAGCTGCCGCGCTTTGATGGGTTGGGTCTGCTGACGCCAGTGGGGACGCACGCGCAGGTCGCAATCCGCCAGCTGAAGGTAAGGGCTTTGCCCAGGGGCTGGGAGTGGTGCTTGTTACTGCCTCCTGTTCTCTTCTGAAGCACTAACAATGAATCAGACATTTTGGAGTGCAAAATATCCATTAAGCCTTAGTGAGTCCAAAAAATAACATTTCCTCCAGATGCAAGCGAAATCTGGGAGAATATCACTGGTTTTCCTACTTTGTCTATCAAAGTCAGCCTTATTTCCTGTAACTTTACAACCTCATTGACAGAAAATGTTAAAAAGACATCACAGAATTTCCCCTATCAACACATTCTGCCATCATTAAGAGGTTCTCAAATTCCTAGCAGAATTCAAGTGGAGTAGAGAACCATTTTAGGCTAAGCTGTCTAATCAGGCCCTACTTTTGCTTTGAGAGAGGGGAGAATTTTTAATCCCAAGAGCATGAACTGTAATTGCCTCTAATTAAATCACAATGTTACAGCTTGTGTCTTCAACAGGCTTCCTGCAGCACTTTAAAATGTGGAAAAGCAATACCAGCGTTTAAAACAGACCCCAAAAAAATTGTATCTTTTGTTATTATTATCCTACAGTCAATTATCCAAGAATACCCATGGGGAGAGTGCAAGCCTGATATAAAGCTTCAGTACCACAAGATTTATAGTACTAATGGATGTTTGCTGGAATGCAAAGCCCGGTACATACAGGACTGGTGTGGCTGTTTGCCTTTCATTCTTCCAGGTATTTCTCAGGAAAATCATTATATCCCACGCTGATCATCTTCCTGGGAGACCTCATGTGTTATTGAATAGCCAGAGCTATTGCTATATACTGAATAGATAGAGCACACATTTGAGGGAAATCTCCAGTTGACGTTAATTAAAATTCCAAGGAAACAAGCAAGATATTTGGTCAAGGCTAGACCTAGCATTTGGGTCATTGTCTATTCTTAGGATACAGTCCAAAAAATAGAAAGAAACAGTTATGCCTCAGGAGTGTGAGACAGGTCTGTAGTCTTCAACCTGACTTCCTAAGGAGCTGGAACTGAACCCATAAGAAGGCATACATTTTCACACATAATCCAGGCAATTTACTTTGCAGGCAGGTGTTCAGTAACCACAGCAGAAGAACTGGCTTGAAGACAGAATCTCAGGACTCCTACATGAGCCACAGAAAGAGCCTGGCAGCAGCAAAGGCTCCACAAAGCCAAAAAGGCTGTATGAAGCCTTCTAATCAGCTTCAAATGTGGAGCACCAGGTGCATGCTGTAATACTCCCCTAAAGTATCCAGGCTGCTTAATCACTCTAGAAATGTAAGGCAGTAACAGTGAGCTCTCACACCTTTTCAGCATTAATGACAATACTGTCACCTAAAGCAACCCTGGAACCCAGATCTCTGCTCTTGCACCTCTTTTCTCACAACTGGTAGGCAAGAAAGCCACTAGATCATAAGAAAGCCTGTACTGAATCATTGTATTTTTTAAATATGCTCAAGCAAGGCAGAAAGCTCTTACTTAATCAGACCCCCTAATATGTAGTCTCTAGTCTGTTAGTTTGGGAACCCCTGGGAAAGGAGGTTGGCAGCCTTCTGCAAACTGTCATGGAAAAGGGGTTGCCAAGACAATTAAGCCTGGGTCTCCCATGCCTGGGGTGACATCTATATACAACTTTATACTAGGACAATTAGATAAAGGAGAGCAATGCCTTCTGGAACTGTGTGCTAAACTGCTACACAACATTTCCATGTGATGGAAAAAAAATTTAAAATAGAGTGAAACTGAGGCCAACTGAAAATTTTGCTCTAGTTCAGCATACTCTTTTACATACTAGATCTCCAAAAAACTCCTGCATGAAGCTCAGAATTTCTGCAGAAACATGTGGGATGTAATCTCATATCAAATCTACCTTTGGGTTTATTTTTTTCATTTCCACTAGGAAAAGCAGAAATTCCTGTCTTTAGCAAGCTAACACCAAGAGTGAGCCACTCTTAAGCTTAAAGGCAGTTCAGGCTGGTACACATAATGAAGGTGTTTGCTCCATCAGCAGCCTCCTGGCTTGGTCTGTTGTGTCTCTTCAGCCTGTCCCCTTCCTGGTGTTGGTAACTGCACTGTGCCCAGCTGAATTGATTTCTCAGTTGTGTAATCATTAACCTGAAGTGATGAGCAAGTTTTGATGACATTACATTTCAGTTTAGTACAAATAGAGCTAAGGGTTAGATGGTTAATTGAGACTCCTAAATATTTTTATTTATTTTTAGGAAATGGAACAGAATGTGACTTGCTGAAATTTTACAAATGTGTTTATCCAGCAGTCTGTAAGTAATAACTTCATATTCATGATTTCCAAGCCAATTACAAATAGTAGACAATATCGATAATGAAAATAATCTGAAATGGAGTACATCCCAGTTCATTTAATATTCTGAAAACAGACACCAGACAGAGCATGAAATATATGTCCATTAAAAAACAAACCACACAAAAATACTCAAAAAAGTGTGTGTATGTATGTGTATATATAAACTAATAGGAGAATTCATTTTAGCAATCAGAAATGGTTTAAAATTGAAGAACATCCAACTAATATGCTTTCAATTACCAAGCCTCTGGATAGCATTTTCACATCTTCACAGCATCCTTCTAGATCCCATGTTATATTCTTTGTGCAAGAAGAGTGAACAGTACAGTAATAACAGGTTTGTTAACAGGCAAAACAGAAATCACTAGCTTTAAGATTTCATCTTTTTAAAAGGAAAATATAAATTTTGAAAGCACTTGAAATGCAATTCTTTTCCATAAACAAATAATCTATGCACAGTGGGTATGAAATTTGTAGGTCACTGCAACAGACTGGAAAATACATAAAACAGTAATCTGAGAAGTTGCTTTTCATGAACCTCAGAAAGCTTTGTTTTTGAATTGGTTTGGTTTCTATTGTGTAATGTGACTCTGAGTGATTAGCAGACTCAGAAGTTGGTGGGGGGGACTGTTTTGATAAGGTGTGTGCAACATTCAGGCCAGATCTTCTACTGTCAACAATTACTTGTTTCCCTGTAAGCTATTTTAAAATGGATTCCACTAAGTTCACATTCTTATATAACCATGATCCTTTAAAGCCTGTCATGAGGGAAGATGTATATTATTTTACTCAATAGATATTCAGTGACTGAATGTCAAAGAAAGCACAGAGCAATAAGCAAAAATGACCCCAAATTCCTCTGAAGGATGGCCAGGATTCAGAGCTGGATCCCAGAAAGTTTGCAGATATATGGTCCCTGGGATCTCATTTTAGGGGCTGACCCTCCTTTGACAGTGTCAGAGAGGTAAGATAACAAAATAACAAAATTAATCTGATAACAAAATCTCAAGTAACAGCACAGTTATCCAGTATCTGCAGGACCCACTAAGAGCATTATTTTAGCAGCTCTAAAGGCTGCCTCTCTTGAATAAAATCCACAACCCCAGCATCCCTGGAGAGTATTTCAAGTCATCAGCTAACAGGCTGAGATATCTCCTCCTCTGTGCTTTGCAAAGTGAGAAGCCCACCAGCAGAATGAACAGACACTGCCTCTGCCACCCCACAAACAGGACAAATAGAATATCACAGGCAAGAGATCACAGTACTCATCTCACAGTGATGGCTTATGATTTAGGAAACATACAATTTTTCATCCACATTGTTTTTCTCTAGCTTTGCCAGATTTCTGTAATGATTCTTTTCTGTACTTCTTTCTTTAATTCCTTGTTAAGACAAATGGCTCCCCACTTTCATGGCAGCCAGACCTGCAGAATTTTATGACTTCTCTTCAGTATTTGAAGAGACAAATCTTTCCCTAAGCCTTCTTAGCTGAGCCCAATTATGAAATGGCAGGCAGGGGTTAAGGTAAAGTGAATTTATCTTACCAAGGTTTTTACAGTTATCAGATGATAGCCAACTGCAGTTGGAGCTGCTCTGGAAGCTGTTTCTGTGCACTGAAATGGGCTGGGCAGGCACTAAGGCATCATTATCAAGGATATATACCTAAGTATTTAATTTGAAAGCTAGCACAGAACATGGAAAGTTTTCTGTTGTCTTTTTGTTTAACTGTGGGTGAGAAATAATAAGCACATAAAGCCCCAATTAAGGCAGAAACACTTAGAGGTGCTGTATTTCTTTGGAAAAAAATGAGAAATATATCTCAACCCTTGTTTTTGTGCACCAGTCTCCAAATGAAAATTGCAAACACTTATTTGATCCTTCAATACTGGTAAGTATCCACTTTTCTTGGGAGAATTAATCTACACATTTATGAAAGACAATTAAAATTAATTAGTAAGTAATTTTTTAAATTTTTTAAACTGTATGCTTTCTAAGAAATATTGTATAAAAGTATTTATTCTGAAATTTCAGATAATATAGAGATAAAAGGATTATGTACAGTAGGAACACACAATTCCACTTGCCCTGCCCCATGTGAAGAAACAGATTATCCTACCACTGTCACCTATTCAAACTTTGGAGGAGAAAAAGCCATAAAATATTTTTCTACAAAACTGAAGAAAAGCCCAGAATACATCAGGTAATCTTGCTTAACACCTTGTCTAACAAAGAAATTATCAATTCCTTGTAACCATGGTAGCAGAGTGTATGATGAAAATATGACCTTAAAAAGATATTCTTATGTGTGGTATTAATAACATTGCCTGTGAGATAACATAATCTCTTGGACAAACTGGTTAAGATTTATACTAATTCATGTCTATATTGATGTATGTATGTATTATACACATATATACATATATATATGTATGTATATAATATACTTAGATACACCTAAGACTGTATAACAAAGAATAGAAAATGCAATTACAATGTAATATTCTCAATTACCTTCTCTTTCACTAATCTCTGATGACAAAGTTTTTTTATCACTGTTTCAATTAGGAATAAAAAAAGTAGGGTTATCAAACCTATTCACTATGGATTCATTACAGACAACCAATCTTCACACTTCCACAAATTAAGGCAATGAAAAAACACAAATAGATGCTGCATAAAGTTTTTCTCCTTTTAGCCTGTTCCCAAAGGAAGTTTTGTAAATACTGAAGACCTGGGTTTTATTGTAGCAGCAAAGCTAAAAATTTAATAACATTTTCTATTGCTGGTAGAATTCCTTAACACTATTTATATTATAGAAGTTATTTAGAAAATCTTTGGTACCACATCAATTCTCACAAGGTAGCAGAAGACAGAAACAGGTTGGTTGTGTGTGATTGAAAGCACTACTCAGAAAAAGGAGTTGGAAAATTTAATCCAGTTTCATACACTGAATTGCCTCTTTCTCATAGCCAGAGATTTCAGCAGTGCAAGTAAGTATTAAGGCAGGCGCTACATGAACTCATGGTATATACAATATCAAAGTATGTTTATAAACAATTGTAGAACATTTGATTCATGAAATGTCTATGAGTTTCATTCTCTCAGTGACTTTGGTTTTCTCACTTTCAAAGCCATCAGTCTGCAAATGCTGACTGATATGCTGGCATATGTTTATACATGCACAGGACCTATACAAATCATAAAATGATTGGGTTGGATGGGACCTTTAATGGTCAGCTATTCCAATTTCCCTGCAATGACCAGGGACATCATCATCTACATCAGGTTGCTCAGAGCCCAGTCCAACCTGACCTTGAATGTTTCCAGGCATGGGCTATTCACCACCTCTCAGGGCAACCTGTTCCAGTGTTTCACCATGCTTGTTGTAAAAGATGCCTCCCTTACACCTAGTCTGAATCTATCATTAGTTTACAACCATTACCTCTTGTCATATATCTACAGGCCCTATTAAAAGTCTGTTTCAAATGAACATTATGAAAATGAAACCTGTTATATACAAACAATAACAATCCCTTCAGGACATTTTATCTTTGTTGATTATTTTATTGTCTGCAAACATTATGCACAACTCAGTAATTATTCAATTACATAAGGGAACATACAAGAAATTCCCCTGTAACCAGGCCTTAACCAATAGGAATCCTGCCAACACATTAATGAGTACACATTTCAAACTATAAAACATAGAGACGTAATTATTTCTGAAGATGTTATGAGGAAAAAGTTAAATATTTATTGATAATTCTTTTAGCAAATCCATTACAAGGGCAGGAGCCTTACTAACAGAATCTAGGTGAAAAGGATTATTTTTATACATTAGCGCTACCTGAATTTTAGAATTTTCACCCAAAGAGATAGAAGTGATGATTTTGTACAGAAAATACCTTATTTTCATTAATATTGTTAATGAGCTCACTGTCACTGCCAAAGCAAAAACCAGTAGCTGTTAACACCTGAAGAATCATAGGAGGGTTTGGATTGGAAGGGACCTTAATGATCATCCAACCCGGGTGGACAGAGATACCACCCTCTACATCAGTTTGCTCAAAGCCCCATCCAACATGGCCTTGATTACTGCCAGGGATGGGGTACCCACAACTTCTCTGGGCAACCTGTTCCAGTGCCTCACCACCCTCACGGTAAAGACTTTCTTCCCAATATCTAATCTAAACCTACTCTGTTTTGGCTTAAAGCCATTGCCCTTGTCCTATCCCTACATATCCTTGTAAGAAGTCCTATTCTGTGGTTTTTGTGAGCCCCCTTTCGGGGCAGGCTGATGTGATTTCCCTCCAGAGGGTTCTCTTTTCCAGGCTGAGCAGCCACAAGTCTCTCAGCCTGTCCTCATAGGTGAGGTGCTCCAGCCCTCTGATCATCTTCACGGCCTCCTCTGGACTCTCTCTTCATCCTTTTTACGATGGGAGCCCCAGAACTGGACAAAACATTCCAGGTGTTCCATTCTGCCCCTCTACTTCCCTCTTCCCTCAGTGTTCTGGTCACTCTTTCTTCGATGCAGTCCAGGCTGACTCCAAAGGCTGCAAGTGCACATTGCTGGTTTGTGTTGAGCTTCTCCTCAACGAACAGCCCAAGTCCCTCCACTTGGGGCTGCTCTCATTCTATTCTCTGTTCTACCTCCACCTGTGCTTGTGCTTGCCATGATCCAGGTTCAGTGCTTAGCACCTGGCCTTGCTGAACTGTGTGAGGTTTGCACAGGCTCACTTCTCAAGCCTGCCCAGGTCCCAGCTCCTGGGATGGCAACCCTTCCCTCCAGCATGTCAGTCACACCACACAGCTCGGTGTCACCGACAAACTTGCCAAAGAAGCCCTCGGTGCCACTGTCCGTGTCACTAAAAAGATGTTCAACAGCACTGGTCAAAATATTCTACTTGGACATTGAGCCATTGTCATTACGTGTGCAGTCAGTTTTTGTGCCAGTTTTCTTCCAAACACATTACTTTTATATTCCATTTAAGACTTAGGCAGAGTCTTTCTGTAGACAAGATACCATGAAGAGGAGTTCTTCACTCCATTATTACACAGGTCTTGCTCAAACTGAGATTTACCTACTCTTCCACTTTTGCAGCAGGCAAGAATATAATTAGATAAGTGAAGCTACTTGCAGAGGGTAGAACTGAACATCCAAGTTTAGGACAAGCACTGCTCTGCACAAACATGCCAATTGAAATAAGCACAATTAAATATGCAGTTGCATGTAATTAACAGTGCTAGGCTACACTTTACTTGACATGTCCATTCAAGTTTCTCTCAGTGATCCTTAAAAATAATGAGTCTATCCCACAGTACAGATCTAGAGCTACCTTTTCAACACAATGGGAAGATTTACTCCTTTTAAACTGCTGTTGTTATTTGGATTTAGGGGTTTCTCCTTCTCTCATGTAACTGATTTTGATAAAACTCATCTAACTTCTCATTAAAGACACCATCCCTCTCCCTGAACTCAGACCATGCTGACAGATGCTGGTAAAAATGAGCAGCACTCCTGACTGCCTCAAGTAAACTCTGTATTTGTCATTAGGCAAAACCTTGTGCGTATTGAGATTAAATATCATGATCTGAGCTACAAAATAACACAACAGCAGAAGGCTTTGACTATCTCTGAGTTGCTTGGTAAGTGAATGCTTAATATTTATTATTGATTAATAATTAATCTAAAAATAATATTTTTAAAAAAAAAACAGACAACAAACTCCCCCCTTTTTTAAAATTCTCCCACCTCCTGAATAAAAAACTATGTGGGCTTCTGAAAAAGAAGCACAATTTTTATATATAATAGTAATAATCATGTCTGTCTTGTGGTAATTTTTGATACAATCTCCTGTCATTCCACTAAAGAAGCCGTGGTATGGACAGCAGCTGAGAGTAAGAGTTAAGTTTGGCACTAGTTTATGGTTCTTCACAGACAGGACTGTAAGAACAGTGACATTTTGGGGATTTGGAGAGGAGAGGGAGAACATGGGAATGAGAAGCAAGGGGACAGCTAAAAGGGCATAGAAGTAGTAAATATTTTAATTATCTGTTTCACAGTAGGATGTCTTGTGTTGTACTTGCTTTATTTAGAATTTTCAAAAACACATTAGTCCTCTTCAGTAAACTTTCTTAAGAATATTAATGCTGTTTTCTTAAAGTGATGGATTATGTATATTGAATTTATGCAGCACTTGAGCCTGGCAGGGTTTTGTTTGCTTGCTAGACTAAACCAGATGCTTTGTATGACACATGTTTATTTCCCTCTATTACAGCTGATGTAGGTGGCCAGCTTGGATTGTTTTGTGGTGCCAGTATGATTACAATCATAGAACTCCTAGAGTATATTTTTACCAACTTCTGTTGGATGTGCATCTTTCTTCTTTTGAAAGCTCCTGAAATGCCTCAATGGAACAATCCATCCCAGAACCAACCAACGCAAAAGGGAAAAAAGAGGAGAATACAAGAATGTTAATGGCTTGTGGAAGTCTGGAACTAATTGGTTTTGCAAATTCCCTTTCTTTTTAAGACACAAAGGAGACTGTAATATTTTACACTGCTCTCCTTATTCTCCCTATTATTCCCTAAAATGATTTAACTGTGCTAAATAACTTTAAAGAGCGCATTTCACAAAGTCTCACTTTCCTTCTCATATAAAGAAAAATGTAATCTTTAACTTTGATTTAACAAATTAGGTTTTTTTTTTAAACATTATGGCAAGTGATGCTGACATATGATACAATTTAGCATTCATAACCCAGATTTTATCTTCTGTGTTTTGAGTGATGAGAAGTAATACACATGCCAATTTATCTCACAGAAATTTCTTGACTACCATAAACATGGAGCATTGCTATTTCTAAAATGCTGGTTCCTTATTAGCAACTCCTCTAGTATGTTATCATTGTATCATATTCCATTGAAGAATATGGTAACTTCACCTAGAACAATTAGGAATGTGCCTAATAGCAATAAAATTTACAATAGTACCTGTGTGAAACACATCAAAAAATCTCATCAGTCTGCCAGCTATTATGGAGAACAACAGGGCATCCAAGTGGATGGCAAGTGGGCAAACACAGGTCAAGTTCAGTGTTTAATGTCATGAAAGATGATAATAAAGGCTTCATCTAAGTCTTACTAAATATGAGTCAGTGTAAGAATTTTGTGGCTTTGGTACTGATTCAGGCTTCCTGAACATTTATTTCAGTGTTCAGAAAAGCTTCCATGATTTCCTGCATCCGTTTGGGCTCATAGAACAGTGGTGGTTTAGTCTTCCACTTGTTTAAGACTGCAATGATTAAATAAAGTAATAAGTGTATTTACTGAAGAGCCAAGTCCTTAAGGTCAGATATAAAGTAATGAAAATGCTACCACTTGACCATCATTGGCAATAGCTTCCCTTCAGCAAAAGTCCTAGGATTTGCAATTCAGGAAATAGAGGAAATGTTTTTGCTACCTAGAAAGAGTTCCTTTGATTTTTGTCCTCTAACCTTTTTTCTCAATTCTTATTTATTGGTCACTCCACTTCTACTGGGACTTTCCCCCCCTCACTGTTACCAAGCACAGGCACGTTTGGCTCAGCACTGCTATAAAAATTGTTCTAACCACACTGTTCAAGGTGTGAATTAGCCAACCCAGAGGAAGAATGGAAAGAACAGAGCAAACATACTGCAATATTTCTCCAAATACTTCCCCCAGCCTCAAACAGCTTCTAACTGTGGAATTCTCGAGCCAAAAGAAATTATAGGTTTGGAAGTAGAAACCAGGTATTATCTGACTTATGGAAAAAAAGAAAAGCAGGGTAAAGTTTAAACACAGTGATCAAGCACACCTTGTATTTCAGAGATCAAAGTGTTTTGTAGCTATCAATCACAATGATTTGTTTTGTTTGCTTCTATTAATAAGAGCTGAATAAAATAACATTAGTATTGTAAGGGCAAAAGAAAACAAAACTGGTATTGTTTCTGTCCAAAGGTTCACGTGAAAGGAGGCACAGAACATGCTAAAAAATCAGCCAAAAAAGCACCAGTTCCCAGAAAGGGAATGTACTGAAATCTTTGCTTTGTTTAACAAGACTAAAATGACTTTTGCTTACACCACTGACTTTGGACAAGGACAGCTGAAATCACAGCTTGGTTACAGATTCTTTTAACACACGTGGCAGAAGGAGTTCTGAAGAAGGCACAAAGACTTGTTTTGCCCAAGGTCAAGTGACAGACTTGGATGGGGTTTTTTTTCAGCAATGGTTTGTGATAAGATTATATAAAGCAATTGATTCCCCAGCACAGCTAAATTTAGCAAGTGTGCTGTGCAGCAGAGCAGAAGTAAGGGTGCTTTTGTATTTTGATGTATGACTACTCCTCTATTATGGCAATAGGATTTTAAAAAGTGTTAAAGAAAATGTCTGGCTTTACTGACTGGGTGACAATGTCATATTTGTAATGACAGCAGAAGCAGGGTATTTTAACAGTTTGATCAGATCATCTCCTACTTTAGCATGACTTTGTCGCTTATTTATTCAGTTTTCCTTTTCACAAGCGCACATCCATGCTCCAAGAAAACATACTGGCAAGCTTTTCCCATAGCAATTGATTCTAAAATGGTAGTCTTAACAAAGAAATTAGTTTATATGATTGGAATAGCTCCCTTAAGCTTCTCTCAAGTCTTTTTCTAACGTGCAATATAGAATTTTGTAAAAAAAAATTAAAAATACATTTTAGAATGCATTCTGTAGAAGCCATTAAACTTTAATGCTGTAGAGAATCTCAGACTCTTGCATACATTTTCTGAAGAACCAAGGAAAGAAATTTAGTTACATGGATAATGACCTGTGTTTGGGAGCTCTGGATTTTATAGAGTGGTGTCACATTCACTTATGAATTTTATAAGTATTTTTCATAGAGTATTGTTTATACATAGAGTATTATTTATACATAGTATTCATTTTCACCTGAGTTCCTGGTATGAGGAAGACAGACTTGATACTATCAGAGAACTTTCCATCAGAGAATGGGATGGGGGAAAGTTGGGGATAGCTAAAGACATGAATCACACCTTTTGACAAGTTTTTTAGCTCATTTCCCTTTTTCTAACTGTCTCACAATACTACTATTGCAATGTACATGGCAGCCATCTCTAAAGGAGTGCTAGAAAGTAAGGAATTATTCAAGAAAAAATTTTATTTTTTCCCAGAGTTCAGGAAACAGGTCTGGCACTTGCTTATTTGGCACAGCAAAATGTAGAATGTACAGAACGGCATGTACAGAAGGATTTGGAGCAGACTCTCATGGCGTAGATGAATTCACTGCAACATTTCACCAGTAGATGCCTCACTTACCTTAGGCTGCTGTTCACAAGGCTCCTCTTGCACAGTTGATTCCTCAGCACTTCTTGGAGAATTTCTCAGAGTAGCTGAAGTCAGATTGTTTCCCTCTGGTTAATGAGATATCAGCTGGGGAAATATTTCAAAGGAGCTCCTGACAAACCTGCCATTAATTAGACCTGCCATTATTTAAGAGACATCATCTTTGCAGCACTATGTTTAGATGGATTTCTGAGGAAAACAAACAAAAAAAGTACACAGCCATCCCCACTCTGCATCAAAATAACCTACCAAAGCATTTCTTAAGGAGCTTAAACATGCCAGCTGATCTAATGTTGCTTAAGAAAGTGTTGGTTAAGGTAAAATAATTATCCTCACCAACTACTTTAAGCTGAAACTATGAGGAGGGGGAGGAGGATTATTTCCCTATATAATCACTCAAGTTTGAAGGCAGTTAGCTGTGCCTACACCCTACCCCAATTACAAGTGATTGCACTGTGTGTGAATCTCGTGCTGGCAAACCTTCAGAAAAGAACTCTTCCTCACCTGAGTAGTACTCATGTCAGCATGAAAGCCAAGTTTCTTACAAATAAACATTGCCTCACAGTTGTTCAGTATTTTGGAAATCCAAACATGATCATGCAATTCTAAAACCTCCCAGACCAACATAAACCATATTGTTTCACTCACACTGTCTCTCAAAGTATGAAGCACTTCCAGAACTTCATACTTCTGTACACAGAAGTGAGTATCCCTTATTAGGCTATAAACATTAGTACAGCTTGTCATACTAACTGTATCCAGAGTTAAACACATTTTTGTGTTGGCAGTCAGCATGCTCAATAAACTCAGGATACAGGAAATATTTCCAACTTCGTACCATATTAATTACTTGTGCAACGTTGAAACATGACAGGGTTATAAATGATAAATTCTGTATGGTGAGGGTACTGCTGCAGATCCAGGGTTAGCATCACATCTTGTTCATGTTGCTTATGGCCATCCTGCGCTGTTAACCCTCTTGCACTCTGTCCCTTCATCCAGCAGGAGATGCTCACCTCTGTTCACTCCTCACTGAAAGCAGTCACCACAAGAAGGAAAGCTTCTTTAGAACACAAAAACTTCCAAATGGCTCTTCCCACTACACACACAATTGATGTTTAAACAGGGAACACCCACGCATCTCTTGTCTCAGGACAGAAATGCCCAAGATGGTGGGGTTTTGTGGTTTTTGGTTTGAGTATTTTTTAGCATCTTTTGGGATCAGAACTACTTCCACAAAACTAGGAGAAAGAGGTTCACACATGCAGCTATTCTTTCTCGTGTGAAATTCTAGAACACTTCTATCTCCAGAGAAGAATGTCATTTTGCAACAGGAAGCCTGCTTAAATGCATATCTAGTTTTGCCTTCCTAATTCTTGGGGGTTACTTTCAAAGAAATAACCCTGAGCTTTAGAAAATTTAGTACCACTTCCAGTACACTTAAAGGTCCTTAATGGAAAGGCTGATAGCCCATATTTGTTAGTATTTCTGCCTATTTTGTGACACTCAAAGCCACTCTTCCCTTAGCCAGTCATTTTGAGTTAAAGAGATGAACACTAAATAAACACAGGTTGTGTCCCTTGTGGATCTCAAATCTCAGCACAGCATTGAGTTCCCTTATCTCATTCTACCTATTTAAGAACTTGGCAAACAGGTGTGCAAGGCAGGATTGATGATTAGACACTTGACCATTCCTGCTACACCCCTGACACACTGTGTATCAGCTGAAGATAAGAAATAGGAACAGTTACAACAAGGAATGCTCTCATGCACAAGCTGTAAAAAACGTGGGTTTGTCAGGGCTGCACACACACCACAGAACATGCAAAAACAGTTCATTAAAAATGAAAATTTTCTTCTGGTGTTTTTCAACTGAACCCATATGCCTCCCACAACAATGACTCATTTCTTATGCAGTTTCCGTAACTGATACTCCCAATAACTTTAGCTAAGAATTTTAATATAACCCTTTTGCCTGGGGTAACCAACAGGTCTTTGTGTACAGGAAATACAAAGAGAACATCAAAACTTAGAAAGCCTACTGTGAATCCTCCCTAATAGGACTAGCCCAGGAATATTTTCCTGTTGGTCACCTGGCCTGCTACATGTTTAATCCTGAATTGCACCTAAACGTTTCTAGCCCCATTGTGTAGGACTCATATTACATGCTACACACTTTGATCCAGAGTTCAGCAGAAATTTTCCAGCCTTAAAATGCCAACAACTTCAGACCATGCCCACGTAAATATACTGTTCACTTCACTTATAGATTGCACATGCTCTAGTCTGGAAGTGCTGCATCACATCTTCATCTTCTCCTGCAATCTGAATAAGTGGAATTTTCTGAGGCTGTTTTACTCCAAACATCTAAGCAATGTATGAATAAAAATGGCAAACAATCTCATACATGAAACAAACTAGGTATGAGAAAAAAAGCCCTGTTTAACTGGAGAAACATCACAAAAGTCTGTTTTAAAACTAATTATAAGAAGCTGCTCACTGTTTAAACATGGAAGTCAAGCAAACAGTAACAAGTAGGAGGAAAAATTTTTTTAAAGTCCATACTGTTACTAAGAGACCTACATAATTCTAAAAAAAATACCTGAGAGAAGTGAAGTCATAGAGTGCATTACAGCACCAGATTTTAGAGAGTTCATTTTTCCTCAAGTGTAAGTTGCTCCTTGTTTTTTTTTTCCCAGTATTCCAGTTCAGACAAGGACTCTGCTGTGTGAAGTACCTCACAGACCCTGCTCCAAAGAAAACTGTAAGGCACCTGGTTTTCTCCTCAATTCAAGCACATGTGTGTTTGGGAAGCCACTTTACATGGTCACATAAGAAAGTGTGGTTAGGCAGGCAATGGTAACTACCTTTTCTCTCATTCTTACTTATTGCGCAGAAAATTTAAATGTCTCAAAACAAATGGCCTCAATAGCAAGCAGAGAACAGCAAGAGCACTGTCGTGTGATAGACATGACTTTTCCCGAGCCTCCCTTGTGAAGGCAAAGAGGTTTTGTACCTGGTGTATGAAGAAGGGTGGAGAAACAATGCTTTTGAGTTATGTGGACAGAGCAACTTCCTGTCACCCAGTTGCTTTGATGACATCTTTGGGTTTGCTCCAGAAAATACTCACCCACGTAGGCTCTGCTGGTGACACTTGCAAATACTGCATTATGAGGTTTACATCTATATTTGGAAACAATCTATTTATTCTTTATTGCTGACACATGGCTGAAATCCCACTGGCTGGCATTGCCAGTTTCTACAGACTCCATAGGAGGTTTTTAGTACAATAAGCCAATAAGAAAATATTGCCAGAAAACTCTGTCTGGAAATCAAGAACATTTTTAGCAAATTAGTAATGGTAATCAATTCCAAAGATGCATCCAAGAGTGAAAACCATCTCTTTAGGGAAGAGGAAGGAGTAGGTTCCAATTGAAGAAGAGAGAATTTCTCATGATGGTATAGCTCATATCTCTAAGGAAAATCAGGAGAGTTGAGGATTCAAACAGTTGCTGTGCTAAGGGAAATGCTAGACTTTTGCTTTCTCAACCTCTGTGTCTTTCATAATGCCCAACAGGAAATAAACCTTCTAAAGGTATAATCTTCTACTGAATGTGCACCCAGCAATGGAATTCAGCTCTTAAGCTCCATTAATTAACCCCTACATAAAACACTCAACACATTCCCACAGTGTAAAGTCAAAAAATATAGTTCTGAATTCAGCTGCATAATTCTGACATTTTTGCCTTAATAAAGAATATAAACAAGTCCACAAAGTGATCAGTAGTTTACATGATATCAAGATCAGACCCAGGATGCCCTGTAATGAAAATATGCAATAGCTACTTATCGATATGAATGTCATTAACAACAAACTATACAATAGTGGTTAAAGCTAGCAAAATTCTCCAGGATTACATCAGGGACAAAGTTTGACTACTTTTTTTTTCCAGTCTCCCCATCTTAATTTATAAATACTATGTTACTCAAAAGCATTTTACCTTTAAATAATCAGCAGAAAGAGGTTGAGGGTTAATTTCTGAGATTGCTCAGCAATCAGCTGAACAGAATGGCTCTCCTGCTGAGAAAGCTACAAGTGAAATGGATTTCTAGCATGTATTCTGAATGCATGCATTTGGTTTTTTATTACTAAGAGCAGGTTGATGAAATAAAGCATATACAGGACTTGGTAATTAAAATGAATGCACACTTCACATGCATCAATAGATGAGTATTTGCCCTAAGGAGGTGAAGGACAGCAGAACAGAAAACAGATGGCAGGCAGCTCTCAGATCCATAAGCCAAAACATCTATTTTGGCCATGCTTACAGAATCTTAGTGCCCAAATTCTGTCCCTCCTTTTCTTGTTAAAAGTGGAAAAGGAGCAACATTGCCTGGTACTGTTGTTTCTCTGGATGCTGATGGAAGATAAAGTCCTCAGCAAGGTCTTGGGTCTCCAGCACCTTACCCAGGTCCCCTGCACCCAGAGAGCCTCACTGCCTCTGCTCCAGGGCAAGGCAGGTGCATCCCAAATGCTGCTGCTTGTGCAAGTGTCCAGACAAGAAGAGAAGCCCAAATGAGGCCTGGTGCTCGGGAAGCAACAAATCTCCTTTTCTTCACCCTCCTGATTATCTGCTCCACCTGCCCCTGCAGGAAGGAAAGAAGCAGAGTTGAAAAAGCCTTGGCAGTGCTTAAATTTATTGCCTGACTAATCTGTGTGCTGGTGGGTGGGGACTATTCCTTTCACAGCCTAATTTTCCACTCAGAATCCTTTTCCACTGATTACTACTAATTTTTTTTGCACCAAGCTGTGCACTGATAGAATTCATCCACTTGTGTATCAGCCAGAATAAAGCTGCTTTTTGTTTTTCCACAAGCAGGGAGCTTTCCTGCTTGTTTTTTGTTTAGGAGCAGGAGATGTTCCAACCTGACCTAGTGACTGCAATTAGAAACTCTAATGACCTGTGAATGTTTTTAAGCATTGACTGAGCAAGTAAAACAGCTCTGATAAATGCAACCCAAAGTTCAAATCTGCATAACTGAGATGCATAGAAGGGGAAATGTTACAGAAACAGATGAAGGAAAGAAGCAAAGACTTTAACATCAGTCCTTCCAGTCCGCATCCTCATAATTAACAATGGAAGTAGCTTGAAGGCTGCAGAACAGAATAAAAGCAGATGCAGGGAATTTTGGCATACTCCAGGTATAAGCAACAGCCTGGAAATAATATATTAGTTCTTCCTGATTTGCAAGTACTTTTATTCCTGCCTTCAATTCAGAGACACTTTCAGTAGCACTTGTCTCAACAGAAATTTTCCTGTGTATTTACCAGAGAGCTGTAGAGAAAATGAACATAAGGAACAGAAAGAGATGTGTAAAATGGCCTACTCTGCATCAGGAGTGACACTGTAGGTCAGCAGGAAGTCCTATCAGAAAAGTGAGTACTCTACAACAGAAGCTAGTCCTAAAGTGCTGACAAGTTCTTTCAAATACTTAATTAACAGACCAGATAAATTTTTTTTTTGCAGCAGTGTTACAACTGCCATGGGCCTTCACATTCATGGGGACAATAAAATCAGTAATGCAAACAGAAATAACCCAAAAATCTTTGTATGAGAAACTACACATGAATGAAGAATTTGAATGTTTAGAAAGACCTGTCAATGCAGCATCTTTGCCTTGTAATTTTTAAATAGTTTAAACAAACTATCTCACAAATATGACCTCCTATGATGGAACAACTTTAAGTTATTTGTAGGATGCTTTCCTTCTAAGAGCCTCATGTAAATGCAGCTATAGGAATGCTGGGTTCTGCTTGGGCAAAGTTGAACTTCTTTTCTTGAACAACACTGTTGTTACATAATCCTTACCAAAATGTTACCAAAGATCCGTGCCATTGTAACTGTGTCTTATGTTAGATGTTGGAATATTATATCTTCATATAAAATTGTAGCTTATGTTACCTGCTTTTACACATGAGCGATGTTCCAATTCAAAGTACTGATACATCCATCAGAGACACAACATTTGATTTGTGTATTCCTGAACTAAAATCTAATGAGCTACATGATGTATGGGGTTTGGGTAGCATCAATAGCACCAGTAATAGATGAAACAACCACAAATATTGGACTGACTTCTGAAGTCCAAAGCAGAGTCAGCAGTCAAGAAGGAAAAGGCTTTTGATTTTCTTCAGGGTGCCAGGGGCAGTCAAGAGTAAGGTGAAAATTTAGCACTTAGTAAAAACAAAACCAATGAACTAAAAGGATGGACAGTGCTCCTTGACAGCCATGCAGCATGGTTTGGAAAATAAGGTTCAAGTGAAAAACTGAGATTGAGTCATTCATAAAGATAGAAATGTTATCATTAACCCCAGCCTTTTTGCACAGATAGCCTCTCCTTTCAGACTTATAAAATGCACAATGGAAAGAAGCAATTGCTTTCAAAACCAAATACTTATCTGTATAAACAAAATTGATCTTTCTTTTCTTCCAGTGATGAAAGCAGCACAGTAGTTATTTCCATGGTGTTCCTTTGGAGAATTGAGAACTTCAGGAAAGCAAATTCTTCCAACAGCTGCCAACTTTAGAACTTGCAGTCTGTACACCACTCATTATACTCTATGCAAGAGCATGCAGCACTCAAATATGTGTGTCTGTGTATATACACATGGTATCTATGAAGCCTGAAGTGTAGGATGATGTGGGAATGACTGTGTGAAAAGGTATGAATCCTTATTTTGTGGGCAAGTTTCTTATCCTCTAGATCATTACAAAATTGCCCAGAATCGCATATATAATGTGACAGAAAGTGGGGCTTGGATTTCTTGTACAGGTAGTTGAAGCTCTGAATGCTTCACTATGCCCTCTGTGGAAAAAGAATACTTACACTTCAATCTCCTTATATAAGGGTTTTTGGTTTTTTTAAATAGGTTGTTTCTGAACACTTTGTGTAGGAAAGCTTACATTTATTAAGTTGACTTGCACAAAATATCTGAAAATAACAGGCATAACGAGCTGTATTTTCTTTCCAGGAACGTTAGACCCAGTATTTAGGACTTGTAAGAAATAGATGTCCATTTCTTCACCTAATACACTGCATATTTCAGTGTGATTTATGAAAGTGGTTTATTTTTCATACACTGCATTACAGCACTGTGCTCACACTGACACAGGGGCTGACGACAGCAATACTGAACTCAGTTTTACTCCTTATCTGAAAACTATGAACTTTTCGTTTTTGTGGGAGGTATTATTTGGTTTTATTTTTAAACAAAGGCTCAAGGACTACTGGCTTAATTGGTCTCCAGTTCAGGATTATGATTAACACCTGCTAGGAAGTGTGAACATTTTTAGCGGTTTGCTGGGGCTCAGCTAAGTTCTGTCATTTTAATCACAAGTCAGTTTTTAGAGCACTAGACAGGACACCACATTTATCAAAGTGTAAAATCAGTTGTTAAAGGCCAGAATGACCCTGACAACCCACAATACAAAAAGGCACACAGGTTCCTGCCAGAGCTGCCTAGCATACAAACAGATAGAGCCTCAGCCCACAAAACTGCTAAACTTGAAAGCACAGCTGCTCTGTGGTGTTAAATCTGTATTAGGTAATCACCTCTGGAAAACAATGCCAATGTGAATGCTGCATGTGGGAAACAGTCTGGGACAAAACCCTTACAAACAGAGATCCCACATCTTCATCCCAGAATAATAATCAAAATATTGTTTTCACATTCCACTCTTGTAATTATCTCCAAACAGTTATATTGGCAAAAAGACCCGTTGATTATGATGAAACTGAACATTAGCCTTTTCCTGTTAATAACAAAGAATTAATTGGTAGAGACAGCATGTGTTGTTGCAGTTTTTCCAAAGTCTCACCCAAAGTCAGACAGACAGTAGAAAAAAACTCAGTGCTTCCTATACGTGCAGCTATGGATTGGGGAATGGAACCTCTTTTTGTTCTTTTTTTTGTTTTATTCTGGTTTTGGGGTTTTTTGTTGTTTTTGTGTTTATGGGGTTTTTTTGCAGTTACATTAGCACAGCTTTGTTTACTAGCTCATTACTTGCTCCCCTTCCCATGGTCAGGTCGGTGCATGAAATAACAAGAGTTTCAGACTGTATCCAGGAAAGAAAGGATCCTGTTATAATGAGAAATAAAACCTTGTTAAAATAAAACAGGACTATAAGTCCAGTCACTTCCCTTTACTTCTGCTATGATAAGCCAACACAGTGACTGGCAGAATTAATTTATAATTGCCCAAAACATCCCATTTGAACCAGTATGCTGACTGCCTAGAGTACATGAATACTACATTCTCTTCAAGTTTTCACAGTGCTAGAATCTCATGACCCAACTTTTTTTTTTTAATAGTATGTGATGGCTCTAGAAATGCATGGAATAACCATTTTACAGTTTGTGACAATACAGTAAAGTGTTGACCTGTCTACATGGTGAATGAAAAACACATTTTAGGATACAGATGCCTCAGACCTTTCTCTGGCTCCATGGAGAGAGGTGTTGCTGACAGGGCCATAGACATTGCAGAGTACAAGAATGTACATTGTAGTGCACAACTGCCTGCAGCTCACTCATTGATTAGCTTTAGATTTTACTAGAGGTTTGTTCAAAGCAAAGGTTCTGGGGCCTCCAGCACCACCCATTCATATCAGATGCTAGCACATCCCATCCTGTTTCCTTCTTGTGCCTATGATTGTCTTTCAAAAGTGAGCTTGGAACCAATCAGATATATTTGCACTACCATCTCAAACACTGTAACCAAGTAATAAAAAAAAAAAATCTCACATAACCTTATCAGTTTTGTCTTCATGTGTCCCTCCTGGAGGATTGCCTTTACAGAGAATCCTGGTTTGGAAAACAACTCTTAAGACCATCAAGTCCAACTGTTAACTTAGCACTGCTGTGTTCACTGCTAAACCACATTCCCAAGTGCTGCCTCTATTTGCCTTTTGAACACTTCCAGGGATGGTGATTCCACCACATGCTAGGGCAGCCCGTTCCAGTGCCTGACTACCCTTTCACTAAAGACATTTTTGCGATAATCCTGTAAGCAGATATCCAAATGAGTATCTCATCCATTGTTTATCATTCTGTTAAAAAAAAAATCAAACATGAAGTTATGTCCCCAGAGGTTGCTCCTACCAAGGACTGGCCCAGCAGTTTGGAAGCCAACTGCAGTGCCCACTTTATGACAGCAGTAGAGGCACAGAGCCCCCTGCACAGTCAAAGCACAAACACCACTGAAAATCATTTTCCCTTGCCTGTCTGATTTCACAGGAATGCATAAGATCCAGGAGATTCCAAACAACTAAGCATTCCATAATTTGCAGTTTTGTGGCTGATCTCCCCTTTTTTCTCCTTGTTCTAGTTTTTCTATTTTAAACAAAAAATACCAGAATAAAATACATTTATAAAGACCTTTGAAACAGACTTTGATTATTACTCTGCCTCATGTTTTAGCTAGAGAGCCTCTATTGAAAAAGCAAATCATTATAGTTAAATAAAAGAGGCAGTAGAACACACATAAAAGAACTAAATACCTGCAGAAATGTTTAACTGTTAACTGAGAGTAATATTTAACCAAATGGTACATTTAGTAGTTGAATGCAACATTTAAGTGGAGATCAGTTTTAGTAACAGAAGTGGCTAAGTGCCCAAACTGTACTGAGATAAAAACCTCTTACATGAACACAATATGAGTTATTATTCTATGCTTTAAGAAATTTCAAAATTTTAAAGCTCCCATAAGCTTTAAATGTTATGTTACAAGGTAGCTTAATGGGAGCTTTAATATTTTGAAATTATTAAGAAGATACAATATAAACCCAGAGCATTATTTAAGTTTTCTGGCATGCCATCTTCCACCAGCTTAAAGTGTGATACAGAACTTCATTTTCTTCAGAACCATTTGCATATGAGTTATATCAATATACAACCACAGCTGTCACAAATTCCATGTCTTTCAAAGGCACCATAAAGTTTTTGTAAGCTTGAACAACTTGATCAGTCCACATTGCTGCTGTGGACCTATCTGAGAGAGGGCAACCTCTGATGATGTCTTGGGGTGTGTTGCTGTCCAGCAGTGAGATGATGCAGAAGAAAATATGAGGTTTCCTCCCTTGATTTCCCATTCCTAAAGCTTGGATTGCTAATGCACCTCCTGCTCAATCATACAGCTATAATGTTTGATTGTTAAATACTGCCCAAGGGTTTCAAATGAAGGTTTTATAAATTTTTGTCACCTCATCTACTGTTTTTGAAGCATCAACCTCAACATTCTGAACACTACTTTAATTTGAGTATGTGATCCATTAACGTGAATATGTGAGACATTTGGACATTTGCAAACACTGGAACAATGCCTCAACAATTTATTTAAATATGAACTGCAAATTATGGAATGGAGAAAATACTTTTTTTTGTATCAAGCAACGAAATAAAGTTTTCTGCCAAAAGAAAATCACAAGATTTCTAGAAGTCCGTGGAAAAAATAATTTATTGCAATTTCTTTTGCACATTAACATGAAACATTTATACATATATATTCTGTGCTAATAAGATATACTAGATATAGACAATTTTTATACACAAGGTAATTGCACTATTCTATTTTATAATGCAAATATTCAGAAATGATCAGTCAGATAAGAACAGATACTATTCACATAAAAATGCACTATATATTAAAGTTATGGAAGGTCTATGCATCTGAAAACTTGTCCACTTTTACTAACTGTGTCATATGATGAAACACACTATGACCCTTCCCAAGCTTTACATCCCTTAATTATGTCATGATGCCTAGAATATTACCAGGTCCTCTCAAGGAATAAAATAAGATCATTTCTGAAATTAGAGAGACCAAACCAAAAGGCAACTGTATCAACCATGTACCAGCAGCATGCCTTCCAACTCCAGGGGCTACATCAGATGAGAATCAATGCACTATGAGTTGTCTAAAATTGTCCAGCAATCTATTACTAATATGACAATTTAATTTAGTTTATATAAATCAATGAGAAATACATTGCAAGTGAACAGCATTTCAGTAGAAGTACATTGGCACATGCTTCAAATGGCAGTATCAGAAAAACAGCTGCCCCCTCCCAATACAGAAGATGTTTACAGTGTCCACAAAGGGAAAATGCAGGATGATATCACATGAGAAACCTTTTTTTAACCAGGAGTTTACAGAGCATCAAGTGTTATTCACAAAATGAATGAGAAGCATGGTAATAGCAGAATTAAATGTGATACCATATATGCAATAATTTTCATAATGCTGCTTTAAGTTTTTTTTTTTAATATAATTCCTTAGGTTCACTGTCCTGCCTATCAACTGAAATACCTATCTTTCAAGAAATATCATCAATTCACATAACCACAGTACTTCAGAGATGAAGATGAAGATGTGAAGCATCAGATTGAAGTGGTTAGCTGTGGCGTGCATACTACATGGTTTCATTCAATATTATCTGGTGGTAGGAATGGTCACATGACAGACATGCAAAAATGCATATCAAAAAAAGGAAAGCTTGAAATACATGCTCATAGCAGAGGTATAACCAAACAATAAGGACAAAAAATTAGCAAGCAAGCCTGGAGAAAAATGGTAAGTATGAATTCAGGAGTAGGGCAAAGACAATGGTATTGCACATGGCAATGGGAGATATAATGTGAAAGAACATCCATAACATAACCTTACTGCCTGCACCCTACTTGGAGACAGCATTGCACCACATTCAGCATCCTCTTCCTCTTCCCTCAGCTCAGAAAGCATCTTGCTTTGTTTCCTTGAGAGCATGCAAACAGAATTTGAGAAGTAAGGAATTTTCTTTGAAGCAACAACATGGTGGGTTAATGCAGTGACAAAATACATTTTACAACTTGCAACCAGTATCAGTAAATAGTAAAAACTAAAAAAAACCCAAAAACGCATATGTAATGCATGTATTTCTTCCATATGTATTGTATGTAGGAATGAAACAATTCCTACATGTCCTGGTGAACTACCAGCTCTGCCTGAGATATTTCAATTTGTTCCCACCAGTAATGTGGGAACAGGGCAGAAGAGAAAGATATTAAAAACTGGAGAGGGAGTAAAATTGCAGTCATACATCTGAAGCTCTTGGCAAGATTTATTTTTTACAACAAATCTGTTTCTCAAGAAACTTCAGCTGAACCTCTGTTAAAATAATGAAGCCAGCAATAATTAATCTTACGCAAACAAGCAGATGCAAAGTGATTAATTTGTCACAGTTGCTTTGTTGTATTTGTATTTCTGTTGCAATTCTACTTAGTGCTGTACTGGTATCATGGAAGAGATATTAGAGAAAAAAGGTGAAGGAGCAGCACTCCAAACCAACACTTATTTTTATAAATTAGGTCTTTCTAAGAAGTAACTGCTGCTCATGGGGACTGATATTACAGAAATCAACCCAGGAATCAAATCTGAGGCATGCTGAACTGCTTCAACCCTATCATTTTCTACTGGCCCAGTACAGAAACAGTGTATTTTTAGCTTTGTTTTCACATCTCTTATGGCATCTGTGAACATTTTGTCCTTTTTCCTCACCATGTTCTTATTACTGGTCTTCAGAGTAAAATATGCTGATAGATATGAAATGCTGAGTTAATAACTCTCCACTGAATATAATGAAAAGAAAAACACATCACTAATGTGCATCAATCCTAGACTGAAGATACTGCAGGTAGAAAACTTCACAGTAAAAGCATAATTAGCAGAAGTGTCTTCAGGATGATTCAAGAAACATTTTCATGCTTGCTTCTATATGCCACTTCTTGCAATATCCTGCAGTGATCTTTCAGGAAGTTTACCATATAGTTTCTGAATATATTTAAACATGCTCTTATTTATTGTCATCTACAGTCCCCCTGTACATAACAATAAACAGCACTGCACAAAATAATACATTAGCATTCTGCAAAAAATTCTGGAAAGGAAACCAAGACTACATGTGTGCATAAAGCAAAGTGATTACTTTAAAGTGATCAAACATAAAGATGGTTATCTGATTTTTGCTTTTGGTTTAAAGCAATTATGCACAGTCTATAAAGTGCCAGAAAAAAACATGAAGAGTATGTTCACAGGAGAAATAGTTCAGATAATCTTACAGGAATAAAATTTTGTGCATTTTTTGTGTATGGACGTAAGAAATTGTGCAGGCAGTGGAAAAGAATCAAAAGGTTAGAGGAACATATTCTTTCACTTTTCAAAATCACTTCTGACAAAATGATTATCAGTTCACCACATCAGTGTATATTTCTATTCTCCTATGCTCCCAAACTTAGTACAATTTAGAAGAGATACCTGTCTTGGGAGAAGTCCTTCTGTCTCTAAGAATTACATCTCTATCTGAATTTCAGAATTAATAAAAACTAACAAAATTAGAAAGGCTTTTTCAGTGTGCTTAAACTGTGAGTCCTAAATGCTCCTGAAAATCAGGCTCACAATATTTCTCAGTCAGGTTTATTCCTGCCCCCATGTGTCCCTCTACAAAGCTCCATTACTGGATAATAGTATCAGCAAGTGTCTCTCAGGACTGCTGTGAGGATTAACAAAACCACCTGTTGTTCAATATCTCTCAGTCTTAAACTACCTGAACCTTTCATACTAAAGATATGTTAGGCTAAAACAAGGAAAATACTCATCTGACTCAGTAACTCTCTAAAATTTACATTTAAAATTATAATGTGTCTTGAAACAAATGATAGGACATTTATAAGGCAGAAAAAAAGTGAAAGGTGTTTAATTAAAATGTATTTTAAATACAGATTTTAAATAATGGTAGCCATGCGAAGTTATCTTACTGTAGAATAAGAATAGAAAAGTATTCTCAAAAGTGGCATCCACAATATAATTGTAAATAATATAAATTCAAATACAGAATGAAAATGCAGAGCTAAAGTACAGAGGGTTAATACTGGGAGTTACCATTAAAAAGTCAATATTCATATACTTGGGTACCAGTGGTAATAAATCTGGATTAGATCTCCTAAAAAGCCTAAACAGTTTAAGAGCCTAAATTACACTTTCAGAAGTACATGAGCATTCAGACACATAATTAATTTCCTCTGACTTACAAGAATTATTTCAGCCAAGGTGACTGATGACTTTCATTATTTTAGTCAAGGGTGTTTTTAAGTTTAAATACATAGTAGAAAACTCATTCCTTTTATATTGCTTCAGGGCAAAATTCAAGCTATGTAAATTACTTTTATCTTTTTTTTTCTTCCTGTTGACATATTGGATGGATTGTATGCACCTGCTCAGCTATGGCAAAGCAGCTGGCATACTGTAGCCTCATTGTCTAAGTCTGTACCACACTTTCAGTCTAGATCTCATTGGCTTTTACTGAAATTCTGGATAATACATGCCCAGAATTCTGAAACTGAGACATAAGCTTAAAGGTCCCTCAGTTCTTGAAGAGCTCTACCCCACCTCATTTTGAGAAGACAACTTAGGCTGATATGTCATTTACAAAAACTAGTTTACACCCTGTGTATTTCTAAAGCAGGACCTCTGCCATGCAGCAGTGTCTGAACAAGCAGGGGCCATCTGGAGTTAAGAGACCACCACACACATCAGGTGTGAACCTGCTTGCAAACAGTTGCTTGACTATTGCCTAAAGATTTGAAAGCACATTTTTTCACTCACTGCAAGAAAGCAAATGGCAAATTTTGAAGTGCTGGTAACCAGACATGTCAGCTAAACAGAAACCGACATTATATTGCAAAATCTAGTACAGTGCAGAAATCTGTAAGAGGGAGATATAAATATTTAAACACTTGGCATTCCCTCAAGGACTTTTTGAAATCAAAAGTACTCTTTCAGGAACTGCACAAACTGCAAAGACAAATAATCAAGTATTTTCAAGTACTGTCAAGATAATAAATGTGTTAATGAAAGAGTGTTGCACAAAAGTCATCATTTTTTTCTGTGGAACATTTGGTTTTGCAAATGTAAATGTATCTCCATGGTTTAGATTAAATTTTTAATGTTTATGTTTGGAAAAAAACAAAATTACACTCCAGTTACTCATACCTCTGTCTCTGTACTCTTTCTGGACAAAAACCAAACCTGCATTGGTTCTTTTTTGCCCTTCATAGAAACTGGACCTCTGTACTCCAGGTGGAACTGAGGATCTGAATTTTCTGGTGTCATAAGACACCTGAAATTGAAAGAGAAAACATGTAAATGAATGGACTTTGCATGCATGCCACACACTATGCAATATATTAAACATGCTACATGTATGTGAGCAGACTATCAAAAGATTCAACTCCATCTCTACATCACTATTATACTTGCAGACCAGTAACTGTGTACCATAATGCAGTTTGCCATACAGATCCAAGAGAAGTCACAGACTTAAATAATGGTTGCATGAGGACTGTCACTTTCAACTCCAAAAAACGTTTATGGTATGCTGACAAAGTGATTTATTTTAAGATGCCAATACCAATAAAAATAGTACATCACTCACCTGTAAGTATATTCAGAGACATTGATCTTTCCCTTTTCTCCAGTAGTTTCTGTTCTGCTTGTAAGATTGACTGTATTTCCAAAGAGACAGTACCGTGGCATCCTTTGACCTATGACACCTGTGACTACCTCACCAGTATGGATTCCTATGGTTATCTTTAGAGAGAAAAAATTAAGTCTCAATATTCAAAAGTAACATAATTAATCTGATGCCTCTGACTAAACACAGGCAACATGCCACTCGTATCTACTAGAGTTTATTTTCCCAAAATGCTACTCCTGCTTCTTCAAAGCCTTGCATTTTGTGGGTTTTATAACTTCTTTGTTTTTTATCTTTAGTACAGTGTCATGCCTCTGCCTTCCACATGAACAATCAAACTCTGTAATTTTCCAGCATCCACCCTGCTGTAATTATGTACTGTGAAAATAAAGCGGTGAGCAGAGAGGCATACTCTGCAGGTCTGTGCTTAACGACTGCTCAGAAGGTGCAGAAAAGGAAGGCATGGGTCAAGAAAAAAGATGTTTCTCAAAGGAAAAATCACGGTATTTTGTATTCAGAAGGTCAAGAGATAGGACAGAGGTTTGGAGAAGCTCATTCTAGTAGCACATTACAGTTACTGTAAAGCCCCAAAGCTGAAGTACACAGCTGAAGTACACAGCTCTGAGCTAGGTGATAGAACAGCAGCATTCATGTAAATAGAAATATGCACTGCACTCAATCATTTTCTGCTCACAGACTTCTGATGAGGACAATCAATGCTGCTTGCCCAGTTCTGTATCAGTGCTACAACATCTCCAGAAAGTCCCACAATGAGTGAAATTCCACTAATATACAGTGGTGTCAGTAATCATTGCTGTACCTGTCTATGACACTGTAATTCTCTTTCTAATGCAATAATGTCTCATTCTGACATGAGGATCTGAGGTGTGATGAAAAATATCAGGGAGGAAATATTATTTTTCTGCTCCTTGAGTTGAAGAAGACCCAAGAGACTACACTTGATGCACAATAGGAATTCACTGATTATATTGAAATTATCAGAAAACAGACATAAATGGTGTGGACTTAAATGAGTCCTTTACCTTTTAAAGCATAATAAGCATTTTAAGGTCTGGGAACTGGACATGTCACAGCTACACGTGACTTCTCATATTATTTGTATATATCAGTCTCAAAATCTAACAATAACAAGGCCCATCCCCTGCACGGACTGTGACTAGAGCATTATCTTATTTCAAAACACTACCATGCTGTCAGAGAATGAGTTTTCATTCAAGCCCTCATTTACTAACCTGTACAGGCTCACCATCTACTTGAACTTGGCCTGCAATTTCCATCATATCCAAAGCAAGGTGGCAGATAGATCGTGCATGGTGCATGCAGGGCTCTGGTAGACCACTCACTGTCATATACTTGTCCCCGACTGTTTCCACCTATCAAGATAGATATTTTTCAATTACTTCATTATTATGGTTTTTAGAGTACTAGAATTGATGTAGTGCTTCAAGACTGCTTCTCCTCTAAAAGAGTTCCCTTTCCCTTTCATTCAAATCACCCTAATTACTGTCATCTCTGCTTGTTATTGAAGGGGATTTATCATAAACTCACAATGTTGCAACTTACAATGACTGTGATTGTGTAAACTTCATTCTCTCTTCTGGTGTCTTCTGAATGAAGCTATGCTCTATGTTTGTTCTGACTCACACTCTTAATTCACATGGTACAGGACACAAAATTCAGTTCTAGCAAGACCTAGGAATGAACCTCATAGATATAAACACACAAGCAAACACATATGCATATTTATGGGATGCATATATATCTATCTCTGTACCTTCCTGCTACCAGCCACATTTGCAACTACACCTCACTCCTGAAGTGAATGAAGGCATGAAATTCACATTGAGTAACTGAATAGTAAGTCATAATTTACAATTAGAAGACCCAGGAATAGAACAGAAAAACTTAAAGCACAAGGTCAGAAGAACCACAAATGGCTTGTATGAGTTCACATCAGCTAAATGTGGAAGTACATTTATATGTCCACCTAATGGGTGACTGCAGAAATCATGATGAGAACTTAGCACTTTATGTTCCTTCAGACATTTAGAGATAACCAAAATACTCTTCTGTAGCTATCTAATATTAGATAAAACAGTTCAGACTGAGAACATAAGTTGTTTTTTATTTAAAGCCTAAAATCCAAGAAGATTGGAAAAGAATGACATCATAGCAAATTATAGAAAAGCAACAGGTTAGATTCTTCAAAAATCTTATGCTTACCTTATAAACAAATGGATTCCTTCGTGAATCAGTCAGAATATCAAATCTTGTGTAAAGATCATTTAAAAGATTGACAATTTTCATGGCTCCCTCTCCAGAGGCATGCTTGCTACAAAAGGCATTGAAGCCCACAATGCCACTGAAGAGAATGGTGACGTTGTCATAGCGCTTGGCTGGCACAGGGCGTTTGTGCCTCAGCTCATTTGCCACTGAGGGTGGCAGAACAGAGTACAGCAACCTACACAGGCAAGGAAAGAAAGGCAAAAGTGAAAAAAGAGAATCTGGAGAAAGCTGTTTACAGCAGCACTCTTCATATATTAAATTCCTACACCCACAGGGTTTATAACATTCTCCCACCATCAACAAGCAATAGAAAAGGTGCTTACTGAAGAATATGTTATTTGGAAAACAGGAAGTGATCATACTATTTAGAACACATTAGTATACATCTAAATTATCAACAAAATGAGACATGTATTATTAATTCTTCTGACATGATTTGTTAGTAGTGTCTAGGATTCTTTTTACTTCTTTCTGCCACATCCTCAGCTCATAACATGGTTTTTCTCACAGAACCATAAAAACTGCAAAAAAGACTATGAAGAGATCAAACGGTTTTCTGTCTCTGATTAACTCATGCATTTCTAAATGCTTGCTCTCTGTTGAGCATGCTGGTTTTAGGGTCTAGAGTATCTTTTGAATAGTCTATATGATGTATTAACACTTGTTCATATTACAAATCACACATACAGACCTTCACCCTATTCTTATGTGTCTTCCTTCAACTATCTAACTCCTATCTTAAGGTCCTTTTCCCTCTCTGACTTTTTCACAAATCTTGAAAGTCATTTTGTCCACAGCCTCCTTCACAATCCCTCATTAGTTGCATTTTTGGCAAGTTCACTACTTGAGTTATAATTAGTGAATACTTTTGGCACATCACACAATAAGTGACACTATCTGTTCCAGCAGCTGCCATGAAGGCAAGAATTCCTGAAGATAAAATGACTTTATAAAGTAAGCCAACAGGAATAAAGAGAAAAAATACTTCTTAGGCTTTGTTTTCTCTGGTTCTCCTGTCCATCCCTTTCAAGTATTTTTAAAATAATTTCCATTACTCCATTACAGAAAAAACGTATCTGTCAATAGAATTAATACAGAGATGGGACTGTGTTTTATAAATAAAAGTCAATCATGAACTCCATGCTACTTTTTGCAAAAGCTTTTTTTTAATTTGCCAGTCATTGAGCTGAAATGCCACAGACTAATGACTTTTGAAACTGACTTTATAGTTACCTGTAGTACAGTATTTGGGGCCCAATGCACACTTACTTATGTGTTATTTTTACGTACATATATCTAGATAAACCCAAATTCATTTCTACAAGTAACTACTACATCAAATTCATAGCATTAAGCTATTCCCAAGTTTCAGCATTACACAAACTGCTTTCAAGATATGTTTTTCTGTTCTATTATCCGGTGCCAGAAAGACAAAAGTTGGTTTACTGAACTCTGTCAAATAACAGCACTCGGGCATTCATCAAATTCACCTTCATTACAGTGACTGCATGTAAGATTCCAAAATTTTAGGTAATTCACAAGTAAAAATGAATTGTCAGTTCCTTTTTTATAACTTTTCTTGTCAGGGAGGGAGCCATCAAAACATCTAGGCATATAATGGACTAGACTGTGGGTGACATTTGACAATCTAAATAAAGAAATACCCTATTAAATGTTCTTTCTCGACTCCAAAATTACCAGTCCTGATTATCTCTGATATTCCTTACAAGATTCTGTTATTCTTTAAAGAAGGCAGCTATAAATAATATATTGCTCTGAGTGTTTCAGCCCAAAATTGGGATTTGGTTCTCACGTGTCTGTCTTTTTCTTTTCATCCTCCAGTGCACGCAGAGTGTGCTGCAGTCGGTCAGTGAGGATCTCAAGCTCCTGGGTCAGTTTGTATTCCTCTCGGAACTGCTCTCCCAAAAGAACCAGATCACGGGTGGCATCATGTAGTGGGATATCACTCAGATATAAACCTCTCCTCGTTAAATCATCCAAGTTCATCACACTGCAAAGCAGAGAAATATACACTAATATGGGTAAAATGAAACTTGACAAAGGAGCATTTAAAACTCAAATAAACAGCAGTCTGCCAAATAACAGTAGAAAGATGAAGCTTCTGAAATTGTGATGAGCTGTACAACATATTCTAGGAAAACCTTATTTGTGATCATCCATTTTAACCCACAGCACTTGATTTTTGTGTTTAAATACAGAATTCTCACAAAGAGTTCCATGAGCATATCAAATGCATGTACTTCAGCACACAAAGTGAGGTTATGTAAAGAATCTTTCCATTCAATCCTCTATTCCAACCACTTTTTTATCACCAATCTATTACATTTAAACTACTGCAAAAATACACGAATCCACATAGAAAACCAAATCATTGTCACATTTCTTAGCATTCTCTGAGTAAAAACAAAACTTGCTAAAAAAAAAAAAGTAATATGAGGAATAACCTTTTGTACAAACTGGGCAAGAGCAAGCCAATGTTTATACTGACTATTTAATACTCAGTCAAGTTCCAATGCTTAAATGCTCCTACCTCTTTTTCTATAAACACATCAAAACCAATTAAATCAATACTTGAACCAATTAGTCTCTGTAGCACTACTCTCATAAGTGTTCTTAAAATTAGTCATTGTAAAATGAAAATCAATATCATAGAACTCTCTAGGTTTGAAGTACCTTGGTGAACAAAGAAAGAGAATGCTGTCTGCTTCAGGCAAGTAGATCATTTGCCCTTTCAGGCGTAGGCAGCTGATTTCTGTGCCAGTCAGTTCATCTTCGCACTCCAACTTTTCCACATCCAACAGCCCCTCCTGGTGATGAAAAGCCACCACTGTGTAAGGGCAATGGTGTGTTATGTACCAGGCCTAGTCTGTACATGCATTCAGTACAAAGGCAGTCAGAATATTTGGAATAGACTTACAGCTTACACTAAGCCCTGATTAACTTCTCGTTTGAACACCATGCACCGTCTGTATTTTAATATTACGTTTTGCTACCTTGAAGACACAAAGCATGGTATCTTTCTTTACATTCATGTTTGTAACTCATTGTTTTCCACATTGCTCCTTAACAATAGTTTTGACAATAGCATTGCCTGTTCTGTGAAGTTCTACCTGTGCCTGAGATCATCTCTAAGAAATCATCCTGGTTTCCCTCAGGTACAGTTTTCTTTAAATAAACAGGGTCCTTGATGTAGTAGGCATTACTCTACACACTGCATCTGCTCATATCACACACCTTGTCTCCTGCCCTCTTTAGAGAACAGGACACAGACCTTTGTATGAACATAGGAGTCCAAGCAAGAACACATTTCATATTTGTCTCCCACACTCTTATGAAATAAAGTAAATGTAATTACCTCTCTACATTTGCTGTGATACAACACCATAAACTAGACTGGCACCTTGCAGAGAAAGCATGAGACATGAAGTGTGTTTACTTCACCAGTCCTATAAAACACTCTGCTTAACAGCTATTCACAAATTCATACCTGTGACTCTCTCTTGGCTCAAGACTCAAATAGGTTTGAGCATACTACAGAGAATTTTCTCTGAAGACATCTGAGCTTTCTGCACTTCTTATCTCTCCAAAGCACACATCCTTAAAGAAAAACAGGGAAAATATTCTCTAGTTACCTTAGTCCTCAGTACGAAGACTGTATTGATATGGGAGAGGATCCCATGGAAGCTAATATCAATATGAGGCCGGACCAAGGAGAAAACTGACAGCAGACTGCAATTTCCTGGCTGCAGCTACAATATTAAAAAACAGAAAAGAGGAAAAAAACCCCAAGTGTTACGCTTTATAATAAAAATATACATAGAGTAATTATATTCCATTTTATTAGATGACAATAGCAAATAGAAGAGAATTTATGCATCTCTTCATTGAATAACAAAGTTTTTAAATTATTCTCTTACTGCATATGGACATGACCATAAGGAACAAAGCTGTTGTAGAATTAGGTTATTTTCAAGTCCTAACAAGAAAAGCACAATTTAGTAAATATTATACAGTTACATTGGAATGCTGTTTAGACAGAGAATCCTAAATCTGTTTTATTCATCTTTATAATTAACCTGTGAAGCATCTATCACTATGAATTTTCTATGGCTATCCATGCATAAGAATCATCTAACCTGTGGAAGGACTCTGTATATAGCATTGCCACACTGTGTGACCACCAGATCTCTGTCAAATATGATGTGGAAAGGAAATGCCTTGCAGAAAGTGTAGGGACTGATGCGAGACTCTTGGGTACCGTTTTCCTCAAATCTGTCAAGGTCCTCATAGTAGTCCTCTTCTTTAGACTCTTTTTCTTCAATTAAAAATTGAATGTGGTCACACTCCTCATTTCTCTGTTGAATAACCTAGAGAAATTGAGAAAATATGAAAAACTGAAAACTCTGCTACTCAATAGTAACTGGAGTGCTACTATGGAGACAGGAATGTATTTAGAGGAGAAAGATATCAAGAATTATACTGACATCTTGAAAAATACCATATTCTAGTAAGAATTTGTGATTTCACAGTCTTTGTAATTACAGGTGAATAATTATGCCTTTGCTTAGCCACAGTTGCTCTCTACAAGAGCAACATAGTGAAGATCACCCAAATACAATTTATTAAGCCTGAGTGAAATGCAAATCCTGAAATGAGGAGTCAAGGCTCAGGTTGTACTTGATTTTTTTTCTTGCCAGAAAATAGGGTGGCCCCTTCCCCTGAAATGAACCTGTGTGAGCTTTGAATCCCACAGAACCCCATAATCCTTATTTTGATCAAAGATGTTTGCAAGGCCTATAACACAACAGCAAATAGTGCCGACTGTTTAGTGATGACTAAACAGTGCTAAGAGGGTGGATGTGTCACTGACAGCAAGAAGGAAAGTGGATGGAACACGTTAGGATATACAGTCCCTATACATTCCAGCAGACTGCAAGATCAGAGCCAACAGACAAAACTAAAAGCAATCTTCTCTGGGCTGTATTCCACATTAAAGGAAATGACAGCAAAACTAGAATCATCTACATCAGTGGAATATCAAAAAGGTGTCCTTAACACAGCATTACACTCTTCAGTAATTTTACTCAAAGTTAGTAAAAAATATGAAATTAATAGGGATTAGTTTATTTGCAGCGAGAGTCATGTATGGCAATATAATTTAAGGTAATAACTACTAGAATAACATCATTTACCCTGAGAAGCCAAATTCACCTCTTTTCAAATTTAATTACACTTAATGATTGGGAAAGAACAATTCTATTTACATAGTATTGTTTAACAGCTTTTTTCTGGAACATGTTCCACCTGATTCTACTTTCATGTTGACTCTGATCCTAAAGTCACTGAAGCAAAAAAAAAGATTTCTTAAAATTTCTAAAGCATCCTGATTTTGCCCTTTACACATAGTCTTAACCACAGAGATTAACAGTTACAATTTGAAAACAGAACAGATATGCACAAACACTGCAACTGATCCCTAAGATGTTAAGTTTATTAAATATTTGATCTCCAAAACTGCCAAAAATAGTACTTGATGGGCTAGAGAGTGCTGATGCCTTTTTTTGTTCCTAAACAAATGGAGGAGCGTAAAACAACAAAACAGTATTTTACTGTTACATGATGATTAATTTAAGGTGGCAGAGTTCTTTCATCTATAAATTGACTACTCATTTGAAGGAAAGAGGCTTTTCAGGAGGACAGTTTAGAGCATGAGCCCGATTTAGGTGCTCTATAGCTGTGTGCTGCATTATTCTCCTCTTTCTACTGCTCATGTAAGTAACTCAGAGAAAGATCAGCCTACTAAATTTACCAGCTAATGTAGGTACCCAAAGCTGCATGTACAAATAAATTCAAATGTTGATGATGAGAAAACCTAACTGCCGCAAAAACTGTACTGGTAATCCACATCTCAGTGTATGACAAAGATAAGTGGGAAATTATGGCCTAAGAAGGAATAAGCCTCAGAATAAATCAATGGTGGTCATCTGAGGAGAACATATTAAGTGGGTTTGTCTAGGAGAATGGAACATAGTAGATGAACACCTAGTTTTCCTCTGAATTCAGAATTTAAAGGTTTTCCACATCTTCCTTTTAAATCATTATCCCTGAAATTGTGAGACACTGAGGTCATATTGAAGATTATCAGATGGCAGTCAAGAGTCTTAGCTCTTACTTTCTATCATTCATGCATACTCTCACAGGTTTTATTTTAACAGTACCATTATTGTGGCCAGAGATAGCTGAGATTACACACAGAAACCTTTTCAAAACTTTGAAAATTTATCTCTACAACTGATCTACGCTTCCAGATTATTTCCAGTCTTGGATCTTAAAGTGTTGCTCTTGCCACAAATGGAAAAAAAAAACCCTGCATATTTTGGATAAAAACCTTCTTAATTCAGCAAAGGTGATTTTATAGAAGCTAATAATTTTTAAGGAAATGTTCATACTAACAACACATCATCTTCCAGATAGATTATCTCCCTATAGCCACCTTAGTCCCTGCACACTAGTATTCTATTAACAACTTGTACTTACAGACTTTTTCCTGCTACAATGCAGCATTTAACAGGTTGCTTTTAATAACTTCCCATTTTATTTCATCTATTATAAATGAATGATGCATCAGTGAACAAAACTCAGGCTTAGATTAAGAAAACTACCTATAAAAATAGAACTACTACATGCTTCCAGACATCTAGCTAGTTTGAGCCATGACCCTCTGCAGATCCGACAAGCTCACACAGTGACAAAGTCAGTCCTCACACATGTTTTCCTAACCTTTACAGATTAGAACTGTGCCAGTAACAGTGAAAAGCTGCAAATTTCCCATGCATCTTCAAGTTCATTTGAAACACTATTTTTGACCAGACTCCAGGACATCTAGAAATGCCTTCTCTATTAGTGCAACATGCTAGTACAGCAAATGAACACCAGGCCAAACACATGGACATGTGTCAGACCTACAAGACAGACATAGCGCCAGCAGCACATTCCTGGTAAACATGATATGCTGTGGACATGGCTGGTTTATGCAATTTTATTCTGATCATTCATGCACAGACACTTATCAACAGATGCTCTAATCATACCCCTCTCCAGGCTACAAAATCCACTGATGCATCCCTAATTAACTTCCCAATGGATATGCAATTTCATTATGTCCTTTCTGCTCACACAACTTATGAACTATCTAATCTTCCTATCTCATTACGTCATTCAGCTTGTCAGCAAATTCAAAATTAGCACTTTTGACTGTTAATATAAGATGTTAAATTCTGTTTCTTCACCCTTACACCTATAGATCCAAACTAACTGGCCAGGTATTTGTTTGGCATAAGGACCTGCCCTAGATCCATCGCTAAGCTTAAGTAGAATAGAACTTATCTACTGTTTCATTCTGCAAGCAAAGTTTGCAAGCCACACAATTTCAGTATCATTTAAATACTGTTGAAGAAGCCTCTGATAAATGCTTGACAAATCAAAGTTCAGTCACAAAGCAACAAAGCCAGCAATCAAGTCTAATTCTTCCTCCCCCTGCAGTCTTAGCTGGTGAAGTGACATCAGTTCACAATGTCTAAGAGCTCAATCACCATAGTAACTGCAGTTAAAACTGAAGGGAGAAATCAATCTCTTGGTTTCAAAGAGAATATATAACATCTTACTGCTAACCTGCCTGTGCCTTCCAGGAGATGCAGCTTCAGAGTTTGTCCTTGCCTAATCAAGTGAAAAGTCACACCAATATTTCAGGGAATGACAATTGAGAGAAAAGTTATTTTAAAATGAGTGTGGTTTAATGTATTTGGTGAGCTTCACACAAGATATTAAATCAAGAAGTATTGCTGTGATACAGAATATGTAATGAGCACATGCTATATGTTAAGCTGTCACTATGTGTCTACAAGACTCAATTCTGTAGATCTGAGCATATCCCCAGGACACACATGTATTTCAGCATGGCAGGACAGAATGTCCTTGGACAGGGCTCTTTTTTGATGAGATTGTGAAAATTAATACAAAAACAGGGGGGTTTTGCCCTTTAAAGGCCAATACAGCATGAAATTCTTTATCTCTTCTGATCAAAACTGACTGCGCAATGCTCCTTAACAAAGTTCACTGTAGCTGCTTCAGAATGATCCCAAGACAAAGGAGTTCAACTGTGGAAATGGCAGTGGAAACTTTCAGTTTTGCATACCCAAAGATAGAACCATAGGGATATCTGTCCCTGGCAGCTGGCTTCAGAGCAGACTCTCACTTCAGCAAACCACTGTGCCTGGAGATAGTGAAATTTACAGCTGCCCCAGTACCAAAATTAGAGACTGACCATGCTCCATGACTGACTTATCTTCACGCACAGTTGGCATTGTAATGTGTGGACCAGCATTGATTGTCTTCCATGACAAGTACCCAAGTATTTTTTAGACCAGCTCTCCAGCTGGTCACATCTTCACTTTGTTTTTTCACACTGCCATTAGTAAGCCTGAAATTGTCATCTTGTCAAGGACTTTCCCTATTCTTTTCTCATTTTATATTGTAAAACATCTTCCCTATGTAAAAGATTGTGACAGTCTCCTCTCAAATAACAGAACTGCAGAAGTCTGCTCTCCCAACAGATTTTTGGGCTCTGCTGGATTATGTACAACACTCTTTGTTGTCCATACCATTAGTAGCCTTGAGGAAATCCCTGTCCTGACTTCACCTTCACAGGTCATCCTCATTTATATACAAATAACCTCTGACAAGTGAAGCAAGAGAAGGCATAGCCAGTAGGCTGCTAACAGAGATCTCATGACAAAGTTTGTCACCAGCATTGTGATGATTTTTCAGTTCTCATACTGAGACTGGCAGAACATGAACATTCTTAGTGCATACACAAAGTCAGCAACAATTTTAGAGACAATATCTACTGCAAAAAAGATTTAGTCTTAGCTCTATTTGCTACAAATGGATTACCATATCAGAGAAGATAATGGAAATTTGATTTGAACTAATTAATTAATTAATGTCAACTTGGGCTTTCCTGAACTACTCAGCCGGAATTTTGAATCCAAGTTCAAAACAAACCGGTTTCCTTTCAGTGCTAACAACATCTAACAGAAACAAAATTACACTTCCCCCCCAACCCCATCCCCTCTTTGCTTCCGCACACACACACTCTAGGTGTTAAAAGAGAAAGTAAACTTCCCAAAGGACACCATTCTGGAAAAAGGAAGCCCTATTTTATTTCAGAAGATGTATGGTTTTAGATAAATACATATATATACACACACACACACACACACACAAAATTGTTGTGTGACTCTGAAGAAAGATGATAAAATGTAACCTTTTTTTTTATTCAGCTACTTCTCCACCCAAAGAAACAATGTGAGACAAAACAAGAACAATAGTTCTTTAATATTTAGTTTCCTCTTGCGATCATTAGCTGGTTTTCTCTGCAGGTTGAGGAAGGTGATCCTTCCCCTCTCCTCAGCACTGGAAAGCCACACCTGGAGCGCTGTGTCCAGCTGTGGGTTCCTCAGTTCAAGAGAGACATAGAGCTACGAGACAGAGTCCACTCCCTCTAGGGAGGGCTGCTAAGATGATCAAGGCCCTGGAGCATCTCTCAGAAGAGGAAAGAATAAGACAGCCAACACTGCTTAGCCTGGAGAGCAGATGGCACAGCAGGATCTCATCCATGCACACAAATACCTGAAGGGAGGGTGAAGAGAGAATGGAGCCAGGCTCTTTTCAGAGCCTGCTCAAGAGGCAAGGGGCACAACCTGACACACAGGACATGTTGTCTGGACATCAGGAAACACTTTTCTACTATGAGAGAGATGGAGCACTGGCACCTGTTGTCTGAAGAATTTGAGAGTCTCCATCCCTAGAGATAGCTGAAAGATGTCTGAGCATGGCCCAGAACAGCTGGCCCTAGGTGGCCAGCCACAAGCAGGTGAGGTTGAACAAAATGACCTCCAGAAGTCCCTTCCAACCTCAGCCATTCTGTAACCCATGAAACAAAATCTAACCAGTTAATGAAACAAAACCAGCATTAACAAAACCAATTAATCTCTGTTACCACCTATACAGAGACTTGTAATATATTAGACAAATTCAACCAAAGTTTCATGGAAATACAAAATTAGAAGCATGTATTCTCTCAATCAGATTTATATAAGCATTTCTTTAAAACAGATGGAGAAGAAAAGTGGATAACAAAGTATTAAACATCAAATTGCAAATATCAACGTTATACTAACATAAAGAGAATTGCAGAACTTACTAAGTCAGTCCTGTATCGGACTGTCGTGTAAGTTGTTTGGATAAAGACATTTGAAAGGACAAGTCAGAATCTTTCTGCAAGTCAGAAGATGACTCCCGTAATAACACTGGAAACTTTGAGCTAGGCACTGAGGTTTTTATCAGATTCAATAAACACCCCATTCTTCCTTAAGCAAAATGATAATTAGGTTCAAAACAAAAATTTTACCGTAGAGGCACTGATTGGTCCACAAAACTTGAAGGAATTAAAAGCAATTCCATTGTTTTTCTGGGCTGTGCTGTTTCAAACAATGCATTGCTGACAGACTAAAACACAAAAGCATTAACTCACTAAATTATGAGGCAAAGAATGGAGATGAAATAAGTTGGTCTATTTTTTCTCCTATTCTCAATATTTTGAACAGTGAAGCTACCTACTTATTACAATGCCAGACTTTACTTTAAAACCCTTACTCCATACCACTCCTGATTAATATCTGACCTGTGGAGTAACAGAGGAAGACTTCAGCATCTGTGGATAAGCTGCAAATTTCAGGTTTTATTTTTTATCATTTTTAGAGAATAAATTCTCTCCTTATCTACACTGAAGTTTCTGAGTACCTGTGGAGTACACCAGTGTGCAATGTCCTAGAGATGTCAAGACACAGGCTTCATTAATCAGGAGAGGCATGAAAATGTTCAGGGTTAAGGGTACATTCTAACAGGGAAAAGTTTAGAACTGGGGTAACAGACAAAATAAGACAATATAAACTTTCTTCAGTTTAGAGTTTAATACTATTTTTAGGCACCTCTGTGCTTCTACCTCAGACAGTCTAGAAGAACAGTGTAGGTTGAAATTAGACTTTGCATTCATTTACAGTAGGTTTGACTAATAGTATTAAATACCTATTTACTTACAGTACAACTGTAAAATTTCCAGAAAAGCCTAAACCAGTCAAATCAATATAAGAAGTAAATACATAATAAATATTTAAACCTCTTTAGAACACATATTATTTGTGAGAAGTTCTAGATGGATATTAATACAATTTTCTCAGCAAAGTAACCTTCAGATTGAGAGGACAGTTTATCAAAATTTTGTGCTGCTAGATGCTTTGGACAACCCAGATTTCTCCTCTGCCCCATGGATCACTTTTGCCTCTGTGTGGGACCTCTGAGAGACAAAACACTAAGCCACGTAAAGGAACACATGAAGATTAAAAAATCCGAAAAAGAAACTCTGTTGGTTTGAACCCAGTTCACTTCCTCAGTATAGTTTATTTTATAACTTGACACCAGCTGGAAGGCAGAGCTGAAGAAGCTGCTGAAGGACAAACCTGAGCACTGAGAGAACAGGGACTGCTTAAGCTGCTACCAAAAGAAATGCTCGTCAAGCAACAGCTTCAGCACTTTTGCAGCCAACTTTCCAACATGGTGCTCCTTGTCTGTCTCAACACTTCAAATAAACAGGGAACTAAAAAGAGGATTGTTTTGATTGTGTTGTATCCTTCTCTATCTGATTACCAACACCTGCTGCAAAGTTTGAACTGTGGCTTTCTACAACATAGAATCTAAACAAGGACACAAATATATCACCCACTATACACAACTAGACATGTACTATAAACTTGAGCTAGCTTAGAACAGGAAATCTAAAAGGCAAATACTTCAATACGGCAGTAAAAATATCTTTGTTATTGGATTGCTTGCAAATCTCTCACCTGAGCAAGACCATGTTTTTGTGAAAAAATAATGAAAGAATTTTCTCAGAGAGCATACAATGAAACTGCTAGAAATGTAGTATGACTAGGGAATATTTAAAAAACCCAAAGATTGATTGGTGTATCTGCTTAGATTCTTTTCTACTTGATGAAAAAAATTTATATTAGTTTCAATATTTCTAATAGAAAAAAGCTTTCATTTTTTGTTTCTCCCCGCACACCTTAGACCAAACTCTGATTTTATATTATTACATATACAGCACCTGATTAATCAAATCTTTCTGTTACTCTGTATGGGCAAAGAAGAAGTCTCTTTCCCATTTTACAAGCGAGAGCGCAATCATGTCATTACATTAACTCTCTCACTGAGGAACATTTTTTTCACTTCTGGGGCTCTAGGTGTATATCCAGTCACACTTCCATGCAATGACAGCAAGAAACCCACAAGCATGTCTTTTTTTCTGGCCAGAACTTGGCATGCTAGCTGGGAGGAAAACAGTGCTTGCTGCCCAGGCCTCACCAATGAAGATCAGCCTCACAGTCTGCACACAGATTAAGAATATAGGACAAAGAGGAAATGTCTGTGTTCTCAGAGAACACAGTAAACAGTAAGAAATATATGCCAAACATAAAATAAAGGGGGGAAAAAAGCACCCCAAATGAGCCAGTATTAATTTCTTTACATGTGCTTTTCTGAATAAGGGGATATTGTTCTGTACTGTTCCCAGTCAAGTCTGGCTGCCAGTTAGAGCAGGCCTTCTCAGCACATAGCTGTGTCCTTCAAGCAACACAAATGATGATGGCTCTTCCTGAGAGTCATGCCACTTCTTCACAGGAGACAGCAACATGAAAATTACTGTTTGCCATCACTTCACCTTTAATTTTCTTGTTTTTTTCCTATTGACATAAATTTTCAATGAGTATATAGCTTCAGACATTACCTTCATGTCTATTTCTGTACCATGGATCTGTTGAGCTACTGTTTTGATGATGCCAATGACAATATCCTGCAGACCTTCTCTTTCAGAATAGTAATGCAGAATGAGTCCCTTCCCCTTCTCTGCATCCGTGCATCTGAAGGAAGGGGCTCGCATACCCGGGTAAATTGTAGCAAGGTGGTCATGCAGAGCATCCAGGTTCTGGAAGAAGAAATTAAAAACATGATTATAAGGCATTCACTCACTATTTATGAAGAAAGCAAGCACATATTTTGTCCAATCTGAATGTCCCCTTTCTCCTAGTGCTCATACTTCTACATATTTGCCTTATTCTCTGTAGACCTGCCGTCACAGCAGGCTTTTCAGGTAGCCCAAAATGTTCTATCCACCATGGCAACATTTGAACAATGAATGGCATAAAAATAAGGACTACTATAAATTACTCAAGATAGTAGGAAGTCGTGCTTGATTATGCTGTATTTTGAAACATTCAGATGATTAAAGACCTTCTGTGTGTTTCTCAGTCTGGTTCCTCATCCAGTTTCATTCCTCCCAATTCTTGTCTCTATAATCTACTCTTCAAATATGAGTTCAGGAGCCAAATACAAATAAGCATGTCTGAATAAACATAAATCTTTGTCCTTATTATCAGTGAAAAAGCCTAGTTCTGACACCTTAAAATCAAGTTTACAGGGCCTGACAAAGTTCAAATTTTAAAGTAAAGATTTAAATGCTTGAAAGACCAAACTTAAATATATCTTTTCATTTGACAATAATTGAAAGACTCCACAAAATAAACAGAAATAGCACAGCTGTTGTAATAATTTATCAGGAAAAGTTGTTCAAAAAAGGGAAGAGATGTTTTTTTTTCCCTGCTATTCTCCCAGATATCTCACATGTTTAACTTTAAATTTCAACCAGACAAATTGTGATATGGAGAGGAAAGCTGAATTATAAACTTAGGCATACCTGATCAGGATATTAGAAAGAACAGTGAGATCAAAATCACACTTAAAACACAACACTTGATTCAACTTTGATTGTGAAGCAATTATCAAGGATCCAAGTTGTTATTTACTGTACATTTAACACAGAAAGAGAAACCTACTTTGCAGGATAGAGCTGCAACCCACAATTTTGTATTTATCCTCTAAAATTCACACAACTCTTTGCATCTTAAGACCAGAACTTTAATGCATATTTTAAATGTTGTTCTCTCACTGCCCTGCAAGTGACTGCTACCATCAGGCTTTGCATATTGTTTTCTGCCAACATAGGAAGTGAAGTGAAAATATTTTCAATGTGCTGTCTGGGAAATTCTCCACCTTTCATGAGCATCTGTCGATCATCAATTTGTGGAGGCACACTGAACTTGATTTCATGTGAGCTGTGAAGTGCTTGAACAGCTGCCTTTTCTCTTGGAGACCTCCAGACAAAATGACACTCTTAGCAATGAATTCCGTGGGATGCACTTAGCCTGGAATTTCCTCCTTCAGTTTTTCAGCTTGTTTCAAATTCATGTTTTTGTTGCTATATCAACATCTCCAAATTAGAACATGAAGAGGCAACAATCTGGGTGTCAATTCATTCCAGCTGTTAGTGGGCACTGACAAAAAGACAATGCTTGAAGGCAAATTCTGTAAGAATTTTGCAGGGTTCAAGACAATGAAATTGGAAGAGACTGCTTTGAAAGAGTGTGGATGAGAAAAGAGCAAGAGAGATGACTGACTCTGAAAGATTGCCCCACCACCTCCTTCAATGGATGCAGAGCTGCAGTTTCAGTACATATGCCTCAGAAACAGCTGGGATATACTGACCTTTTGGAGAAAAACTTCACCAGCTGAAGAATTTCAAACAGGGAACAGCCAATGTCAAGGACAGGATTTTTGTAAAATGATTGCCTAAGTATCAAAATTTAAAGTAAAGATTTGGCACAAGTGTGACTAACAACTGGCAGTAGCCCCACCCTGCAAAACCACTTTGCCACCCTTCCACTCCTTTATGGCCAACTCTCTCAAAGCAGTGTCACAGTTCGTGAAGTCCATGTGATGTGTCCTACAATTTTACTCTCTAATCTTCCAGAGCGGGGACTTACAGCTCCCTGTATTCAAAACCTTGCTCTGAGACATAACCAAGGAGTAGACAGATTTTTCCAGATCATGGAGCTGAAATCACTCCTAGACCTAGACACTGTCGTTGTTACTCCTACTCCTATTTCTTTGTTGTGCTCAATCAATTTCAAATTGATATTGCAGATTCTGAAAGAATGAATGTCTTTTTTTCCTGTATGTTCACCTGCTGTGAGCCAGAGGTGAGGTCAGGTACCGATCATAATAGGCCAAGCTCTCTCCCTGAATTCTTGGCTCCTAGACTGCTCAGATATATGCCAGAGCTTGTGCTGGGACCAAAGAGCAATTCCAGAGTTATGAGTGATCAGAACAGTGATCAGCTCCATGGAGAAACACAAAGGAATCTCCAGGAAAGAACAAGCAGTCAAACTAAATGGGGCTGATCCTGGTCTGTCTAAAAGTGAGAGCAGTGGTTGGCACCTGAAATACAAAGATAGGCTGTTCAGTGCTCTGTGGTACACAGCACCTGGAGACTTATCTAAAGGAGGAGTTAATCCCCTGAATTTCAATGCACTGCAAGTACGAAAGTCTAAACAGCCATGTAAACAACTCCTTAAATGAGAAAACTAACCACTTTGATTTTCATTCAATACAAAGTTACTAAACTGAACATAAATCACACTTTGGGTTTCTTAGGAGGTACCTCTTTTCACATTGCTTCTCTTTGGCACAGTGTCTTTCAACATCATTTGAAAATTTTCCATGCTTGAGTTTTTCACATAAAGTATAAATATTTGATTTAGTTGCCCTTTTTATTTTCCTCTTTCATGAAGAGTGTGTTTCAACTACGAATAAATGAAATTTTCTTGAGATGTCAAAGGAAATGGAATATAAATGTGAGATTTATTTTTATATATTTTAAAAAGCTGCAGTTCTCAATTATTTTGTATATATCCTGGACTCCATATACATTTCAAGAAGCGCGTTTTGGAACTCTATTATGTTAAGAATCTGAGAAAAGTTTGGGACATTAAACCCAATCTGCACCTATTTTTGTAACAGGTATAGTCGTTTCCTGACCTAATATGACTGCTGGAAGATGCAAAAGTAATAAATCACAAGTAGTGTTGATTTTCCATTGCAATAAAAAGCTAAAAAAGTACACTTCTGGCACAGCTACTAACACGTTAGTCCTGTTAACATTTAGAGAAGTATATAATAGCCAATGTCATCTGTTAACACTGAAATTCAAACAAAGCAACTTAAAACACTGTCATTAGAAGAATATAAATGTAAGCTGTTTCCACTTTTGTAGATGTTTGGTGTGTATAACAACCATGTCCAGTCCTTCCACCAGCACACATGGTACGGAATGAAAAGAGAAGTATCTGGAAAAGGGCATGAGGGAAAGCAAACAGAATCTGTATTTCTGGCCCATACATGAGCAACCAAGTTACTCCTGTATAAAACCAAAGTATCTGAAGGCTTGCTTTGAAGGCAGCCTGTGAATGAAGCTATGAAATAAAAAGGATGTCACATCCCACAGCGGTTTACAGATTGCTCCATGATGTGCTGGAACATCCACATACCCTGTTCTGCCTAGCACCTACAGTTTGTGGGATTTGTACAAGAAGTCTGGGTTGACTGCATCTAGGATGCTCTGGAATGATGCAGGTTTTGGGGCAGTGAGACACAGAAGTAAATATTCAAGTAATCCAACAAACTATGATTCTGCTGTTTCCCGTAATGCTGGAGAGATTTTAAGGGTACAGATGACAAGAGGCTCCTATATATTCAGAGAAAATCAAGAATTTTGATAGTCAGCTTTTGGGCACTCTCCAGTTCAATTCTTTTAACCTCATTACAGTAAACAGTTCTCTCTAAGAGTCACATAGAACACAAATCTTAAATACAAAATGCTTACAGAAGTGAACAATCTTCAGGTGACAAAAAGGCCATTTTTCTACACCTAGAAATAACACTCTATAGAAGACCCTACATTTCTTCCATGCTACTAAAGAATCATTTTAATTTTGTTTGTGTTTGTAATGCAGTATCATGCTGTTCTGCAGTCTCCCATCCTCAGTTCATGGATGAAGGACAATATCTTAAGACATAAGCTGTTATGAGCCCTTGCTCTCTACATAACATACTATTAGAAATATCCAGCACCTATAATAAGTCAGAGATAACAGAAGAAATATCATAAAACCTGAAGATCACATTTTCTGTTACAATAAATAAAGTACGTCTACTTATCACAGACCACCCCTGCAATCAGTTGCATATGAATACTCCTGATGCAAATTTCTCTTTGGGATTTCAAATTAAATTTCTTTTGACTAGGCAACAATTCTGTCTGGTATGTGAAACATTTTTGCAAAAAATTCTTACCTGCAAAAACTCTCTGACATTTGAGCCCAAGACACGTAGAATTGTATCATAACCAGATTCTTGACAAAACACAAAAAACATCTTCCCAAACATTTGAAGAATTTCCCCAGCATTTAAATCTAGTTAAAACAGGAAAATATGACTCAGTCCAAACACTGTATTTCATACACTTATTTCCTTACTTTTGCATTCAAAAACAAGAAAGACAGTACCTAAACACTGTCCAGATCCAGTAGGTCAAGAACAAAGCAAGATTCAGGGTTCATATGGCAAATAAAGAGTATCCAATAGAGGAATTTCATTAAGATTTGCCAATTACTATTATTATTTCACCACACTGTGCATTTCACACATGTATAGCATTTAGATTTTGATACAGAAAAATGAATCACTTCCTGAAAATAAAGGAACTTGGTTGCTAGTAGTGCTTGCCTCAGCAGAGTTGATTCCAATTTACAATAGCATGAAACCACATCAGCTGCTCCAATTCAGCATTACTACAGTCATCAGTCTTATAGATTCTTGGCTAATTACTGATGCAGAACAATTTCATACCGCACTTGGGCCTGCAGATAAAATAATGCTGATGGGCATAATTCTACCTTTTAAATTCTAGACCGGAGTTGCAATGACTGAAAATGAATGCAACCCAAATCAATGGCTGATATGCAACTAAATGAAATGTGTCCATGCCACAAGCATTTCTGTGACTCAGCAGTGTTCTTCAGCAGAGATCAAGGATTCATTCACTCATTCATACATTTATTCATTCACTGCTCTTGCAGCAGTGGTTGAAAGTTGCAATTGCAGCAGGATGTTGTTACTTCACGACTGCTCATTACACTGACCGTGTTGTGTGGATGAGGTATATTTCTTCAGTTTAAGATGGAATACTTTGGAAATAATAAAAATAATTTCAAGCAATAAAATAAGTACATTTTTCTTAGAGAAATAAAGAAATACAATTCTCTCTCTTAAGATTTTAAAAAAATTTTGTGACCAATACTCCATTTTCACTTCCCCTGTGCTAAATCCTGTTCCTCTCTGCTGCACAGATTTGGGGGGCAGGAGGATATTACCTTTTTTGCGATGAATAGGTAAAGAAGATATCTGCATTACTTACTAAGGACCTTGCTTGCAGCTGCAACAAGGTCATAGGTTTTGGAATCATCGTAAATTATTCTGACCAGAAACTGTCCCTCTTCATCCAGCTGCGCCTCCTTCCTAAAAAGAAAATAGAATAAAATCTTTTTGCTTGAGGGAAAAGCACCATATGGATAAAAGTCTTTTAAAACAAATAAGCCTGTATAGTTATTTAAGACAGAAAATTAGAAATAAATTTGTTCCATATCCCAGTCATTAGTGTACAATACAAATATTTCAGACCACAAGTGTTCTGAAAATAATAATTAGCTACAAGAAAATCAACATGATTTTTCAGTACAGAGCCTCAAAAAGAAGTTGCTGTACTAGTAAAGACACAATCTGCATTTAAAAATAAGAGACTATCCAATAATGCATCCCATGATGGGCTCTTTAAACACTTTTTGCTTTTTCATTCCATCACATTTTAATTACACTGTATTTACAAAAGGCGTGGGATGTTTCTAACAACCATTTGCACATACGTCCAAAGAGGAATTTAAAATACAGATTCAGGTACCAAATCAAATGTCTTTTTTTCAGAATTCTGCACACGCCAAGCAGATAGGAAGAAAAAGGATGCTAGATCTTGCAAGGCCTTGTTCTCATATCACACATCTATTCTCACGTGTAAAATGTCACCACTTAGCTAAAGCAGAATAAAAATACACATTTCTTCACTAAAGGAAACAACTCTCTACCCCAGGTTCAAGACAAGATTCATATATATGTCCTGTGCACACTTACACCAAGTAAAAAACCAAAACAAAATGACTGCTTTGTTTTTCATGTCCTTTCCTATTCTCTTCAACTTGAACATCGAGTCAGCAGCTTGTCCAAAAGGCAGCACAAATCTGTAGGGTTTGTTTTTTTACTGAGGAAAACAAGTTGATCCCCCAGACAATGAATGTGCCTCCCAAGGTTTGCCTCTGGCACAAGTGAGTTACTAGGGAGGCCCCACGTGTGCCTTGCTCCCTGTTTTACCCCGTCAGCATGGCACAGGAGCCGGGGCACTGGTGCTGCAGGAGTGCTGAGTTCCAGCTCCTGGGGCACCTCCATGGGCAGGCAGAGCCCAGGACACTGAAGAGGCAGCTCCCATGGGGCTGTGCTGCTGTGCACAGAGCATGCCAATGGACATGGCAATGGCTCTGCACAGTTTCATGAAAAGCAGCATTCTGTATTTGCTCTTATGTCCCTTGCAAATTTTTCTTCAGCAAATGAGGAGATGTGCAGAGAGGCCTGCTGTGTTCTCTGATGAAGTCGTGCCCTGTTTATGGAAGTCCTCATCTGGAAAATGAGCACAGCCTCCTTTCTCAGTGTGCTTTTTAAAATAGGTGCTCACCTCCTGTGGTGTTGCCTACTATGACTCTCTATAGAGATAGTGTGCTTTGCAGAAATAATGATGAAGTGAGACATTTGTAAGTACTCATGCTCTAATTGATGCACTTAGAATATATTTTGGCTCAGCAAAACTAATATGATCACAGCATCATTACTTTATTTGCAGGTGGAGGGTCACAGCTACCTCATTAAAAAGAAATTATACCCTTTCATCTAAATGTATCTCTATGCTGCAGTTCATTTCAGGAAGTCAAAAGAAAGGCAAAGAGACAGGAAAGCCTTGAACTGAATTACCGAATCCCATCTTGCATCACACCAAAAAAGACCAATCAGTATACGATGTTGCTCTTTAGAAAAATACCGTCACAATTAGAAAAACTATAAAAAAGGCAGATTATGAGGTAGGTTCTTAAAAAATTCTAAGGACAAGCAATGCAAATCAAGTCATTCCTCAACTTGGTAGTAGTATAATTATTTTTCTAATGTACAAATTAAAGAGGACAGTGAGTAAACAATTATTTACTAGTACCATGGTAATGAAGAGAGCTTTTACCAGAGTATGACTGGTAAATTGAGTAAATACAAAGAAATGCTCTTTGAGATATGGCTCAAGCCTACAGAGCCAGTATTTCTAACTTCTGAATTTTTCTGGGTCACCAGAGGAATTATAAAGACCTATAAAAAGTAGAATTCTAAATCTACTATGTAAAATCCTGCATCCCCTCTATATCAAACACTTTCTCTCCATTATCATAACATAATCACCCATAAATTAAATCAAATTATTTGACTGTAACTCAGGTTTTAATTTCCTAAAATGGTGTCATTGATTTTAAAAGTTAATTAATACAAAATAATAATGCCTGCAGAACAATACAAGCATTTTCAGATGTAGTGGAATTATCCATCCATAGAAATAGAAACATCTCCTGAGGTACTCAAAGGGAAGAGGTCTGAGAATTAAGTACTCTGGTTGATCTTAAAACTGCTAGATGGCAAATGGTACTGCTGGGAAGGACTGATTCCCATCTCATATGGCAGTATTTTATTGAATTAAGTGAAATGACTTGTCATCGAACCCTCCAGTTTGTAATCATCAGTCTTTGGTAATCTGTTCACTTAACGGATATCTGGAACCCATTATTTTCTTATTCCTCTTCATCTTCCTTTAATCTTGCTCCTCACATTCTTCCCACTGTCCAAAAATTACACAACACTGTTTTTATATTATTTTAAAAATATATAAAAATATATTCTTTATTAATACCAGAAGTATTGAAACTGTTACTCGACATAATCATTTTTATACTCACTCCAAGAATGATGAACTGAACATAAGCTAAGCAATTTTCCTAAAGAAAAATGACAAGGTTATAGGGGAGGTGTGACTAAATGTACCTCATAATTCCATCTAAAAGAAACATCATTCTCTATCTAATGACATGAAAAATATTGTAATAACCTTAATTAAGCAGGGTCTTAAGCAGGAAGAGAGGTGGGAAATGATGTCTTGAAACATAAGAGATCAATCAGGGACAGGAAGGTAAAGTTTACAACTCCTAAGAACAGAACTGAAATGAATATGAGAAAAGAAAACCATCTTGATTTTTTGGTTCTCATAACATGGTCTGTAACAAGCCAGCTAGTTTGGAGGGATGTTTGCAAAGGGTGAACAAACTTTCCCACATCTCTGATACATGCTGTGCTTTCTTTTAGTCTCTCTGATCTGAGCCAAACCACAAAGGATAATACACACATCTGGAAAAGCAATGAACATCCTCAAAAATACTGCATACTTACACAGTTCAGTAGACACAGCTTTTCTGTGTGAGAATTTTCTCTATGAAAAATTGACCCAGTTTGATGTTGGTATCTCTTTCAAAACTTCTTGCATTTTTTTTCAACTACATTGATTGGAACTTTTCCTGTTTACTTCTCTGTGCCAAGCCATGCTTCTTTTTTTCTTATTTTATTTGTCTTTAGTTTACTTTGTCAAAGTTTTTCTTCAATATTTGCGATTTCTCTGAGACATCACTTTTTAAAATCATCCCTGGTTGTTTCAGTTATTTCATTCTATTACATTTAATTATTTTAACTATTTTTTCCTAGTTTACTCTAGATGCTTTGGATCACTCTGCAGCCATCTTCTCTGTAGCCTTACTGATGTATTTCCCACTAAAAATATTTTTAAGTTGAGCAAAATTTTCTAGAAAATTTGTCAAAGTAAATATTTACTCCTGCAGGGGATTACACTTCTTAGTTACTTCTCATGCAGGAAAAAATTTCTTTGCTTGTTCTACAAATATGGCAAATATCATGACAATGGCTAATCAAAGACCATGTCAAAAGATAAACTGCCTTTTTAAGATGCATACTTGAAAATTATTAAATTTCAGAACTTTCTTCTTCCATTCCAAGTCCATTCCTTCATATTCTGAGATCTGTTGTGCTGGTGCATCCCAGCAACTCAGATACATGTTGAGCTGAAATAAAATTCAGTTAGATATCTGTTTTTCTGTATTATTTTTCTGCTAGATGAATTTCCCTGTCTGCTCCATCACCTTTTCACAGAAGTTGCTCTGCATACAGACCACACATAGGCACAGTGATTGTGGACAGGCTTCTGAAGCCTTTCTGCTTCTCTCAGTTATCTAACAGCAGTGAGAGCTTCCAAAAGTCTTTCTCTCTGAAACACTACTCCTAAGACTATATGTGATGGGAAAATGCTGCTGTGAGTTTATCCAAAATGGCCACTGCAAAGTGAAAGCAATGCTGCTTTTTCAGAGGCACTGGTCCTTCAGCAAGGCCACAAAACAGCAGGACCTCTAAAGAACTTGTGTGAGAGAGCATCACAGCTATCAGCACCAGGGGCTGACCGTGAGCAACCTCCAGCAGCCCAGGAGACAGGGCAGTGTCATTCAGCTGAACACCTCAAATTGCTTCCCAGAGGCTGCAGTTTTCACACTTAATTACCTGACCCTACCTGATTTCTCAAAGCTGCCTGCACTTACACTAAGGAAATGGTTTTATAACATGGGCGATAGAAAAAATATATGATAGTGTCATAATTAGTATTAATGTTAAGAGTGAGGCTGTTTTTTCAGCTTTGCAGAGCTGCTGTGGTCAGCTGTCCATAACCTGTAATTCCTTACATTTGTACTTGGCTGACCACATTTTAGAGAAAACTTCATAATCCATAGCTTTACAAAAAACCTGTGGCATTTCCCTTGAAATGTTTTGCTGCAATCTTAAGTTACAGTTTTTGACCAGATAAAACTGTGGGAGGAAATTAGCATAGTTCTAATGTTTTCTGCAGACTGTGGTGTTTGATCACAAAGACATTAACAACAATAACATGTTGGTAGCTTTCTTAAGAACTTGACTGGAAATGAGCCAAAAGCAACAAGCTCTGGCAAATTCCCAAGCCCTGCTTATTTCTTTAGTGAAGAAGCAGTATTACAGTAGCAAACTCCTAACTTTTATATGGCTGTTCTCTAAAAATAAGTTTCAAGTCAAATAGAACAGAATTTACAATTAATGTCTCATTTTCATTTATAGAGACAAAAGTGTAGGGTTTGATCCCCTATAAATTCATGTTCAAAATGTTGAAATACCCCAGGATTTTAATGCTCTTCCCAAACTGATTCCTGTCACACGAGATGTGATATTTCATGTTCAAAACTTACATGCTATGACATGCCTGCCCTAACTTCTACAGTCTGGCAGCCCTTTTTATTTACTCTAGACTAATTCTGAATGATTACTGAGAACTATTTCAATTGTGGGAAACAAAGATTACAGCACAGACTTTTCTAAAATGCTTTTGTTTTCCTCCAGAATGTTTCTATTATCCAGGTTAATGTGAGGCAGTTTACTTGGGCAAGAGAAGAACCTTAACCATTGCACCATGGAAAATAACAGCTATACAGAGGATATTTTTCACATAAAGATTTGGCCTTGAAATCAGTGGAAAAATTCCTATTGAATAGATCAAAGACAGATCAAGTCTTAAAGCAGCCTTTCCTCCATCAGTCATGCTAACACCCCCAAAAATTCAGCAGCACAGAACAGCAGGTGATACATCTGTGTACAATGGTCCCTTTGAAAATCTTTCCCATTGTGCAACTAGTTTAGTATTTGTAAACACACTACTAATGTTCAAAGGTGATGTTAATAATTCACAGAAATGGCTGAAATGCTATGTGTGGACAAGCATTCTGAGAAGAACTATTCCTAAAATCAGAACAGATGCTGCACTTCAGATGTTTAAACCATAGAAGGCACACATTTTTATTTCTCAAGAAGTTTGATGTAGAAAGGGTTTCTTTTTCATTTTTGGAGATTTTACAGACAACACAGCTGGGCAAGATGTCACATCTGGCTGGTCTTACTTATACATAGCCCATTCTGCACAAGGTGAGTTTTAATCTACTTTTGCAGTCAGACTGTAGTATTTAAAGTGGATTTGCATAAATCATCCTCAGGAAGATTGCTGCTGACAACACTTTTTTCCCCTGTGAAGTCATACTTGCTATCCTGCCTCTGTAGCCAGTCAAAAAGTTGGAATCTTAAGAAATTCTTACAGAAGAAGATCCCTTCCCATTTGCATGCAGCAAATGTTGACAAAGAATATGGTAGAAGACTGTATGAACAATTATTTTTATCCTGAAAGATGCACAGGCTTCTCTGTGATATAACATTATTGTTTAGAAGCTGCTGGTGTCACTTTAAGAGATCACCCAGTGTCCCAAAAGCCCAACTGGATCTCTTCCTACCAAAACTCAGCCCAAAGTGTGTGCACTGGGTGTGTCACCTTGAACACATCAAAAACAGCAGCTAGTTCCAAGACCACCTCCAGGACTTCTTCCATGATACATATTGTTTCTGCTGGGACTTTTGCCACCATTGTGCTTCAGTATTCTTGGTGTACCAAGGATGGAAAAGTGCTCGTTAAATTGAAGAGATCAGTCAAAACAATCTTAATGACAAAATAACTCCAGTGCACTTAGAAACCCAGCATGGTTCTGATCTCACTGATAGGAGCAAGTCAAGTTTAATTCCGTTCCAAGAGTAGCACTCTTAAACAGGATTACATGGGTCAGACCCAGAGATGGTATCTGTGAACCCAGAATCATTGCCTTTGCATCTCATTTACATTAGAATGGCAAACTCACTGCTCATATTACTTCACAGCCAGTTGCTTTTTCAAAAAGTTGTGAGTCTTTTTTTCATGTATTTCACAAAGACGCTTTACTAAAAGTTATTAAAAATATTGAGCCTCTATTCTGAAAAGGAAAAAAATAAAACAGGCTTGTACATGTTTTGGATGGTCCAAGGATATTTTAAAATACCCAGCTGGGAAGAACATAAATTATATTAAGTTACAAGATTAAATAAAAATGGGAATCTGTCCAGGAAAATGATGTTCTGGGTAAAATAAATAGGTGTATTTATAGACTTCACAGTTCTGAGCTATTTCCCAGTTTTACAGGCTGGATACGGGAGTGTTTAATGTAGGTTTTCCAAACAAGATAATACTAGAAGATACAGTTAACAAAAGTACAAGTTCCTTGCTGCTACTACAAACACTGAAAATATTATTAAAAATATAAAGCCAGTATTATTTTGCTTCCTTTTACGTAAGTGGAATAAAAAGAATGGTATTTACAAAATACTCCTTCGTGCATTTCATTAACAAGAGTGAATGATGTGTTTATAACACCTGTTATCCTGGCACATCTAAAAGCACTTAATTCTGGGAAAACTGCAAAGTACCTGAGAGATTCTGGAAACACACACCAAGTTTCATAACATGCCAGTATTTCATTTTAGCCAGCCCTTTCCCAGAGGAATTAAATAATTTGGCATCCACTGAGTTTAACTCCTGACCTTCAAGCAGGTCCTTCCGCTGTGAGGAACTGAAATAGCAGGAATTATAGTGTTCTGACCCTATGAAGCTTGTAAGTATTAACCTCCCTACCCATGAAGAATCATCTAGTCAGAACTACTTAAAAAATATTAAAATACTGATTAGAACTTTGGAATAGTATGAAACAAGGACTTTACACCAGAAAAAAAACCAAATGTTGCTTTCTGGAAAAAACCTCAACAATGTTAAAAGGGGTATGGATTAAAAAGAATCATCTACTGTCATTTCACTACTAATGGCTTTCCAAAGTGTTCTTCTCATATCTATTTGTAGGAAATCTGTATTTTTTCAAAATTGTTGAGGCTGGTCAAACAGAGCATTGCCTTCAGCACTGGGTAAACCCACATGGTACTGAAAGAGGCAGCAAAACCTCCATTTTCTTGTTTTTTAACAGATCACTGCAATTATTTACAAGTGAAAATAACATGATCCAAAATAAGAATGGATTCACAATCTAAACTCTAGTGAAACAGTCAATTTCTTTCACCAGCGTGCATTGTGACAAGAGAGTTAAAAATAATTAACACAGGATGTCTGCAACACTTGAGCATGAAAGAACCAGTAAGTTCAAGTAAATTGTAAAGCACAATAATTAGTTGTGGGCTGGGAAAGGGAAATATTGAGCAAACTCCAGCAGTTCAACAAAGAAGGAAAGAGGATTCACAGGGACTGACTGCCCCCACTGCAGCACACGGGTATGTATGTGGGTCTACATGGTACACTCCATAACTCACCTGGTCACCACCCAGAATTCTACCGTTCCTGGGGGGAGAGGTACAGAAGAAAGGAACAGGAAAGGCAGCATTTTGATGGGAGAAATCCCAAAGGCTTTAATAGGACAAATAATAAGGCTTTAATAGGATAAAATAAAACTGAAGTCTGAGACACACCAAAACCTACAGCTAGAAATTTACAAGGAGGTTTGCACTGAGGTTCTCCTGCAAATCAACCCCTTGACAAGAAATACCAAAGAGAACTGGAAGGCTTTGTCACTTGCTTCCACTACAGATGATTACTAACTGAAATGCCCCAGTCACATTTTGTACAGATATTTGATTCTTATTTGCTGTTTAGTTTGCATTTTTATTGCATTTTTATTGCCCAGGCCACATGGTGATTATGTAGACTTAATATGCACATACACATGCACATCAATATTTATTTGCTTATGTACCTAGAGACACAAATAGATTTTCTCCAAAAATTTTACATTCTAAGCTGTTGATTATCCAACTTCTCTGCCGCCAGAAGTGATGCTGTTATCACTGCAGACAGACTGTTACAGACTATGGCACTGTTTTACATGCTTTCTAAAGGGCTGCCCTATAAATAGAAACTACAGTCAGCTCAAAACTGGAAAAACTCTTTCCAGAACAATTACAAAGAAATAAAACACATCTCATAAAGAGCCTTAAGCATCTGGTGAATTTTTCTTTGCAGTTTAGTGAAAGCAGAAAAGATGGACTCAGGCGCACTCAGCACCATGAGAGCAGTTTGCTCCAAGCAACATTTCCCTGCCTATTCCCAGGCCTGTGTGACACAGCATCCCAGCCACACCCAGCAGCCCACAAAAGCTGTCCCTTTTCCTGCAGGCCTCCAGCTCCCTCAGTACTGAGGCTACATCCTGCTCTACAAATGCATAACTATTTGGTGTTTTGTTTTATCCATTCCTCAATATATAATCTCAGGCTTGATTTACAGCAGTTTTCAAATCCAGTTCTGAAGAGAGAATTATTCCTTAATTCTAATAAGTTTTCCTGTGGAATTGATCTCCACTAATTGCATGCAAAAGCATTAATTAGGTCTCCAACAATCTCATGAGGCCAATTATACCATTTCCATTTAAAATAGGCAAGAACACCACAGATCAAAAAGGTTTCATTCACTTAGGGTGCCCAGTATGTGATCAATGGTTCTGGTTTTTTAAGATACTAAGCACTTTTTATGCTTAAAACATAAAAAACAACATTCATGGACTTTACAGCCTACCAGCATCAGCCCTACAAAGTATCTAAATTCCCACTAATTTTAAAAGCATGCTATTGCAACGTAAAAGAGTTTTTCACTAGAGCTGTTGTGCATATTTTCCTAGGTTTCTGAAAAGGCAAACTACAGTATAGTAGGAGCTATTACTATATCTGAACACTGTGCTAAGCAATAGCAGTAGGTCAAAATCTTAATTCTCACAGGATTTGTCAAGAAATATGTTGTGTTTTGATATAATATTAAAAAGAAAAAAAATCTCTGACAAAGTGACATTTTGAACACAGCACAGAGACACAGAAAGCCAAGCTAGGGCCTTCACTCTGCAACTAAAGAAGTTTTTTATTATTTGCTTTGTTTAAGTAGTACAAAAATGGACAATTTTTGCTGTGAGAAATTCCCACAAAACAATGCAATCCAAGTCTATCTCCTGTAAAAAAATTATAAAATATTTTTTCAGAGGCATTTAATATTCATTTTATATTATTTATTTATATTATTTGCTATTTTAGAATTGTAAATTCTAGATATATTACAAATATAATTAATCAGAATAGCACATCCTGTCAATGAGTTTCTAATTATCTAAATGCTAGGGAAATCAGTGGAGTACCATTTTTAGATAGGTAAATTAACAAAAGCATCTACCTTTCCTGACTTAAGCAGGCAACTTACAACACTACTAAACGTAACTGCTAGGAATGCCTTTGAAAATTTACCCCATAAAATAAACAACCTACATTTCACTGCAAAAGCCACACCAAGTCACTGGTCTGACCTATGTTAACCTTCACCAATGGGATGTGGAAGTTTCTGTTTAGTTTTCATTTTCAGGCCTGGCAGTTTCTTTCACTTCCCCAAATGGTACAGCTTCTACTTCACCTGAACCCAATTTGAAACTGAGCAGTTTTCCACTTTCCTTTTCCACATTGCACCAGGCCAATTACTCAATCCTCAGTGTTTCACCATTTTAAACATAACAGGAGATTTACAGAAAAAAAAAAACACTTTTAAGAGACTGGAGCCTTGGTAGGTGATAATCTGTGAAACTTGGGGAATGAGTTTCCTTCCTCCTAGGACAAGCAATTGGCTTTTGCTGTTCCACAGTGTGCACTTCCAGACCACTGGGTCCCTGCAGAGTCTGTGCTGGCCAGAAGGCTCCCCAGACCTGGAGTCCTGGCATTTAACAGTGGGGAGAGCACATGGCATCCTAACCCCTCCAAAGGACAAAGCAGGGCAAAGGCAGGAGCAGAGGCCCTAATTCTACATTAAGCACTGAGCACCAGGGATGTAAGACTATTACTTGATTTATATACCCCCATGCTACGGTACAGACAGCTAAGGGGCAAAAAATGCCGATTTTTCTACTGTGCAAGTTTCAACACTTCTCCAGAACCAAAATGAAAAGTGTTTTCACCTCTGTGTAGCTACTTTTAGCAAATACTGAGTTTCAACTTCCAGTTGAAAAACTTCTAGTTTTTCCACACTACACGTTTTTGTGGGAACTTCTACCATAAAAACAGAAGGAAGATGAAGACTGTGGCTGACTGGTTGTGCCATTTCATTTCCCAAGTCCAGATATTTCACATACCTGTGTGGGGAAAATATTAATTTACTCTATGGGCTTGTAATGAAGCATTTTAATGCATTTCTTTATTAGATTTTTGAGTTCTCATTCATTTTCTTGGCAGTATGTTTGAAAGTGTCACAATTTGAGCATCTAACCTGGCCTCAATTCAGATTTAGGAGCCCGTGGGAAAATCCTGTATTCATTTAATCAAATACAGAGGAATAGTGATGGGAAACACAGGAAAAAAGACACTGTACATATTCCCTGCTGACAGCATTGCTCTAGCTCCCACACGTTGACCTGAAGCTGTTTCAAGAAGACATCCCTGTCAATGCTTGTCACACAATTAAACCCTTAGAACTGCTGGATGGAGTGACCAGAATTTCACATACATTGGCTGCTCAGCTCAGCCATAAGTGATACCTGTTGCAGAAGAGCTCAGATTCTATGGTAGAGGCCTCTTTTTAAAATGTACTATCACACACCACAAAAACATGCCCGCCATAAAAACATACTAGGGAACACAATTTCTTAAGCCCTGGAAATTTTCATTTATTTTGACAATGTGAGTAATCTCTCTGCATTGTTTTGGACAGGTACATGGACAGTAATTCCATGTGCACTACTTACAATTGTGTGCACACACTACCACACCACCCAGCAGTACAAATTTGGCCTTAAACAGACATGAGCCCAGAACTGCATGTATGTGGGAACGGCCAGGCCTGACAACTTGGAGTTTATGTTGGCTGCAGAGGACTTGAAGATATCTAATGCCAAAGGAATCTTGAGAACCACCCTGAGAACCAGCCACTGCAACTGTGGCCACACAGTCTAACCAGCCCTCTGCATGGAACAAGTACAAAATAAAGGAGTCACAAGAGGTTTTCTCTTCAGTATGGAAGGAACAAATGAAAACTGTTTTCTCAGCAACAGTGTGGTTAACAGTTCTAGGTTAACTGTTGATTTTCTAGTAACTCATCCTCACTTTCCACCAAGAAACTTCTGCCACTGCAGAATTCAGAAGCTACAGGAGGACTTTCCTCTCACTCCCTGTTGCTCATCCAGCTTTGCTGGATAAATCCTCTAATGATTCTAGGGCTTCATAACAGAACCCCTGTTTATTAGTTCAAATTCTTAATTCTGCAAGTGGCAGTCAGAGAAAACCCTAAGGAGAAGCAAAATTTTGAGACTTTGCTGTTGGAAAATGAGTAAAGTCATCATAAATCAAGATTAACTTTCATTACTTATATGCCAGCTTTCTTAGTCTTATTTTAAATTCAACCTATTTGGGATCCAGAATGCTGGTTCAGAAATAGAAGGCTTTGAACCATTTTGTGTGTCAAGCATTTTAATTCTAGTTCTTTAGGAAAGTCAAGCCCTGTATCAAAGTATATCCTGTAATTTTTCCATTAACTTAGTGACTTATTATGTGATGTGTAAACGAGTATTTTGTTCAGTTATGCTTTTTTTTTAAAGTGGGTGAAAATAACATGGAGGCTAACTTTCCCAAGAATTCTACTCTGGGCCATTAAAAAACAGTGAATCTTTTTCTGATGAGATTATAGTTTTACAATAATGCTGAAAAATGAAAAAAAATATCAGGCACAGAGACTTGAAATCATCATGCTAACTCAGGTAACAGTAAGTGATGGTACTGAAAACACCAGTCTTGTAAGAGCTTCAAATTCAACTATTTGGGTACCCAAATTCTCTACGTAAGAACTTCATTCAACGCCTCTTTTGACTGAACAAGCTACAAAATAGTTTCCATGTTTCAGATGGAGAATACCCTTTCAATTCAGCATTTAACTTTCTAAAATTCACTTTATTTGAAGAATAACCATATTTCATTACTTCAGTTTACTTAGTTTCATGTTTTCTTTCCCTTCTATCAACTTTAAGTACAAATTCACCTGTTGGCATTTCAGAATCACTCAGCAATCATAACCCACCACTCTGCAGTGCTGATTCACATCTTCTGTGCTGACTTCAGAGAGAACAAAATAGCTGTATGTGACCAGCTCAATATTGAAAAAAACCAAAAAAGTTTAGATAAGAAATGTACTGAACTACCCAGAGGTCTCTTTATTTCACAGAAATGCTGAAGTTCTATTGCAAATTCAAGCTTACTAATAGTGAAAAGTTCCTCTTGGGTTTTTTTGAAACAGCCAAGGTCTGTTGACTTCAATAATTATTTCTCCAGTCATCTGTGATTCAACTGATCCAATTCAGCATGCCACAACACTGTTCTGTACTTTCTTGCTGTTTCCTAAATGATTAACAGTTCTAACAAAAGAAGCCTTTGCAAGAAGTTTGAATTATCTTATAAAAGGTAAAACATCCAAGTTTTTCATCAACATCACTTGGCTACCAGCTGACACTACCATTCCCTAAATCAGCAGCACCAGAATGTGTTCCAGGCAGGGTTGGTTTACTGGTTTCTGAACTCTGGATACACTGAGAAATCCTGCTGAATAAATACCCCATGGTGACCAATTCCACACAAGGAGCTATGGCAGCTGCTGCAAATGCACTGGCTCCTTCATGGGGATCACATTCCAATTTTCTGCTGGGTGGTGTTGTGCTGGTTTCCTTCCAGAGAGCCATCTTCTTGTGAGCCAACAGCAGAGCCTACCTGCTGGGCTGCCATAAGACACAAATGTTTCTCACTTGAAAAGCAGAAGCAGGAGGTACCAGCTTCCTGAATTATCACAGCTGACCTTAGAAGAGTATTTTGTATATATCTATTAGATTTCTCCAAAATGCTATATGAGTAATATTCCTCATAGGCTTTAGTTATCTACAGTATTCCATCAGGTGTATCCAAAATCTAAAGAGACAGGATGCATCAGGAATCATGGCTGTGCTCTGGCAGTCTGCAGTATGGTCTCATGCTAGAAGATGAAACTCTGTATCTTCTCTGATGGATTGATCTTAAATACAAATACATATTCAGTGAGTAATCTGGACAAAAAGTGGTTCATGATACTTAAAGCATCTTGGTAAGGGATGCCAAGGCAAGAAATGGTGAACATCATATTTTACACATATTTTTCTTCTATTTATTTATTTTAATTTTCATGGAAAATTATGCACGTGTCACTATTTTATCACCACTTAATTAATATATGTCATTTTTAAAAATCAAAACAGGAATTCAAAGTAGACCACTGTGTTTAGAAATGTTTGGTATGTAAGGAAAATAAATGCCTCACTTATAGCACAAAATTCTGTGGCATACCCTAAAAGCTCATCTGTGCTATGCACAGAACTGTATTTGCAAACAGCAGTTTACAGAGTACCTGTCAGGGATCAATAGAACCATGAATGCCTGCTGAACCACAACTGTGGACTCACCTCTGGTCATTTTAAAGACTTGGCTAGACAAAAGTCATAGCTGAGCCCTGATCTAGTGCCGGTGCCAATCCAGGCTGGAACAGAAACTGGACTAGATGACCTCCAGAGGCCCCTTCCAGAGAACATTTCTATGATTCTCTGATTTCACGGTACTGTGCAAGGTTACCACACTCTTAACAAATGATTTTATGAAAAAAAATATGTCATGGTAAAAAATTTTACAATCAAAACTGACCTTTTGAATTGTATTAAGACAACAGCAATATTATAAAATCAACATCAACTCTGACACATTAAAATAAATGCAACAAAGGCATGCAGAAGGCATCCAGCTGAAAGAGAATCACTTTCTCCAAGTTGAATAATCGACTTCTGCCTTATCAAGAGATCATATTAAACCATTTCTTTTGACCCCATGTTGCTTAAAGCCTGATGAAGTAAGCCTACAATTCTGTAAGCTTTTTACAACCTTTCAAAAATTTTTGTTGCAGTTTTGCCCAGTGGTTCATACTACTATTTTTAAAGTCAACAGTATTTTGCTTGCACACTCATTTAAAACTTTTAGTGCAAGCTCACAACTGATCAAAGGTTTAAAGTGAAGGCAGTCAGCTCCTTAGAAATACATTATACCACCAGAAAAGCAAGGGTTAGGCTCAAGAAACCAGATGCAAGAAATGAAGCCAAAAACTATCCTTCTGCCGTCATGCTTACATATGTACATCCTCTTAAATAATCAGTGACTGTTTTGATTTCGAGCTGAGGACATTACCAAAACCCGACACTATTTTCACACAGTGTTTATTAAACAAACACTGTATCCTAGTTCCTTCAGGGATGCAGAGGATGCAACTGTTGCACGGTTCACCTGGCGGCCTGATGCCAGGACAGCAATTCTGCCACACATTCCTTATCTGAGGGAACCGGGGCCTCACTGCCATCCCCGCTGCGGCTCCTGGGCACCGGGAAAGATGGATCGAGGGGGGTCTTGGAGGCGTTACGGGAGGCCGTGAGCGGGACGAGGTGCGGCAGGAGCCACGCTGGTTTGTCACGGCGGGGAGCCGCGTCCGGGGCGCCGCTGCCGGCCCGCGGAGCTGCGGGTGCCGCTGCTTGTTGTGCCGGTGCCGCTGCCAGCCCCTGCGGCCCGCAGACCGCCCGGCACGGCAAACGGAGCGCTGGTACCCGGTACACGGCACGGCAAGCGCAGCGCTGGTACCCGGCCCGGCTCCCGGCCCTGCGCGCCCCCGCGGGCAGGCGCGCACACAGACGCGCATCCACAGACAGACACACGCGCGCAGACACGCGCACAGACACTTACTTGATGTCCTCCCAGACGGCGGGGCCGTAGTTGCGGATGACGAGCAGCTCCAGGGCGTGATTGACGAAGCCGTACTGCGGGACAGCACGAGGCGGCGGCACGGTCAGGCCCCGGGCGGCAGGGGAGCCCCTTCCCCCGCCGCGCAGCATCCCACCCCACCCTGCCCATCACCCCGCCGGGAAGCGACCCCACCGAAACATCACCCATCTCCCCCGAAACACAGCTATGGGCCCGGCTGCCCGCTTCCCAAGGGGATTCAGCCCCCTCCCTCCCACCGCGGGCCCGGTGTCAGCAGAGCGGACGCGGCCCAGCTCCAGGACGGGCGGGCGGCCCGGCGGAGCTCACCATGGTGCCGCCGCCGCCGCCGCCGCCAGCAGAGGATGGGCCCGGCCGCCTCACCGCCTCCCCCGGCCGCCGCCGCCCCGAGTGGCACCCGCCGGCAGCCAATGGCGAGCGCGACCGCTGCCCGAGGGGCCAATGGCGGGCGCGGCCGCCGCGCTCTCCTCCAATCAGAGACGGAGGCGGGGCCGTGGGAGCCGAGGGCCGCGCGGGGGCCGCGGCCGGCACCGCCCGGGGCTGAGGGGCGGCCGCTGCCCGTGCCCGGGCCGGGGCCGGGGGCTCAGCCCGGGTACCGGCTCGATCCTGTTCGTGCCCATCCTGCGCGTACTGCTTGGGTGGGAACCTGTAAGGCACTTCCCCGTGCAGCGGCTGCCTTCGCAAGAATGTTTCAGTTGTTTCTTGTACCCATGCAACCACTTAGTTTTTAGGAAGGAAAATGTCCCTAAAAAACGGACGAATCTGGGCGACAAAGTGATCCCAGATATTTCTGCTCCTGTGCGTTCATTTCTCAAAGGCAGTGAAGTACTTTCAGTAATGGGGTGTTTTTATGTGTTTTTGAGTCCTTTCAGCTGTCAGTGTTAATAAATACAGTGCTGTATCATTAAGCTTCTGAACATGGATTCTTAGACAGTTCTCTAGGTAAGGTATGGCCCTTACAACAGGGGTCTTGAGCAGAGACAATATGCCAAAGCCAGTTTGGAAATAACACAGTCCATCATGCTGTCATATACAAGGAATAAAAAAAGATTATACAGCACCATGTATTTTAAAGCCCTTTGTACAATCAAAAGACCTGGCCCCAGTGTACAAAATAAAAAATGTAAGGAGACCACTAGCTTTTAAAAACTTGTTTAAGAAGAATCACAATATACTAAAAATATAGTTAGTTTATCTAGGAGGAAAAGGAGATCAGTACCTAGTGGACTACCAATGTAGTAGCTCTCGGGCAGAAACCTTGCTGCATGAAGCCATAAACAATAGTCAGACCAGATCAATTCTCAATGTAGGTAAAATCACAGAAGTTCAGACCTTAGTAAAATAATGCAAAATGAGTTTAACATTTGAACTGTTCACACAGTTCTTGAAAAAAAAACATGAAACATTGATGTTGGAAGTTCCATGTAAATAAGTTTTAAAATGGCAGCATGTAAAATCTTTTGAAATTTCAACCACTGCCTGGTCAACTTTTGGATCTGTGTTAAGAGCTTTCAAGAGTTCTAGTAAGTGAGGACATGAATGGATGGGCATTAGAAATTTAGCAAAATCATCTCAGTAGACATTCCAAGAACAGCAGAACCAAACTCTAGTTTTAGGTTTTGTAGGCATAGTCATCAATTCTACTTAACACAGTCCAAATCTACTGGGAAAACCAATTTTAGGTTTTTTAAAAGAATGACCAAGAACAAAAGCTTCAGTATAACCAGTTAAAATCATACAAATAATATGCTAATTTTAAGAGAGAAAGAAAATATTTAGATAAATTAACCAAACGGTTCCAAACTACTGGTTGAATATCTCTGTGTAGAAAACCGAATCAAAACTGAAGAGATGTAAATCTCTAAAAATCTTTTCAATTTCCAGGAAACTGGTGACAAAGATAATGTAATAAATCATACTGCTGGAACCAGACCAAAGGCTGTGCCTTGCTGTAGCTAAAGAGGGGTTGGCACCAGTTAACTAAGATTTGAACATGTCAGGTCACTATCTACTTTTTATGTTTTCGTAGGAAGTGAATTTTGGGAAAATAGGAAAATTCATCCTACCATACAAATGTTGTAGTTACACCTTTGTGTGCCTGCTGCTGGTAATGAAAAGACAACACCTGGGACTTTTGCCCTCCAGTGGGGTTGGTCTTCTCCCTCAAGGACTTATAAAAGAGTTTTGAGGATACAAATGTCAAGGAATTCCTGGCAGCACAGCCCAGGCAGGAAACAAGTTGACTGTATGGAGAATAGGTGTAAAAAACTTTCTTCACAGGTTTCAAGGGAATCCACTTTGGATATGGAGTGAGCCCTCATGCTCATGAAGTATTAGAGAGATTACATGAAATATTTTTATTTATGGTTTTCAGAGGTGAATTATGTGGTGATTTGTTGTAACTGAGTGACACTTTTTTGAAAGTGCTGACATCTACAAGGGTCAAAATTGCCTGAGATAAATTGCCTTTCTTCTGATTTGGTTCAGGCTTGGTAGGTTGCATTTACAGGCTGTTCTTGAGATTAACCCAATATGATACAAATGGAAGTTCTAGACAAGGTGAGATTTGTAAAATGTGAAGTGAAAATGGCATGGTCAGAGTAAAAGCAGGCAGTCATTGATTTAGTTTTCTAAAATAGAGGTCTCATTTGGAAGACTCTGAATTAAAGAATTCAACCAAGTGATTTGCTGAGAAGGACAAGCTTCCATTCCAGATACCTGCTCAGTCAAGACTGTCTGGAAGTCATAGGCAAGAAGATTTGCTTTCATCTGAAGGAGAGGCTCAATGTCAATAAGATAAATTATTCCATTATAGCATACAATCAAATTCCCATTTGGTGACCCTCATGCACTAGGTACATGCTATACATGTTTTATTTTAATATGTTTCTTCCTGATTTGAGATGCTGACTTCATCTGGCAATTCTTGGTGAGATTCATGAAAGCAAAAAATAGCATAAGATCCTTTTATGCTGTGTGAAAGGGCAGCTGCTGAGACAGTAACATTCAGCTCAATATGGTTTGTGTTAATGCACAAGCACTATAAAACAAAGGAAGTATTTTAATAAGTTGCATTTTTTACTTTGGACTTTGCTTTTACAGTTTATCTTGTTACTGAAGTCCTGAATAAAAAGACTGCCTTATATGGTACTGCTGGATTCCTCTTGCTGAAGATGGAGTTACTCTACTGACATGGATTGAACTCTAGGTATTTTGTAGTTATGGTCTGAGACCTGACACTTGGAATTGTCATAACAATACTTTTCAGGTGCAGAAACACCCTTGTAAGTTCACTTCAGCAAGATTCATTATTTCTACTATACCACTATATAGTGTTCTCCTATACAATTCCATTAATTTTTCAGTCCTGTTATTGACAAGCTATGATGAACCAGCCTTAAATATTCCTATGCTGTTCTGTAATGCAGTAAGATGTGTACATTTGAGAAACAGAGAGCTCTATTGCATCCTCCTGTTAGAGGAATGTAATCTTAGCCATGCAGAGTGAACTAATAATATGTATGAATTTTCCCCAACATCATCTGCAATCAGTGGAAAGATTTCTGTTCATTTTCATGTGCTTGTAGTCCAAAGCCCCTGGGAATGCCTTTGTCTTTGGCAGGTTTTGTTTAGGCTGAAAAATCAGAAGAGTGGAAATGTTTCTGTGTCTGAATCCAGCTCTTTTCACATCCTTGGGATGCTACTGCATGGATTCTCTCAGTTATTTCCCCACTGTGTGCTGCTGTGTGTGCAGGATATGCATTTGCTGTAGTAGCACAAAAAATTGTAATTTTCTACTGCTCAAAAAATGAGAAGCAATTTTAGCACAGATCTTCAAAGGCCATCTTATAACGAGGCTGCAAAGCAATGTGCTCATTTACATTTCTATTAGGAAACCACTGGCTTGACTTTGCTTTCAGCATCAAAAGTCTTCCGAAGCAGATGAGACACACAACTTTATAAGGTTGTTTACTTCATTTCAGATTCTTTCACAGTTTATTATTTCTTTGACTGGCTTTCCAGATTATGTTCCACCCTAACTGCATATTTAACATTCAGATCCTACTGCTTGTGCTCTGAAGAATATGTATCTTTAAACTGTTACATCTGGACATAGCAAAGGTTCCAGACTCATCGATTATCTTTCTTCTTTTATTTGTGTTTCAGTATCAGATTAATGGTCACTAACCTAAGGCAGTAGCTTTTACTCTCCCTCCATGCTCTGCAGAAAAGGACTACCAGTGAACATATGCAAATAGGACTGGAAAATTTAAAATAAACCAAAACCAAACAAACCTTATATCTGATTATTTTCTTCCCATGCAGTTGTAAATAGCCACACAATCAGAGGTGGCTTTAGAAGTCTCAAAAGACTGTTATGGCACACACCTTGCAGACTTTAGAGGCAGGAAAGCAAGTCCTAGCTCTCATTTTAGAAAGTTATATTTGGTTTCTGCCAATCTGACTTAAGATAAACTGGAGCAGAGCTTTGAAAGCAACTCAGTACCTTGTACACTCTATGGCAAACAGCCACAAAGTTTTTGCTGTTGCAGGAAGCAAATCTCCCACCGCTTTCGCAGAACAATGGGCAGGCATTAAAAAAATGTTAGCAGATGGAGTGGCCTGTAGGTTGTAGGATGGGTGGGGTTTGAAAAAGGGTCCCCTTGCCAAGATTCAAGAGCAGTTCCCTTAATTCTGATGGCCTTTTGTTGGAAATACTGATTTTGCCCCCTGTACTATTAATTGCAGCTGTTTCTGGAGAGATTGCAAAAGAAAATCTTGGGAGAAATAAACTGGGTTTTGGGGCAGGTCCCAATTCTGCCTTCACAAGTTTTCCCAGGAAGAAGTAGATCTGTCCCAGGGGCTCAATTATCTGTGCACTTCACTGTTCTGTCAGTTTCCCTGACTCCCTTTGCTCTGGTTTTGCACAGTAGTTCAGAGAGAAGGAAAGCATCAGCTCCACACTAATTGCACTTCCTCTGACACCAGCAATGCAAATTTTTTCTGACATCCCCCTGAAATCTTATCAGGTCATGCCTGAATGAAATAAAATTAATTGAATTCTTTTGGTATAGCTTACACTTTAGCTATGTCAGTGTTAAGATTTAAAGGACCCACTTTTTATTTCAAGGGCCATTTACACTTCTTTGGCAAAGAAACTGCAGTGATAAAAATGTATCTTCCATCACATAGTGTAAGTGTGAACAGGAATCAGCTACACAGAATCTTCATGAACTAATAAAATAAAATTTCACGCATAACAAAACTGTTTCTGGACATAATACTAAGGTATTTTTATATTCATATAAATAGCATTGCATAGTCTCTGAATATTTTCACAATATCATGCACTATACTACAGAAGAGATCAACTTAAAAACAACTCTATTATTTTCTTCCAAAATGTCCAAGTATTGCGTCAGCTAAATTGCCTTCCTTCTGTTTATTTCAACAACTTGCTCATTAGCTTTCTGATTCCTTTTGTTCAATTTAAATGAAATTATTAGTTAAAAGGTGAAAGGAATATTTTAGATCTAAGTGAAAAGATCAATTAAAATATTTGGCCCTTGTTAAATACATATTTATTCTGCAAAAGACTTTAAACAGAGGAACAGTTTAATTTAAATCTCTCAGTGAGACCTAAATTCTTAAATTATGTTTAAAGCTAAATGGACTTATGAAGGATTTATTGTACAACATGTCTGAACACAAGCACTTTTTAAAGCACTTTCATGAATCGTTGTCTTAAATATGTGCCTAAATCCTGTTTACTTGCCTTAGACTCAAGTATGTTGCTTTCTGTGCACATTAAAGCACCTCAGCAGAATTCTTCCTGGAAGGCTGTCACCTAAGGAAGGTTATCAAGAACTGCCATGATGAGCATCCTAGCTGATGACAGATTTATATGGAATTTGGCTTTGAGCATGGCCCTCATCCAGTCAGCAATAGTTGTCTTCTGGGAACAAAAGGAAATTCCCTCCTAAACGTACTTCTCATTCAGTCTGTGAAATAAATCCTTTTTATTTAAAAGTCTACTTATTTCTTAACCAGGATGGATAGATTCATACTGACCTCAGTAATTTCTGGTTTAATAATAAGCCTACTGAACTGTCAGGAGTTAAATACTCCCCCATATTCTATATCCAGGGGTACCCACACAGGACTGCTCGTAACCTCTGGGTATTTCTCTCGGTAGTTCTCTGTAGAACTACCTGACCAATATAATATTGGAAAGATCAGTTTCCAAGATTTGCATAGTTCTTGTTTCCTTGAAACACTGGGGTCCAAAGTGTTACAAATACATGTGCCTGTATATATGTATGTGTGTGTGTGTGTGTGTGTGTGTATAAAAAGAATTTTCTGGTTCCATTTTTGTGCCACAGAACTATTTCTAAGCATCTTGGATGGATATAGTAGACCTGAGAAAGGATTCAGTGGTTCAAGTTTTGTTCAAATGCTCCTTACAGGAAACCTGAAGTGAAATACGTCTTTAAAACATTCTTAATTCTAGTCTCTTTTAAGGTCTTTTCTCAAGATTCTGATGCCACATGTATGAGTTTCTACCAAGCACTAGTAGGATTAAATGGTTTATTGAGCTTCAGAATGTACCAGTCAAGATCAGAAAATGAACAAAATTGTATCTTAGTCTAATAAAACTGCTCCCTGTAAATATTAAGAGACCAAAATCTGATTTAATGGTTTGAAGAGACACTTATGGCTTGATATACCAAACCCCAGGAGCTGAAGAAGTCATAATAGTAATACCTGATACAAATGGGAGTAGTAGTATGTGCATAAGTGATGCAGTTCTCCAGCCTGTAGTTGGGATCAAACTGTACAGCACAGAGGAATTTCTGGGCAGATGGATCTGCTAATCAGAGGCAGAATCCTCAACTCAGAACTCTTAACTAACTCTACTCTGCCAGTTCCACAGGCAAAGCCTTTAGGATTCTCCACTCATATTCCATCAGCCACAACAGAAAAGTTTGTACTGTAGTAATACTAATCTTTGTAAATGTGCTCAGATGTTTAAAAGCATCTCTTTTCACCTGAAAATTCCCCTGGCAACTTCAGACCGAGTATGCGATGGGCATTTCCATAGCACCTCACACCCACACTGCATCCTCAGATAAGGATCAGGGATTTAAGCTGGTGTGCTTCCATTCCATACAGTCTAACTGGAATTCCATTTCTAAGCAAACATTCCAAAGCATATTTTATTACACTTCTGTTAAAACATTTCAAATTTAATTGACAACAAAAAGAAAACATTTATTGCTGTAATACATAATAACAAGTGGATATTATTATTTTTAAGTACTTTAAAAACCCTAAGAACTAAAATAGTTTGATGATTACAGAGATGTTAGTATGTGATTATACAGTATTTTAATCTATATTCATTTTATACATAAAATAAAGTTCATGAAACAGTAAGCAGCAACTCTGCTATGCATGTGTATTAGCTACAATTATCAGCCTGATCCAGAAAATGCTGAGCACCCTCATACTTTGACCAGCCAGTGTGAGAAGATGGTCAGCAGCCTTCTAGGATGGGGCCCAAATGATGCACTAGAAGGAGTATGTGATGGCAGTGACATACTTTAATATTTGAATGGACATTTTCTTATGGAATCTCTAAGAAAATACATTTTCATAGTCATTGATAAGCACCAGCTCACAACACTGCATGTGGCTGCATCACTTGCACATTACATTTCCTGACAAACTGCATATACAATACATCTAGAATTCTCAGTACAGAGAGAACTGTAGCACTTACAAATTACCACAGGGAAAATACAGTTTATAGTAGCATTTCCAACAGTGACATTGCAACATTACTTTAGCGATTATGTTCCTTATGCAAAGGAGAAATAAAAAGTAGTCAGTGACATACTTCCTGAAATTTTAATACTGGCTTTCAGGTGTTAACAATCTAAAGTGCTTTCATGTTTCATACAGTTTTAAAAATTTTCAATTTGTACCAAAAAAAAAAATCCAAATATTTATAAATTTATTCTATACATTTGTGAATGTACAATTTAGTCTATTCCTGTTTCCTCACCAAAAAAATTGGCATTGCCATCTCCCAAATCTCTCTTTTGAAACCAAGTCTGTGAGTTTGTTTCTTGATTATAAGCATCCAGAAAATAGCAAATTCCAGGGATATCACTTGGAAAATTTGGTGGAAGCTCCTCTCTTGAGCGCGGTGTGAACACAAAACCTGGGTATTCCTTTAATAACCTAAAACAAAAATTAAACATATTGATTAAAATCAACCAGTCACTAAGAACTGCAGATATTCAATAACTCTTCATATATGGCAGGGAGAATCCAATTTAATTTTTATAGTTATTTACTGGAAATATAAAAAATAGTGTTTACTTGGTAACCTTGAAAACCTATTAAAGTGTGCATCAGTGCAAATAACAGTTTCTCCTCTTTTTTTTGTCTTGGTAATGTTTTGCGCATAGGTGCTATGTTTGTTGTAATTTTTTCAAGAATTATTCAGTGCTAAAAGCTTGCTCACATCCACACATCAAATGCACCATAATTAGTATTTCAAAGAAGGGAATACTGTGAACCTTATTAAGCTATTCAGGACCTCTTATCAATTCTAATATTATTTGCTTTTTCACATGTTGAAACAGAGACTGCTCTCTGTAGGGATAAATGTTGGTTAACTCATACCAAAGCTTTCAAACAATCACTGAAATATACAGCAGTTGTGCAAGGTGCCAAAATGTTATCCATGTGTCTTTAGAATTGGTGAATGAATCAAAATTTTAAAAATACACCAAACAAAAAGGAGGTTAACACCTCATTCACTCAGAAAAAAAAAAAAAAAAGAAACTCCACAACAACAACAATGGTTTACCAATTAATCAACATGCCTACTTTTTAGGGGTATGATTCAAAATGATTTTCCATATGAGTGGAATGGAAAAACAATCACTGTTGGCCAGAACTGATTATGTTGACATACAAAAGCACTGGTGATGCTAATGCTCTCTCTGCATTTTCAGAGTGCATGAGCAAAAGGGCTACTTTCTCTGTGCTCTAATACCTGTGCTGCTTTTTCTAAATCACCTATCCAAAATCATCTTAAGCTTGGCACCATCTATGTCACATAACACATGCTGCAGGGGATGTCAGGAAAGATCCTGTGCCAAATTCTCTGTCTGATGCTGGATGCAGAACCTTGCCACAAGGCATTATCAGATATGTGGCAGGGGGTACAAGCTAAGTAAGAAACACAGATCACAGTCCAGGCTACAGTGAGGGTAGCAGAGCTTCCTTAAAAGTAATAATAATTTATACTTTTGCTTATTTTCCCCAGCCAAAAAACCAACAGGAAGATAACAGACTACTACAGTAACTACTGCAGGTGGACATTTTACATACTGCACTGTACCTGTAAGTCGTTGGGCTGACATTTATTTTTCTAGGTATACTGCAAGATTCAAACTTATTGGCAAGGGTCACATTATTTCCAAAAAGGCAATAACGAGGCATTTTAACCCCAACAACTCCAGCAAAGACAGATCCAGAATGAAGGCCAATACGCATCTTTAAACAAAAGAAAGAAAACAGCACTTTTAGGTAAAATAGAACTGGTAAAGTCAATTTTATAAATTATTCTTCATCAAAAAATATAAAGAAAGAATGAGCTACTAAAATAAACAGGGTTAGCAAAGTCTCCTTAAAATATCTGTACTCTGGTTATTACTGCTCATGGAGAGGGAACTAGCTGAAGTTTATCTTGTTCTGCATTTTTAGTCAATAATCCTACCATATCTAAATGTGAACTGCTGTGAACTTAGCTCATACTCAGATCTTTGACTCTTACTTAGCTGCTGCTGTTTTTTTATGGTGCTTTTTGTTAGTTTTTTTTCTGAGCTGTGTTCTTTTTCTCATGTGCATTATACATGTGTAGAGGTGTTTTCTTCAGAACAGCATTCTGACTAAATAATGGTTTGATGCCAGGAACCTTGTATGTCTACTCTGCATACTACTCTTTACATACCAAGAGAGTATCATACCAGTACGAAGAAGTTGCAGTTTCTAACTTTGAGTGTAAAAGTAGAAAAACCTGCAACAATACCAAAATCCACCCACATTGAAAAGATGGCTGAAATATGTTCATCAAAATGCAAGTCTGATTCAAAGTATGCCATTTGCAGTCACACCTTTTTTTCTTGGCAATTGATATGGAAAATGACAGTAGATTGTGTGACAAATGTACTGCTTTGCACAATATACAATGTTTTCATGAAGCATTTAATTAAAATAGATGCATGCTTTCATTAAAAATATAGTTTCCTTCTAAAAAGCTTCTGGTTAGGTACTTACACAATATTACATTTTATCCTTATTTTAAAATAGTTTAAAAAATGTAGCACTAGCATTTGCATGTAAATTATACACCTGTTATAACATTGTCAGAATGTTTCCAGATTTTTTAAATGTAACTTAATTTGATACTGCAAAATACAAAAAGAACAATATTTATTTATAATACAATACTGCTGTTCTGTGTGATAAATGTGGAGCATATAATCCTCTTAATAACCATTTTCTTTTTCTTGGAATACAAGTATTCCTTAATTTAAAATTAAAAGAAAAATAAAAACCAAAACGAAAACCGCTAAGCTTTCTGGAGGAACAATGAACAGATGTTAAAAATTAGGAAATGAAAGACATAATGAACTGAGACACCTCTATTAAAAATAATAGGATGGCTATTCCAGGCCATTTGAACTACATTGAAGGTCCACATAATTTTTCATGCACACAGACCTTTCTTTTTCTTTCTCAGTAAGACATAATCCTATATGAAAATTTCAGTACATGTGTAAGTTCTCACTGAAAGGAAGCCATAAATATAATTACCACTGAATTTAACAGTTGCTTTGACAGCATTAACACCATTATCTTATGGTGGTTCAGTATCTGACTGTGAAACAAGAGCAGCAATGGAATCCTCCAAAGCTGTGTGGATTACTACAATCAGAACGTCTTTGGGCATTCATATTCATAGCTTCTGCGTCAAAAGACCTGCAGTCTAATTTGGAAAGAGGATTAGTCATTTCCTTAGAAAAGAGACTATTCCATGCCACTGACAGTTTTATTGCTACTGAGACAAGAACTGCAGCATGTCAGATTGCACCTATTCACTTCACTGCATTTGTCTTTTAAGTTGACTTTCAGATCTCTATTTCACCTTTACCACTCTACAAACTCTCATCCACAAATCTGAAAAGGTCAGCTTCACCAGCCACAGTCACTTGATTCCCCAAATTCCCTAAATTAATGCAATGATGTGAAAATTCCTTGAGACAAAATCCCAGAAAGCAATTAAACAAACAAAGGAGCTCAGTTTACCAAATAAAATACAATAAAATTTATGACCTTGATAGGCTCTCCATGGGGAGACACCACCTCATCTGACAGTTCCATCATCTTCAGGGCCATCAGTGCTATTTGAACAGCATGTGTTTCACTTTCTTTGTGCAAGCCTCCAGCAACACAGTAGGCATCTCCAATAGTCTCCACCTAAAACAGACATATTTGTTCCTTACACTTAGATTGTTTGATAAATATAAAAGAACTGCCTAAGTTCTTTCAGTAAGAATTGTAGTAAAACATAATTCGTGAGTAAGTCCTAGTTTTCCTGCAAAATTATTTAAGTACTGGACAAATCTTGCAGTATCATGCAAAAGGAAAAATTACACAACTTTTATTTATTGCTGGGCATAATTCTAAAATAGTTTTCTTTTTTCATTTACAGTCAGGCACCCCCAGCTACATTAAACACCTGTTTACTCCAGAGTCACAGCACTGTCATTCAAATTAATTTTTAGAATTAACTGTTAAGTTTTGATGGGTTTTTTTTCTTGGCTGAATGAACAGGTGTTTGTGTTCACTGTTTTTGTTTGTTTGTTTTGTGATTTTGTCTCTCATTTGAAAAAGGTTTATAGCAAAATAATTTTTGGACTTCTGTTATCTTCTGTCCCACTTATTCTTAATTTCCTTTCCTGCCCCAGAATCCCAAAGAAAAGCAATGAATGGTGTACCTTGTAGACATCTAGCTCTCCACATTGGTAGTCAAAGCGAGTATAAAGCTCATTAAGCATGGTGATAACCTGCATAGGTGAGCATTGGGAACAGATGGCAGTGAATCCAACAATGTCAGAAAACAGCATTGTGACATTATTAAATTTCTTGGCTTGTACAACTTGTCCCTGCCACAGCTGCTGAGCAACCTCTCCAGGAAAAATTGAAAACAGAAGATCTACAGTCTTCTTCTTCTCCTCTTCAAGTGCTTGATGGGCCTGCTCAAGGGTTGCTTTTAGCTTTCCTAACCTCTTCTTCAGTCCATCCTGGGCTCTGGCCTGCTCTCCTATCAGAACAACATCTCTTAAAGCATTGTGAATGGGAATATCAGAGAGGTACAATCCACGTCCTGTAAAATCTTCTAGTCTGTCCACACAGGGAGATCCCAAGAACAGAATGGCACTGGATTCAAAAATATAGATCATTTGGCCTTTAAGATCCATTACCTGAAACAGTTAAAGAAACAAGAATTCACGCAAAACATGCACAGGATGTTCAGTACTCACTGAAATTTAAAATTAAAGGCAGAAATGGCAGGAATATCCAATTTTAATAGTCTAAAAAGGAAAAATATTTTATGTGAAGTGTTTTTATGTCCCTTCTGCATTCAGTTGTGTAATGTAAAAGGTGCTACAGAGCTTAGCTTAACATGGCTCTGAAAGACCACTTGTTTAATAAAATCTGTTCCTTACTAATAGACATTTGCATATGCAAGTACATGCAGAATCAAAGCCAACTCTACTACCCCTTGTAACCATTTTAGTGCAGAAATGGATCTGAGATGAAGTAGCTACAGATTTTAATAGTAGCTACATTAGTAACTGGGTAAAACTTCCTAACTGTTCCTCATTGAATTTTTTGGAGTGTTGAGTCTGAGTTGGTAATTCATCCCAGAGTGCTTCAGGTATAGAGAAGCTGGAATTTATCTGGGACCAGGAACAAATAAAAACAGTCATTGGATATGAGATGTTTTTTACTGTCCCAGGTCATTTGTCACAGACCCAGCTTCAGCAGATATAGTTGTAATCCCATCAGCTGAAACTAAGTGGAACCTTTGGTGATTCTATCTGATGAAAACATCAGAGTATCAAAGATTCCAAAACACCAAAGGCTGAATGAGCACAGGAAACATCTGTTTATTTTCCCCAAACCTAGAACTGTTCCCAAATAACTCAGGGGCATTTTGTTAAAGCTTTTCCTGCCACTGTCTTTGTGCTGAAGATGCCCTTACTCTCAGCAGCATGGCTTTATCTCAGTATTTCAAAATATTGAAATAAATCAAATTTGCAGTCAGATTTTACTTCTGTAAAAGTCCCAAAGCAGAGTTTTTACTGAACACTGGCTTCAGAATCTGAATAACATTTGACTACGCTAATTCAATCATTATTATGCAGTTGTATCAGATGTAGATAATGCAAAATGCACCATGCTTTGTGGCTATTTTAACTCCATCTGAAGAAAAAAAAATTCCTGGTAGCAGTAATGGTGATAAAAAGTCTCTTACCATGGATGGTTTCATATCAGTGTTATCCCATCTTCTAACTCGTACAGTAAACTGCATGTTTAGCATGGTCATTATTGCACTAAAAGTGCAGCTTACTTTGGGGGTAAGAATTTCAAAATACTCTTCAAAATTTGGCTTAGCTTGGAATTCTCTCCTGGTCAAAAGTCTTCTTATCCCATTTCCAATTTGAAGAACTGACATATCCTTGTCAAACATAAAATGAAATGGGAAAGTCTTACAGAACACAGAGGCAGGAATCACAAGTGAAGACTGTGGTTTACATGGAGATAAGGATGGTTTTGCACTTTTGACTTGTATAGAATACAGCAAATAAGGCTGATTAGCAAACTCAGTGCAGTCATTATGGAAACAAGGAGGCATGAGCATCACTTCCACCTCAGTTTCATATAAAATATGAGCTGCTGCTTTAATGATACCAGGTAGAATAAGACTTGTGATTTTCTTAGGAAAGAAATAATAAACATTTAAGAAGTCCTGATCTTTCTCCAGGCATAATATGGAGGCATCTTCAAGTCTGTCCTTTTTTCCTGCTTCTTGGCTGTGGCTACTCTGCTTCAGCAGAGTAGTGAAACTATTCAAGAAGTCCTTAAGGGTGCCTCCAATAACCCCTAATATGTGTTCATCCTCTTCATAGCATATTTTGAATAGCTCTTCACCAAGAGATTCCCGTAGAGACTCCACGGGAACACCTGCACAGAACCACATTTTAGTCAGAGCTGCACTCATCATCCTGAATCACAGGCTAACCTCCCCATTTTTTTCCAAAACAAACAATAAATATCCTTCCTTGATACAGCATTGACACCTGAAGGCACTCTCATTTAGGAGTCCTGGAAACAAGGCCTGGAAATGGGGGGATGATTGGTTGTGGTTTGGAAAGATCCAGGATTCAGTGTTCTTTGTAGAGATGTAAGACAAAATGGACGCAAGTTTTGGTACAAGATTTAACTCAACTCCCTTAGTTTGATCTAAAGGAGTAAAATAAGAAGTTTAAAAACTAACACACAAATAAAATGGGATCTGCAGATCTAAGTACTATGTGTAATCCAGTACATTAAATAACCCTGGGAATATTCTGGAGCACTGAGGACAATTGGCACTGAATGGCTCACATCATTGCTAGTAAATTTGTTTTACCCAGATAGCTGCATGCAAACTGACTGTTGGAAATATTCCATTTCTCCAACTGTTACTGGGAATCCTTTGAAAAAGTATTGTCTCTCACAGACCAGCTGTGTGCCTGGACCAGTTAAACAGTTTAAGTGTACAGAAGACCGTATTTCAGTTCCAGGAAATGTTAATTTACTATTACAGATGTAGCCAGAGTTACATATTAAAAATTATAGAGTTCGCTTCTGACATACAACAGTCCTCAGAATATGAAGTAACATATTAGTAACAAGACTAATTTACATAAAATATATATTTTATATAATAGACACTCTATTTATTTATATATATATTACTAAACAAGCTTAAATTACCTGCTGCATTAGCATGATCACTGATTATTTTTTCAAAATCTTCTCTATCACCAGTTTTTCTGCAAAGATCATAAAAATATAATAAAACCCCTGAATTATCAAGATAAATGTGGTAAAGACAATAAGTATAGAAGTTATCTTGTCTTTAAAGTGTATAGACTCAGTTCTGCTGATCAAATAATAAGTTTTTAATTAATTCAAAAGGGGGTCTTGGTAGGATCTTAGATTATCCTATACATTTCTGGTAAATTAAAAGTTTTGTGGTCTGAGCTCAAATTGTGGATTTCAGTCAAATGCTATTGCCTGTCATTGTAACAGTCCTGGTTTTTTGTTTAGTTTGTGTTTTTATCTTGAAGCCAAAACTAAATTTCCTAACACATTGTAAAATATAATTGGCATTTATATTCAAGCATTTTTTGGAATTACAGTGTATTTAATTCAAAAGAGGTCAGAACATATTTCTGCATTGAGAGGAAAAACAAATAACAACTATTAACTCCGAAATTACATGTTCTTTGTTAGTAGTGAAGATTTTTGACACAAAACTGCAGCCCTCTGAGTTCTCTGAGGACAATAAATATCAAACTGAATGTTTGACTCCAAGTTATGAGAAAGATGTATAGCTTAGATTAATCTTCATATAAGCAATAAATGCCTGATACATGCCTTCTGAATTTCTTCACTTGGAATATCATAGGTATATTTATAGGCAAAAACAACACAGACATTTAGATTTGTTTTACATTGGCATTATTGCCTCCTTCAGAATATCACAGTAATTTTTTCTTTTCAACTGATACTCCAGGGAAGCAACACATAATTAAAGAATGGGAAAACATTCATAGCAATAAGCCAGTCAGCAATTGCAAAGCACATCTGACCCGCTATCTTTGGTACAGTCAATGTATGTAAAGTGCTTTAAAAATATCAAGTATAATTTAAAAGATACACTGCAATTATCTATTCTTATCATGGTGAGCAACAGTGTAGTTTCCAACTTGATTATTTTTCTTCACTTCAGAAAGCAGATTTAAACTGATGGGCTTATTTTTTTCAGATGCATTCAATAAACAGAATAATCAGAGTATCATGAGATGGAAAGAAATTCTAACTCCCTACAAGGCTCAAATGATTAATATTGGATACTAAGAAGTGCTGAAAATTGAGCTGAGTTCCTCAGAAACAGAAACCAGAAGCCAAGTGAGCTCAGGAAAACATCCAAGTCAGTCTGTAGTGTAAGAGTGTTCACTGTATCAGAAACCAAATTATTTTGTATAATACTAATTGTATTTCAGAATCTTTCCCCGGGATCTTAGAAACACTGGGCTAGATCCATACACAACCAATCTATTGCTCCATCAATGCCAAGCTGGCTCTGAGCTCCTCCAAAGTCCTTGCCTGCTTTGCTTCCCTGTACAATTTGTCCATTAAGTCAACTTTGTGAATATTTTAAAATAAACTAAATCATTACTAGCTTACTTTACTTGAAATGTTACACACCAATTTGACAAGATAATTGAATATAAACTCCAGAAGTCTTGATTCCCGGTCACCACCCCATTCCTGTCTGAAAAACATTATTACACTGATACAACATTATTGCAGCGTAGTTACAAACCCATTACACTTACATACCTGGTTTCTTTTATTCTGTGTTTTGCAAGTGTTCTCTGCAGTGCAAGATTTAGCCTTTCAAACTGGGGAAAAAAATAAGTATGTCATATGTATATATGTCATTGCTGAAAATTTAATCATGAGGTAACATTTTTATACACAGAATTTCTTTGCCATCCTTGGGACTAACAACTTTTATTCAAGACAGTATTGTTGTTAGAAACAGCATGTCACTTCTGTGGTTATGGGGTTTACTTTATGTTCATCTCTTCAGCTCCAGTACCACTGTAATTAAAATTAAAAAGTTAAGCCCCTCAGTAATTAAGCCCCTCACTTCATGTGCACCAGTGGTAGTGTATTTAAAAACAGTGATGTTCTTCAGCTCCAAGTTTTCAGGTGGCAGTAAAGACAGTGCTGCTAAGAAATAACTAACACAGCTCTCTATTATTACAAATCCCACCCCCCAAAAAACTACAAAGTACTATGAATACAAAATTATTTTAAAGAAAATAATAATTTTTGCTGTGTACGCCACGACATCCTCCAAATGAAAATCTAGTCATTGTAGACAGCCTTTATTAAAGGATTCTCTGATAAAAGAAACTTTAGAGCATAACGAATATTTGCCTTAAAATACTTCAATCCCATGATTCCATATCCTTTTTGCAGTTCCTAATTGGAACAGATGGAACATTTTCCAAATATGTGTATTTCAAATTGTTAGGGCCAGTAAAGCTGTCATATGTATGTAGTCCCTGATATTCAAACCCCAAACTTCCCACACAGACAGGGTCACAGAATAGTACTATACTGGTATGACAGAATTCAGCTGTGAGGCTTCCTGTGGCCTGGCTTTTCTTTGCTTGTCTTTCCCTAAAGAAACTAGCAGCTTTTACTGCATCTTTTACATTTTGTATTTCCAGAAGGAAAGGTGGCACAACCAAAGAAAATATCACATGAAAGAAAGACATATTCTGTAAATGTTCTCCAAGGAAAAATCTAAAGTGAATTAGATGCATATATACATATCTATATATGAATATACAGAACATGTATATGAACACAACATAAATTACATCTGTGTAGAAACCAATACAGTAAGTGGAATGCCATCCAATCCATTACTTATAAATGAGCAATGTTCTCCATATTTCTGTAAAGAAAGAAGCAAATTAAACAACAACATGCACTACATTATATCCCAAATTTAATCAAAAAGTTGTCTGGATGCACTTTGTCCTGGACTTCCAAGCACAGCTCACTGTCTCCATGAGAAGCTCACAGTTCAACAGGGGTCATGATGCAGCTCCGTTTTGGAGCTTCCAGTTGGAAGGAAGATGATGTTACTCAATGACATTTAGGTAAGGTAAATTTTCTAAGCAATGAAAAATATGTTTCTAAACAAGCAAGGCCCTTTTACGGAAAAATAGGATTAGGAAAATGCTTAGGGCTTGAACCTAAATCAGCATGAGAACAGACTTGGACAAAGTTCTGATGCATATGACTTGAATGATTGTAAATAATAACAATGATAACCTTGAATTTCAGTGGTTCCTAGGCTACATGGTCATAATATCTTTGCTTTGCCAAGCTTTGTCCCAGATGATGAACTAGTCTATCATAATTATGTAATAGGCAACTGCATACATTTATACCACTCTTTAAAGAGGAAAAAAATACCAATTATTAAAAATCCCATGAACAACTAGATACTAGAAAAGCAATGCAGCAATCATGACATCCTGGAAAGGGTGCTTTGCCAGTTCATTTTTGGGTTACGAGTATTTTCCTTTATAAATTTAGAGATCAGTTTAAAGGTTTAAAGGGATGCATTCCATCTGTATAAATGCAGCAGAGGTAAAAAGATCTGTATAACCAGATCTGCAAATAGATTTAAAAAACTCCAGCACTTTAAGTAAGATACACCAAATGTCCAAGTAGTGGAATTGTAATTAAATCAGTGTACAGAATTGTCCATTTGCTATTTCCAGTCCCGATATGTCAGTCAGTTCCTTCAAACCTCCCACTGAATTTGAGACAAGGCCAAGAGCTGGATGTCAGAGAGCTGCATTTTTCATGTTCTTTTTACAGAGATAAACCATGGTATTCATCTCCACTCAAGCAAGCCTAGGCCTGTTTTCAGTTAAGTTGAGCAGAGACATAAGAATATCTTTGTGGTAAATACGAACAGTAATGGTTTTAAAAACAGCATGACAGGAGGTTAGTATCACAGCAAATGGAAACATCTATTTTAATTTTTTTGTGATAATGACTAATGCACTTAGCAGTTTGGATTCAGTTAGGTGAACTGATGAGATGACCACATAATTTACATAATTAGGTAACAAGGCAGAATTACTATTACTATATCTCTATGTTAAAAAATGGTACAAAAATAGATGGATTTAAAAAGAACAATTAAAAAGATCAGTGTAAGGGTGCAAATGCAAGGCAAAAATAAGGGAAATACAGTGGAAGGAATGATGTTTATGACACAGATTGTGGCAAGATTATGTCCAGAAGGAATGGAAGTGGATTTAAACTAGGGAGAACTACAAAAGAACACAAACTTTTAAGTCAAAGCAACTTTCTAAGGGCTTACATCTAAAGGCAGGCATAGAATGCTTTTTTAACATTTATAGTTAAATGCTATTAAAGTTTTATTTAGTACCTATTTACCTCAGGAAAGATTAGTTTGCAGATGCTTTCAGTTAGTGTGTGCAGGTACACTCTACTTCTGCTCGTTTTCCTTTGTGGAAGGTTTCCTTGACCATCTTTTTCATGGACTTCTTTGCAGATGGGCAAAGCTGCTCTAGAGCTGTTTTCTGTGCAGTCCTTGTCATGTTCCTCAGTAATGTGACCTTGAGTCAGTAAGGAGAAAGGACATTCTCCTGTGATCTTCAAGTCTTTCAGTTTTGTACAGAACATACTGTACAAAGTCTCTCTCTTGAGATTAGGAGTACTTAGCTCTGTGTTTACTAACAAGAGCAGAAGATGCCAGAATAAGTTGATAAGGCAACCGCTGTGGAAGGTTATTGGTAGCTATAAATCACCACAGGAAAAATTTTCTGCCCCTACAAAACAAGAAAGAAAAAAAGAATTACAAACATCTATTTTCTCTTTTAAATTCTGACGATGTGCTGGTTTTATCTTAAGTGCATTAAAATAATGGCTTTTTGAGGACTTAGCTCAGGAAAGCACTTACTCTTGTCCCATTTTAAGCATGTAGTATCTACTGACTTTAGTGCTTTGGGTAACTCAAGCTTAGTGCATGTCTTACCCGACACATATTTGGTCACATTGATGGATGAGGTTTCTGAAAGTTGAATTCCAATGAGGAAACCTTTTTGATTCTTTATAAGTAACTATTAAAAACTATCTCACATGAAACAGATTAGTTATGAATACTTAAATCTAAATTTACTTGATGTCCAAGATATCCTTTATGTAACAGAGAAACATATGACTTAAGTTAGTGTGTGTACTTAAACAGTAAACCAACCAAGACCAAAGGTTAGAGTCTCTTGTAAAAACAACTGACTGGTGACAACTCACATCTTGGGAATTTGACCACACAACTGCAGTTGCTTGGAAACACTAAGGGATTTTTATGCTTTTGAAGGTGGTATTTTCCAAACAACACATTAAACTTTTAATTTTAATAGTGGTTCCATTTGTTACAGGGCCAAAGCCCAGCTAGAACTTAAATCTGACTACTGCTGTAAAACACAAAAATGTTTTTGCAAATACATCAGCAACAAAAGGAGGGCTAAGGAGAATCTTCATCCTTTACTGCACGCAGGAGGAAACATAGTGGCAAAGGACAAGGAAAAGGCTGAGGTACTCAATGCCTTCTATGCCTCAGTCTTTAACAGTGAGAACAGTTGCTCTCAGGACACCAAGAGAAGACAGAGAGCAGAATGATGCTCCTATAAATCAGGAGAAAAATGGTCAGTGACCAGCTACACAATTTAAGATACACAAGCCCATGGGGCCAAATGGGATTCACCCAAAGGTCTAAAGGCAACTGGCAGAAGAGATCACCAAATAATCTTTCATTTACCAGCAGTCTTGGCTAATTGGGCAGGTCCCAGTTGACAGGAGGTCCGTTAAGATAATGTCCATCCACAAGAAGTCAGAGGGAGGATATCACCTTACAGCCTGACTTCAGTCGGGCTCAGTCAACCAGGGAAGGTCATGGAGCAGATCATCTTGAGTACCATCACACAACACATGCAGGGCAACCAGGGGATCAGGCACAGCCAGCATGGGTTTAGGAAAGGCAGGACCTGCCTGACAAGTCTGGTCTCCTTCTATGACAAGGTGACCTGCTTAGTGAATGAAGAAAAAAGATAAAATCTACCCAGACTCAATTAAAGACTTTGACACCATTTCCCACAGCATTCTGGAGAAACTGGCAGCTCATGGCTTTCACAAGAATGTCCTTTGCCAAGCAAAGAACTGGCTGGATGACTAAGCCCAAAGTGTACTGGTGAATGGAGTTACATCCAGTTGGCAGCCAGTCACTAGTGGGGCTCCCCACAGCTCAGTATTGGGTCCAGACCTGGTTAATATCTTTATCAATGACCTGGACAAGGGGATTGAGTGAACCCTCAGTCAGTCTGCAGGCAGCATAAAGATGGGTGGGAATGCTGGGGGATCTGCACAGGATGGATCTATGCACTGAGGCCAATCATATGAGGTTCAACAAGCAAAGTGATTGTCCCTGCTCTTGGGTCACAAGAGCCCCATGCAGTGCTACAGTCTGAGGGAGAGTGACTGGAAAATCGCCTGGCAGAAAAGGACCAGGTGCTGGGCATGCTGGTCAACAGCAGCTGAACATGAGCCAGTGTGTGCCCAGGTGGCCAAGAAGGCCAATGGATCCTGGCCTGGATCAGCAATGGTGTGGCCAGCAGGACCAGGGCAGTCATCATCCCTCTGTACTCAGCATTGGTGAGATCACACCTTGAACCCTGCATCCAGTTCTGGGCCCCTCACTACAGGAAGGACACTGAGGCGCTGGAGCATGTCCAGAGAAGGGCAATGGATCTGGGGAAGGATCTGAGGTACAAGTTTTATAAGAAGCAGCTGAGGAAGCTGGGTGTGTTTATCCTGAAGAAAAGGAGGCTCAGCCAAGACCTTACTGCTTCTAAAAGGAGGATGTAGCAAGCTGAGGATCAGTTTCTTCTCTCCAGTAACAAATGTCAAAGAAGAATCAGCCTCCAGTTTTAACAAGGGAGGTTTAGACTAGATACTAAGAAACATTTCTTCAAAGAAAGGGTGCACAAAAATTGGAACAGGCTGTGCAGGGAAGCAGTAGAATCATCATCCTTGGAGATATTTAAAAGATGTGTAGATGTGGCACTTAGGGACACGGTTTAGTGAAGATGATTTATTTCAGTTAGGCAGTCTGAAAAAGGCTCTTTCTTTAATTTTCTATTGACTGTATCTCATTGAATCAGATCCTCTCATCCTCATATAATACTCTTAAAAAATAATCCTCGAGAGCTTCTGGCAACTCTGGAAGCAGCTAAGTATTACATTTTTCTCTCTGGAGATACAACAACTACTTCTATCAAAGGCACTACGACTTTAATAAGCCTGTGGATGACACCATTTGTTTCTGCCCCTGAGACACCCTAAGGGCATTTGGGGTCACACGGCAACTGTATCAGAGTTAAAAATAACTAATTCCCTGATACAGGTTATCAGCTGCTGCTTTTGAAACAGCTGGAATGAATGGCACAGCAGGAGAATGCTGCAGACACAGCACAAATGGCACGGAAAAAAGGAGAAACAGACAGGGGCTACTTTGATTGGACCTGCTGCTGAGAAAAATATTTGGCAGAAAAGCCCCTTTAAAGCATGCTGTAATACTGATGGTGTCAGGCCAGGCTCTAGGGGACATCTATCAAAATTAACGTCTTATTTTAAGAATCAATAAACACAATGCTAAGAACAAGAGGCTGAAGAATGTTTACATAACATTTTATATTTCTGATTTCAGTTTTTACACAGAAACTCATTTGTTTCTCCTGCATGGACATCAGCAATAATTCATTTTTTATTGCTGAATAACACTGGGTAGCACATAAGGCAGTGAAAAATTTCAAGCAAGAACCATACTCCAAATACATAAATATACATAATACTTTATACTGTAAGCATTGTTATGGATACATAGATGGATATTTTTATTCAGAAGCCATTACATACCCAATATTACTACACTAAGAAATAAAAGCAGAAAAGAACCATATATTATGTAGTTGGACTGATGTGTGTACTGAAGTTAAACACACATATATACAAGCACAATTGTCAAACCTAAAAAAATTATGGCTCTGATGGGTCTTACATTTATACTCAGATGCTCTGCTGGATTCGGGCCTTAAATTTCAAGATAAATTTTGAATTTACAAAATAACCACTAAAATTTCTTAAGTCAAGTATATCAGCAGTTTGAAAGGAAAAAAAGACTCTGAAATACATTTTTGGAAAAGAATGTAGAATTAAACATTTTAAACATCTCCCAGGGAATGCAACACTGCAAATGCATATGCTGCTATTTAAACAGACTTAAAAAATTTTCTGAGTGAAGAATGTAAGAGTGAATTAATGGCTAGATTAGACAGCAACAAATATGTACTGCATTTGCACTAACCTAAGGACAAAGAAAGTGAATGACCATCAGTTACCAATGAGTTTTCAGTTTCTTTGGATTTTTTCCTACTGATTAAGTTATTTCTCTATTTTTAGAAAACAATAATCTGGAAGTATTTGGGGTTCGCTTCCATGCTATAATATAGTATTTTAACTATATCACATTTATTGCGATAGGAAAAATATCCAGGCAGGTAGAATCAGTTCAGAAAAGGAAGTGATGCCATTGTTTTACACCTGAAAAGTCTCCAGAAGCTGTCAATTGGGAAGAGGTCCCAGAAGATGTTCATGGGACAAGACACTGTCAGGGGCAAAAAGGACACTAATGTGAAGATCCCTGAGTAGACAAAGCTGCTGGACATGCAGCTACTGCGTCTGCAGCTTCTTTTTGTGAAGCCACCCTGTGTGCTGCAGTACACTGACATTCAGCCTTGTCCTGCCCTGGTGGGGACTGCAATCTTTGCCCTTGATCTCAACACTACTTTGGGCTCCTGCCAATTGCTATTTATGAACATATCATAATTGATTTGGAAGAATGTGGATATCCATGATGTTTCTAGCAATAATACTGTTGCACAAAACCAATACCAGATCTTTAAAGTCCAAATAATGAAGACATAGAGAGAGTTTTCTGAAGAACCATTTTCAAAGGATCCTGAAGTTCCTGTTTTCCCAGAAACAAATTGCATGGCTCTTTGATAAGAGAGATCCCAGTTCAAAACCATTATCAATTTAACAGGTATAACAATTTTCAAGCAGTGGTCAGTTCAAAACTCTTCCTGACCTCTGCAATGACAAAACCCCCTAAATCACATCTTTAAATAAACAAAGAGGAAAACCTAAATCCATGACACTTTAGAGGATTCAAATACTGAAAAAAACCTCTGTCTTCTTTAATTAAAACACCAAGTTTGCATCTGGTACCCTAAGTGCATCTTGCACTTAATTTAAGTAATGTTCAGAAAAAAAAAGTCTATTGTATTACAGGAAAATCTGTCTCACTCATATAGTAATTAGACGTGTTAAAGGTCTGACAGGAGAAAGATAATGAATTCCCAGTGCAGAGATTACAGAAGGAATTTCAGCAGCATGATGGACCTTTAAAAGGTACGAAAAACATGATACCACACATCACAGTTTAAGTCAAACATCTGCAGATGTGTTTCAGGAATGAGGAACACCAGCCCTCCAACCGTTCACCATGTCTTTAGACATTTTCTGACCATAACAAAAAAAACCCAAAAAGAAACATGAAAATAGTTTCTGTTTTTGATTCCTCTCCAAACATGGTTTGAGAGAGTTCATCCCAGGGGAGTAGCAGTGTCTAATGTGAATTCTCCATCTCTGGCATATTAATTGATGTTGTAGTTACCTTGGGAAACAAATTGAAAATTAAAATTAAATAATCTGCTGTGAGATCAAACTACAAGGAACCAATTTATTTAGTGTCTGACTGAGTACAACATGGCACTGTGCCACTCAGAAAAATGAAGATGACTTTACATAGTATAGCTGCAGAATAACTTAACAGTGCTCAAAATGCTCTGTACAAACATTTCTAAGTTTACATCCATACATGTCTCAAAGTCAAAAACACATTCCTCTATGTTTATGTTTACTATCTGCTACTGAATACTTCCTTTATTACAACATTTATTGGCATTGTCATGTAATACAGATCAATGAATCAATCATACAGGAAAATCCCTAATATTAACACAGCCATTTATAAAAATTAAGCAATACAACTTGTCAACAGTAGCTAAAGGTAGTTTATAATCTTAATTTATGGATATGGCACAAAAATTAAAAGCAACATTAAATACTTTTTATCTTGTGACAAGCAGAGTCCTTCTCTCAGAGTAAGACAGAATATGGTATGATGGTATGTCATTTTTTAATTTTAAATCATACATATCACTTTGTTAGGTGAACTGCTGCATGTTGAGCAATAATTAAAAAAAAACAGTCCATTTTGCCAGAGTCAAAAGATATCACTGACCGAATCTAACTTTCTCTAGTCCGACAGAGATTGCAGCACTTGCAGGAGTGGTGTGGAAGCCTTTGCCTCCACAGAAGCAGCTGTTAACTTCTGCCTTTATGTAAGAAAGGGGTTGGCTGTTCCCACTCAGCACTAATCTCTGTGGGGTTCAGAAATCATTGCCTTTTGCCCCTTGCCAATCAGTGCCTCTGAAGAGAGCAAGGCAGGAACTGTTCTTTTTATGCACAGGCAAAATGCAACCAGCTTCTAGTGAGACACGTAAGGATCCAGCACCCTCCCTATCATGAGTAGCAGCTCATTTCTATTTTAGCTGCTGTGTCTATCAGCTGACAAACACAGCTAAAATAACTAAATATTATAATTTTTCTTAGTAATATTAAGCACAACATCTGCATATTATTTTTTCTACTACAAGTGCTGTAGGTAGCAACAAAATCAAAGCCCTGGTGATTGGTCCATTTCCAAAGATCCTGAGGTTGTTTCTAAAATACTAAGAAGAAAGCACCTCAAGTCCACATCAATATATAAGCTCATATTTTAATAAGTCAAAGCAAGTATTTTTTATCTTATTAAATCCTGTACAAATAAGTTAACCTTTCATTGTTTGCTTCACTGTTAGTTTAAACATGTCCTGGGTACATACACCTTCAAAGCATTAATTTGTTTGGATATTGCAAAGCCAAGGAGTTGAGGTCTAGAAACCCCTGAATAAATGTGACCATTCAATCCTAAATCATTACCACCTTGTGTAGACATGGGCTTTACTTCATTTACAAAGCGGTACTTTCCTTTCCTGAAAGATTCTAGGCTTTTTCACAGCACATATTTCTGCTACCGGAGCAAAGGCAAAAACTGATGAAAAGGTTGTTATCCTCTCTACAGATCAGGATCAGACACGATATGGAACAGTGGACTCCACAATAATTTACTGGTGCCCAAGAAATTACTACAATCAGCAATCTCAAACTCCACTCCAGTTCCCAAAATGAATATGCTTTGCCAGGCATTAACTTTCCTGCTTGTTCAGCCAAAATTTCCACCCTCCTTTCTTTCACGTCAATCCTTGTTCTGATCCATCTTTACCTCAGAGTCCTTTAGTCTTTTACCATTTTTTCTTCACTAAAATTGCCATTGTGTGCTGTGCAAGCCCAGTTCCAGGGCTCTCAACCTCTGTTTAGGGTTATTTCTAATACAAATAGAGACAAAATTTTTCTTTAAGTCACAGCATACCTTCGATAATAAGGAAATACCACAGCACACCACAGAATTTACTGAATTAATGAAATTACAGTGATTACCAAACAAAGTAAAATATAGTAAAGCAGCTATTAAAAATAATACAAATCACACCAATCAATCATTTTTTTAACAGTCCAAACATTTTAGTAAATCCAATTCAATCCCAGTGACTGTCCTATATTATTATATGACTGCTTAGGGCAAGTTAAAAATCTAGACCTTGCTTACAAGAAATCTTTCTCCCCACACAATGTGGAATTTCCTCACCTTTCTACCTTTTTTTTTTTCTGTATAAATTGTTTTAAGAGGCAGAGAAACACAATCAAATGTTTCCTCTGTGCTCCAAGTTGAATAGATTGCCATTTGCAACATTAGACAGCTACCAAGCCAGGAGATTAAGAAAATAATTACTTTTCTTTTCTGAGAAAAAACAAAATTATCTACTTTTCTATCTTGTAATCTATCTCGAAAACAAGTTTCACAGAATACATGTCAACTTCAAAACTACTAATATGTCTTATTTTAAGGTCACAAGACAGACATTTCTGCTGCTTTACAATATTAGCATTTGTGTAATAACACCAAACACTATACCTTAATATTGAAACTAATGTTCTTGAATACAGGGCAGAACCCTCATTTTAAAGTTACTGAGATTTCTTATACTGGTTTTGCAATTGACTCATTTCCCTGAAATGGTCTGAAGCAAGTCCCTGGATCCAAATATACCCCAGGGAGAACCCCAGACTCCAGATGTGAAAGTTATATTGCAGCCACATCTCTGGCTCCAATTAAAAGCACAGGGGGAACCTTAATTACTACACCCATGTTTTGGCATGTAGCTAAAGGAAGAACCAATTCCCAAATGCTGCTGATAAAATACATATTTGCCATTTTAAGTATCACATTAAGTACTTTCATAGGGTAAATATTTTCCTATGCTAGGACCAAATAACAGGGAGGCATGCTGAGAAGGCAGCGTGGGAAAAATATTATTTTCCTGTGAGTCAAAACCTCTGTGAAAACAGTCCCCAGCGAGCCCAGCAGGCAGGCTCACAGCACCTGATGCTCTGCTCAGGATGAGAAGGAGCCCTGGACTGTGACACATCCGCACCCCTGGCGCGCAGCAGGGCTGAGCCCCAGCTGAGCAATCCCTGACGGAGACACCCCGAGAGCCACGGCCCCTTGCACTGCAGGAGCGCTGGAGCTGCTCTGCCCACGGCCACTTGCACTGAGGCAAAGATACCTCAACAAAAACTAGAGACCTGCTGTATGTAACCGTGATGCATTACTCAGGGTTTGGGCTTGCATTTTGGTTTTGCTGTTTTGAGAAATCCCGATACTGAACTGACAAACTGACGAGACCTCGAGTGATCCAGGTGCCCAGATGAGGAAGAACTGGAAGGAGAGGACCTGCTGCAGTGAGGGCAAGCAATGCAAAGCATCTGGAAATTATTCTCAGACTTTAAAGGAATATATTTTTAAATATAGCATAATCTACATTTGCAGTCCCTGAAAGTAAAATACTTTCATAAAACTTGTAAGAGAAAAGCTATGAAAAATAAATTTATACCTTCTTTTTAAGAATTAAAACTCATCCTGAGGACATGCAGTGGTCACAAAAGTCTGCAGGAGTTAAATGTAAAGATCAAAGTGTTGCCCACAGCCAATGGAATTTAATTAGAATCCACAAAAGGAGAAGCACTGATGGTCTAGAACATGAAGTCATTGTTAATTGTTGTGCTTACTGATTCCTTCCAAATGCCTACTTACAGCTCAATCTCTCAAATTTAGCAATGCATAGCACTTTACTATTTAACTTGACCTTTAACTTTACATGTCTGCAAAATCTGATTTTTGTTTATTTCATAGACCAAAAAATGCCTTTAAGGAGCAAATAAACTAAAAAATAATAGTAATTATTTTGTGATTAACGTGAAATCTAGTAACCTTTTATCCCATACCATTAGTGAATCTTCAGCTAGCATTCATGACTTAGCCAGTATTGCTGCATCTCTTTTTTAATAAATGAAACAACAAACTGTTTAACAACTCCAAATTTCTAAAGCATGAAATAACTTCTCATTTGAGTACCATGCTCTGGATTAACTGTGAAGCATCTTTCAGAGATGATAAAAAATTTCCTCTACTTCTTGAAAGACACTTATCTTGCTGAGATTTGTACCTGCACATATTCTTGCTGAAGTTGATGTAACAGTTTACGCAACTGACATACAGGCTTGCATAAATATTATTTTCCCAAATACACTGGAGCATGGTAGAGCAATATAAAACATTGATTGTAGTGTCTAAAGACAGTGCATATAGTTAAATATTCCCTTTGTGTTCCCAGCTTTAAATTATAATGAACAGCAAGTTTTATAAATAAAAGTACTAAAAGTATTATAAATAAAATGTACTAAAAGTTTCCATGGACTCCACAGATCTTAGAGAAGTGTCTGAAAACTAGGTCTGTAGAAAGAAAAGTGTTTCATTAGCAGAGTTCAGTTGCAGAGTTTTCTGACTGGGTGTTTGCCACCTGTCACTTCTGTTTACAATGTCTTCAAAATCATTTTCATGCTGAAAATCACTGACAACTACCTTTCATATTTATTCAGGGCTAAGCACTCATGCCAACTCCTGTTGAAGTCAACAGCAGGTTTCTGGATACAGCAGGAATAGGATTAAACCTAAAAGGTCTGTCACTGCTGTCACTGAAATACTGATTTGCATGTTTTCTTATTTTTGAACCAAAATATGACCTTGGCTTTTTAATGTTGGGTTTTTGCAGCTAAGTGTGCAGATGCAATAATCACAGAACTGAGGTCATTTGAGATTACAGAAAGGTTAAAAACTGTGCATGGGAAGGTAATAACAGGAACTTGTAATTAGCAAAAATGGTTTGTCCTGCAGCATTGAGGTTATGTCCTTGTACTTTTTCTAAAAGAAAATATTCATTTAAGATGTGTAATCAACCCAAATAGATGGCTGAAGGGGTGTTTTCACAGCTATCATACAGCTACTGATTCTGTTTTAGGTAGGTCCCTGCAAAAAAAAGCAGCTCTGAAGGAGCACAGAAATCAGCTACTTTCCCAATTGTTCTCTTCCAGGGTATTTGCAGAGCAGAACCAAGAGGCACCTTCCTTTTTGATTAAATGCCTACAGATGGTTTCTGCTACAAAACATGTTTAAAAATAATTGGAATTGCTGATTTAGCCCATGTGCACTGTAAATTAGCACCTTCCTTTTTTATGTCACTGATTGGCCTGTCATTTTGCACACAATGGTACAGGCTCATATAGTTATTCATAGCCTACCTCTTTCAAAATCTGCTCTTCTAAAAAAGATTTGAATACACAAAAGCATCTTACCTTTGAGAAGACTATCAGCACATCCAGAGAGACTGAATGCTCTAAGAATACATTACAAAACCACTCTGAGTATCTTGTTTAGGTGCTTTCTAATACTCTTCTGCAAAATGCAGCAGAAAAGCATTTAAAGCAGAGAAAGCTAGGTAAATATAAGAATTTATATTGTCCTTAAAAACACAGGCTTCCCTTTTCACTAAAATGATGAAGCTAAGTAAAGATGAGAGCTTCTGTAAAATATTGAGCTTGCACGTGTGGTATTAAGAGAAATTAATCTTGTTAATCACAACAAATAAGCACTTAATGACTTACATTAGCCTGTTGTTAGTGTACACCATGTGTGTAACAAAACTAAAGATTAAATAAATCCAGAAGCAGATCTTGGCTTCCTGTTGAATGTTCAATCTGAGATGCTTGTTATTGTCTCCAGTGCAATTGCTGAAGTTACCACAGCTATTGCTCTTTCAAATCCTTCCGTTCCATTTATTCAACACTTCTTTTAAGCATGTGAATGAAATCAAATTGCACAGAGTGTTTTTCAGATTACTTTTGCACAGGAAAAGTCAGCACATATAAATGAGAGCAGCAGGGAGAAGGAATGCAAGATTAACTCAGAGAGATCTGCCATGCTCACCATGTATTCTGTAATATCTTCCCCTTGGCCCTGGTGGCAGTGTGAGGGGAAAATGTGGCCCTATGAAAAAGTAAGCTGAAAACATTTATAGGAGATTCAGCTTTGACATATCTAAATCATAGCAAGGCTAGTGAGATGTAGAAATGTGAGCTCCTTTATAAAGAAACTTCTCAAGTCATTAAAATGTAGCTTCTTGTTTTAATAATGGACACAGTGAAAATCAGAGGATCATTTAAGTGTTGATCATGACACCAAGGCAAAGAAAACATTATAAATGCTACATTTATAATGCTACTCACTAGTGATAAACAATGAAAAAAAAGACACATCCTTATAGGTAAAACATTTAAAATAGTAGAAGCCTTGGCCAGTGCTGCTCCTCCAGTTAGAACAGATACATTTAGAAAGATTTAGCATGTTTCAAGCTATGCATTATACAGGTTCAAGTACATTAGCTGTTGAATTGCAGCCTTTTGTAACAATACCAAAGTTGAATATTCAAACAGAACAAAAATAATACCATCCAGTTTTTTGAAACTCTGTTTCAGTTTTGGATATTTTTGTGCCCAAGTGCTGGTTACAGACTGGCACTTCCAGAAATAGATTAAATAGATGCTTAGCTTGCAATGCTTGCAAATTCCACTGAAATTCACCAATTTCTGTGGCAGGTGTTTCAGACAGGGATTAAACAGTTTAAGAGATACTGAAAAATGGAAATCCAAGAAAAGGTTAAAAAAGAACAATTCAGAAAATTTGTTCAGATGTATCAATTGCCAGCCTCTAATTCAAGGCACAAATACAGGGCTTAATTATTGAGGCAAATTAAATATATTTTAACTGTAATTCTTCTGCTGCTTTTTTGTGACTTTTTGTGCAAGGTCCTCAGGTCTTTCTCTCATTGGTTAAATACAGATATTGTGCATTGCATGAACCACAGGGTAATCTTCCTGGACTTATTCCAGGCAGGGTACCTAGAATCACCCACATTTCTTCACTTCACAACCTGTGAAGTGCTGCAATGATGCTAACATCACAGTATTCTTACCGAAGTCTGAAAGATCAGAGCTTGTCTCCACTCCTCAGATTGCAGTTTTCCTATATTTTCTAATTTATTTTGCTGTTCTTTATTATGTGAAAGACAAAGAGAGATGCAGACAGAATAAAGGATCATGGAGGAAAGAACAGAAGAAAACCTATAGAAAAACATGAGGATCAAAAAATCCGTAAGAAATAAGGAAAACACAGCCAATAGAGCAAAGCTATTTGTAATGGAATGGACAGTTCTCTTACTGATAAAGTGCTTTCTCTCTACTACAAATCCACTGAAGTTTGGTAGGTTCTTATGCAAATAATTTTTCTGTAATCTGTCAGTATAGCCTATAGAACATGTTGACATGCCAATTTCATGGAGCTTTCCAGCGTTATTTTAGATTTTAGGAGAAATTTTTTGTTTGTTGTTTCTGTGTTTCAACCATGTTTCCTGGCTATGTATTACTCTCTGATGCACAATTAAGGAAAGATACGTGTTTATTACCTTGATTTGGCCATCGAGATTCAATTTCTAGTTTCACTGGTTCGCTGCACTAGCACCTATTGGAGGGCTGGGAATGACATACTTTGTTTTGCAGCATTGTTTAATGAGGCTGCTCTGTGTTAATAAAGAAGTAAAAACTTCCTGTGTTATTTTCTAGTATTTTGTTTTAAATGGCATTGATTTCAAACATAAAGGTTAGATGTCCATTGTTACTGACTTAATGTTTCATTTCATAATTTTACATTTTCTTTTTTTTAAGGATATTTCACTTGTGTTCTACAATATGTCCATATTGTACAACACAGACATGTTTTTCTATAAGAAGCCTGTTTTCTCTCTCCATCAGGCCTTCTGAAGTACCGGTTAGTGCTGCATGTGTATGTGAGATGCCAGGATGGAAGCATTACCTACCTGCTCCCTTCAAGGCCCTGACCTGCATGGCAGCGAGGCAGCATGGAAGCGCACTGGTGTCAGCAACCACCCATAACCACAAGCACACCTTCCTCCCACTGCCACCACAGAAGGGAAGGAACTGTACGGGCAGCCAGTTCTTAGCTCAAGGTGTGGCAATTTATGATTCAGTGCTGGGAGGCTTTGGGCTTCAGTCCTCAGGCAAAATGAGCACAGAACACATCTTGGTCTAGAGGAGCTCACAAACAGGAGCCAAAGAAAAGTAGCAACAGAGTCATCTCAGATTTACTTTGTGGAGAACCCAAACTAAAACCAATTGTTACTGATAAACATCTTTGTCTCAACACTTCAGCTGCCCAGAGACCTAAGGCTTACTTGAAGTGTGGGGGCTGTACCACCACAAAGGTCCTTCAAGTACAATTTCCCACCAAAATGTTAACAGATAACATATGAATTCCACATGTGCTGTTTTTTAAAATCTGTAAAATGGAAATCCACCACTGAGCACCTGGTTTCTTTTGTCATATTAAGAAATTATGTTCATTTCAAAAATGGAGCTACCTAACAGGACGTCTCCAACTTGCTGTGTTGCATACTAGTTCTGTGAATAACAGCTTCAAGCAGAAAAGAACACAGTTCAGCTGTTTCTGAGGTGAAAGAGCAGAGCAACTGGCTAGTGAACTGAGGCAGAAAAGCTAAAAATGAACCAAAATCAAATTCCAGCCATATCAAGTGGATAGGTACTCAAGAGTAGCACTTCAAATAGGTTTTGAATGTTATTTGAATATTATCTTGAAGAGATATGCTCCTTTGCCTGGACAGTTAAAATTATTGTTCACTGGATCCTTGAAAAAAGAAATCATGTAACAAATAATGTGTTCCACCTCTGTATTTGTTTATGTGCTCAGAAAGAGAATGCTACATAGCAAGCTTCCCCTTTTCAAAGGGAGTAAAAGCTGAGAAGCCATGAGAATAGCTGGGGCAGAGGGAGGAAAAGTTCCTGGAGGATGTAAACCACAGACTTAAGTTTAAGGATAAAGAAAAGTAGTATCTCCTTCACAAGGAATTTCCTGCCAAGATGAAGACAAAATGTTTTAAGCATTTTGGCATTCCAGAGCATTTTGAAGCAGCACGAATCTTGCAGAGTGCACTCTCAACACGTAAGGGAGGAAAGAAAGGCTGCTGCACTGTGTATAGTCTTCCTTTGTATGGGGTCAGAAATATTTGACATTTCTGCTTACACTTTAGGTGATGTGGGAAATAAAAAATATTTATTTTAAATACTTGTACCTGACAAGCTTTAACGAGACACAAGCACTAACTTTACAAGTATCTTGTGGAGAAATTAAATTTTCACAGTATCACAAGTATCATTGCAGTATATTCACGTTGTAAACCTCTGCTCTGGGTTTTCAACTCTGTTTATAACAGGCACCTAAATCCCACGATGTCCATGCTATGTTTAACTGACATTAGGATTGCATTCCTAAGTAATGCAACTTCTTTGCTAAAATACAGAGTGCCAAACCTAAGTTTAAAGATCAGAATGCATTTATTAATATTTTACTAAAGATCATGAGCATTTTCCATTACTGCAGTGTAACAGCTGGGAAAGAAAACACTGAGTATTTGTCATATAAACCCATATAACTGCCTTTTTTGGCATATTTATTCCAGCATTAAACTGATCAGCCATTTACAATATAATAGCTTACAACAGTGGCAATAAAATCTAACTATTTTTAGATGCTTTTCTGCCACTCCCACTTTTTCATTTATCATCTTATTTTTCCATCTACCAATTTCCTACTAACAAAATTCTGTCCACAACACAGGCAGGGATAGACATTTTGTTTTCGTTTTTGCTATGGGTAAAGCATAACCCTGTATCCTATCAGTAGTCCTTGTTTTTCACTGTTCCAAAGCCTATTTGAAAAGATAGGCTTTTCCTTTTAATTCCCCTCTATCGTTTGAACCCATTTTTGCTTAGAACTTATGATTGCTTAGAACTCCAAATAATTTTCAAAGAGAAACTCAAAGGAAGATACCATGAAACCACATTTCATATATTAGGCAACCATCAAAGCCAGTTTTTACTGGCATTTCTGAGCGCCTGTCTCTAATCTGCTATGAGAATAGTCAGTGACATGATGCCCACCCACCCCTATCTCATGCATGGTACAGCTGCACACTTCAAACTGTGACTAGCCATGCCTCTGTTGGTTCTAAAATTTACTGTTTTTATGGTCAGTGACTTTGTCCACATATAGCTGACAATCATGCTGCCTCTCCCACAGATCAGGAGCATGTGACATTCAGGGCTAAGTCCGACCCTGATCGAAGCTGATACTAATTTTCAGATCAGCAACAGATTTTCAGTGTCACACTACAAATGTGGTCTCTGTCTCATGAGAACATCAAAAGGTTTTGCAAACTGTGCCTAACTTGAGATGAAGACTAGTCTCCTCTCTGTTATTTCACTGCCACTACACTACCAAATGCTTTGTCTGCAAAAGGAAATATTTCATTACCTTCTAACATTCATGAAGGTCTCACTACTTAGTCAGCAAGATCACAACTTGCGAAAATGTTTACAGAACTTTTGTTTACACTTAAATACTGGTATTTAACCTTCTGTGAGGTGATCCTTGGGCAGGTTGCTTAGCAGAGAAATAGTGCCACTGATACCCTGCATACTGCTCTCTCTCTCTCTGTTGCTGTTGGTAGGCCTATTACGTGCTTATTTTAACCCAGAAGGCTCCAATTAATAGCAGGGCCATACAGAAATATATAGCAAAAGATGATGTCTGACCTGAAGGGTTTGCCGTCTGAATGGCTAAAACAGAAAAATGGGATATGAAAGGAGCATAACAATGCCCCCTTTATAAATGGGGAAATAAAGCATGCTGGAGATCACAAAAGGAACACAGCAGCCAAGCTAAGAAGTGTATCCAGATGTCTTAGCAAAAGTTAAGAGATTGCACAAGTTTGCTGGGCAGTTTACTAGATCTGAGTGATTTGGAAAAGTTATGTTTGACCTTATAAAAATTGGCAGCCAGATTTTAAAAGCAACAGTGGGATGAAAACAGTTTACACAGTAAAATTCTAACAGATTTTGAAAATAGGATTCATGAAAGGATGCAGGGGCTAAATACACATGCAGAGCAAGGAAGGTATCCTCATACTAAAACTACATGGCTAATACACCGCAGGTTTAATGTCATTCTCTTACTTCTGAAGGCTTCATAATTCCTTAAAGGAAATGCATTTCCCCTTGGCTGGTTTTTTATATCATGCAACTTTTTTGGGAACTTTAACTGTATCAAAATAAGCATTTCATTCAATCTATAATTAATTGTAATTATTTCTGCCACAGTTTTTGAGAAAAAAAAATCAGTTCCCCATTGACCAAAAGCCTTGCTAGGTTACTTAAGCCACCAGACTCTCTCCCTTCATAACATTCTAAGGGGGAAATTCTAAAATCCTACCTCTAAATATGTCTCATGAGCTCTATGGACTAATGGCTCCATTTTCACTAAAATTTCAGAAATTTATCTGTCTGCCAAAGATTTTTCTCATCATGAAGGCAAATAGTTTTGCACTTTCAGCTTGCCAGTGCAAAGAGACAAGAGACAGCTATGAAGACAATTTCGGCAAAAACAACAAAAAAAGAGATTTAAAGTTAGATTGATACATGCTTTCTCTGAAGACATGGAAATTTTGCCATTTTTAGCAGTTCTATTTAAAACAGGAACTGCAACGAGTATTTTAGGGTCCTGGATGCCAGCAGTCAGGGCTGGGGAGAAACACAGCTATTTGTGTAAGCAGATGCCCCTCCCTATTAACCAGAAGGCAGCACCTGAGCATATTGTCTTTGTGTTTTCAAATCATAGAAATCATCATGAACAAACATAAAACCCCAATTTTTCCCAATAACAAACTAGAAATATTGCTGAGGTGTCTCTCTGCATTCAGGCTTTTACTAATGCTCTTTTGTGTGTGAAGATTTTCTGCATTTGCTGAGGATGGCAATCAGCTTTCCCTGAACAATTTTTGCCAGTCTGCATCTGTATCAAGTGCCAAGTGAAATGCAAGGTTAAAATGAAATTAAATACACATTTACTTTGGTCAGCATTAGAAAGGCAGTCATCGCTGCACAACACACTTCTGTCTAATATACTATTGAGAAACTTGGTTTTGAGCTATCATTTATTAAAAATTGAGAGTTTTGCAGCAACTAATGTACATGGCATCACAGAAACCACAGGTTTTACTGCACTCTCTGGAATCAATGACATTCAAGAATTACACCAGGAGGACTCCCACAAAATACATTTTCCCTGAAAGCATGATGTATTTTTGTTCTGAATAACTCTGAACTGGGCTGAGGAACAGATTCACTTCATAAATGTATGTTTCTTTCAATTTCCATTTGTGGAGGGGAAAATAATCAAAGAATTTTAGCATGCAACCTTCTAACAAAATATTTAAACTTTATTCACAGGGAGGCAATTGGATGACTTGCATGGGGTATTCCCTGCAGCTCTCTAACACAAATAGCTGTCCAAGGGCTAGATTCCACAATGCTTGATAATATCTTTGGAAGTGGTTCCAGTCTCCTCCAAGATGATGCACATGTCCTGTTTCTAGATTACAACTACACAATTGAAGCTCTCTTCCTGAGCCACTGCATGGCTGACCTATTTTCTATATGGACTTAGCTGAAACAATCAATGGGCATAGCCAAGCGTGAAGTGCAAGGCACAGCCAAGCCATCCCAAAGGGAGGGCTCCAGAGAGTGACCCACAGCCCCAAACCATCCCAAGGGAGGGTTCCAGAGTGTGACCCACAGCCCCAAACCATCCCAAGGGAGGGTTCCAGACAGCTCCATGCCCCACAGCCCCTGCAGGAGTACAAGCCTCCAGGCATTTCTCCCCTTGCCTTAGGGCACAGAAAAAGTGGCCTTGTCACTCAAGCAGGGGCAGCACAGCACTCTGTTCACAGCAGATACATATGCACAGGAAATAGAGATGGCGGCTCTCATAAAGGAAATACCCTCTAAGAAATAACACAAGGTCACAGCTTGGTTATCATCTGGGCTTAGTGCCCTCCCTGGAAGGAATTACCCTCCTTGGGTCGACTTGCACAAGGGATTTCATTTGAATGCCTCTGCTAGCAGGGCACCATTCTCTTGGAACAGCTACTTCAAGTGTGAATAGTGAATATGCAAGAAGAAAATCAATTCACAAATTGACTTTAAGTAATACAAAGGAACTAATTTAAAGAGTCAGACCAGTAAAATCAAGAATAATGTGTACCACAATACTGCCACTGGGAGAGTGCTTAAAAGTAGCAGTAAAGGCCTGAACCATGGAAGGGGGCATTTGAATCAAATGAGAATGTCAGTTAGAATACAATTAATCTCAATTAAATCTGAAAGCACTAATATTCTTAGCAAGGGCATCTATTCCACTTAACAAAACTATCATATAACAGGAAACATTAATAAAAAAAACAACTGGAAGTGAATGTCACAAAATACCATGCTCTGACAGGGTGGAATTCTCCTGGAGACTGAAGGCCTGTGCAGGCCCTGAAGCTCAGAGAGGTGCCTGGGGTCAGAATCCATGAACAGGACGTGGTGAGGCCTCTCTGTGGTGAAGTAAAATTAATCTGTAGGGAGCATATTTGCTCTGGCTTAGGTCATGAGGCAGCAGAACAGTGAAACGTGCACTCCTGCAAAAAGGGAGTTGATATCAGCTTGCTCTCAACACCACATCTACAGAAATAAATATCCTGTGTGGTGAGCCACTTCCTAGCACTGACCTACAGCTGCCATCACCCGATTAGGACAACCAAAAATATGGAAGACAAGCACATCACCAAATGAGCTGCAGTCAGTACCTATGGCACAAATAAAAGGCTTAACTATAGATATTAACATGTTTTTTCAGTGGTCTCAAAGCATGAGAATCTATAAACAAAAACCTTATACAAAATCTGCTTTTCTAGCAAATTTTGCTGCTTTTATTAGTAAAAATTAGTTTGTTGTTTACACCATAGCTAGAAGCCCTAGTCAATTTAAGCACATGCTTAAATCCTATTGTAATTTTAAAATTAAATAGATACTAACATTCTGCCCTGAGCAGTGTTGCTTGTTGAACAAAAACCAATGCCTTGAACTGACTTAAAAATATAATATGTTTAATGATAAACTTGAATCTCTACTTGTCATACAACTATTCATGGAAGACACACTGAATATACATCATACATACAGCCATACAATATACAAACATCATACAGCCATATCTCAAATGGTGAAGACATGCTAGAAAGAATATTCAAAGTAATGCCAACTATGAGATTTGGCCTAATTTAAACTTCAAATGCTAAAAATCTTAATTGTAATGGCAAACATCTCCATAAATGCAGTAAATTTTAGGACACGTAGACAATAAAGGTCTTTAAAAATTAAATAGTACAAAAAGTGCAAGGACTCCCAGCAAAGAAACTCTAATGGCAGGTCTCCAATGGCCCAAATTTCATTTGTTAATAAAATGTGCCAACTGAAATGCAATGATTTCTAAATAACATTACAATAAAATACTTTAAATCACATCCTGCAGTTTCCAAGAATTTTTTAAAATAAGATTTCTTTTTCCTTATGCAGAACTTTTCTTAAATGACTAAGCTTCTATAAAGAAAAATATATTTTTTTCTTTATAAAAACCTGTTGCTAGTCTGCAAAGTAGATACAAAATACAGCCAGTACCTCCTTGCACATATTTCCTTGTGGATAATTTACAACATGGCATATGCTTGCTTAGATTACTGAGGTGCTTGAATTTTAGTTCTTGGGGATTTTTTAAAGTACAATACGATTTACAGGATTTTTTGTTGAAAACTCATTTCAGTTAAGAGGAAAATAGCTGTGTTTGCTACAAATTCTATCTTGGCCTCTTGGATAACTTATTTTGAGTCTTGGTAATTTTTTTTTTTTAAAATTTTAAACAGATGGCATTCATACTCATAATAGCACTGATATTTTATCTTTTATAGCATGACATAACCAGGTTTTGACTGCTACTGATATTTGGCATATTAAATTTTATTATCAACTCTTACTTATGTTTTGATTTCACTATGGGATTTGTTTTGAAACAGACTGTCATAGAAGGCTAAGAACAGATTTTTTTAAAGAAAGCATTAATCCCAGTAAGACAAATATACTCGAGTACTTACTTTTATGGACCCTGACTTCTCATTTTTAGTGTTTTATTAAAAATTTGATTAATTTGAGTACTCAGCAAGTGAACCAGTGGAAGCGAGACCTTGGTGAGACATTTTATTGATGTCAAAAAGGAATAAAAACCACTGTAGAACTAAATTCCTTACCTTCTCCTCCAATATTTGCCTCATGATCTTGCATTGTCATGACTCATAATAGCTGCAAGCTACATATTTCCACAGAAAAAGGAAGTACAACCAGGAAATCTGAAAATGTGCTTTCCTTCTCTCTCCTTCCGTACTTTTCCTGCCTGCTTTGGATCAGCATGATTGCAGCAAATGCCTTTTTTTTTTTGAGAATGGGAGCACAAAGTTTTTCTATCACTGCTACAGTACTCCTCCTGCTTCCTTACAATCACCTAGTTCATTTAAGGTTCTTTCGACTGGGAAAGCAAAGAGAACAGTCATCAGAACGTATGGCCGGATGTAGCACCCCAGAGCAACACAACCCAAGCAAGAAACTTCTTTACAATTCTCTTCCCTACAAAGAGAACATTTGTAACACATTTGCACACATTCCCGGGATGCCTGAATTGCTTATCTTCTCTGATTAATTATGCAAAATGGTCTGTTACAGGAATCTCTTCCCAGTACAGCCTGTCACCACCTTTTGTTCCTGACCCTAGGAAAGTAGTGGACCCATTTATATGATTTAAAGTGTATGTTTCCTTACGACTCCTTTTTGTCGTTTGGAAACAAATCATCTCAATATTAACTACAAGAAAAGGGAGTGGCTCCATTGGGAGTTTTGTCTTAGGAAAAATTCTAAGATTAGATCACTTCCAAATAAGTAAAACACTTTGTTCTATTCATACAAATATAATTAAACTCTTACACTTCTTATGAAAAAAATTCCTCTGTTACATTATTCTGCAGCTCTGTATTCTCAGACTTAATAATGGAAAATCCAAGTGAATAAAAATGTTGGTTTTCCTACTAGTATTCCAAATAGCAAATGTCTGGTCATCTCTCTTTAGAGCAACCCACATGCAGCACAGCGTAACCTGTAGTCCAGTGGATGTGTAAAGCCCAAATACAGCATTACAGACACACTGCATCCTTGCTTATGACTTGTTCCCTGTAAAATCATCCTTTGAACTTAGAAAGCCATCTTACTACATCCCCAGAATTAGTGACCAGCTCTGAAAATAGAGCCATTTTAGAGGCAGCATTAGATCAAGCTTGAGACATGACGTAAGATGTTTAAAAGATGCAGGAAAGATGTACAAAAGCACTCCCTTATATATGAGAGAAAAAGTTTTCAAGTGTTTCATGATTATAGATAGTGATGATTTTATAAAGGGAATACTAAACGTAGGCTAGTAATGCCCACTGGGCTTCAGCCACAGAAACGAACCTATTCACTCAGAAAAGGGATTATGAGCCTAAAGTCTTGAAGAAATGGAAAGAAGAGGGAGGAAATTGACTGAAAAACTGCTAATCATCATGAGTGCAACACAGTTTGGCGGTTCATTTATTCTTCCTAGGAAAAAGAAGCATTGGAATAGCAGATGCAGAGATGAAGTTATTGTTAGATCATCAAGTATGTGATGAAATATCAGGTTGGTGTCTCATTCATGAGGTGGAATGATAGAAATTGCTCTGAAAACCGGATAAGAAACCTTACCTAAGCATAAGGCAGTAACGCCAGCCTGAATGGGTTTAATTAGCTCGACGAGCATCGGCAGGTCGCGAATTCTTAGAAAGCCTCACAATGCACAAAGGCCGCCGGAGTACCGCCCGTGGCTGGAGCCCTCAGCGGGCTCCCCGAGCGCTTCCAGCCCCGAATCGATCCCTGTTCCGCTCACGCCCATGTCTGCCTCGGAGCACGGCGCACAGGGGGCTCGGGGCGCTGAGGGGAGAGCGCTTCGCGCCCCCGCCCGCTGCCGGGCTCAACACCGACCACCGCCCGGCCGGAGAGAGCCTCGGCCCCGGCCGCGCCCCGCGGTCACGCCGGGCGCCCCGTCCCAGCGCTGTCCAGGGTCCCCGCCGCCCCTCTCCGCGCCCCGGGCGCCGCTCGCTCGCTCGCTCGCTCCCTCCCTGCCTGCCTGCCTCCGTCACTCACTCACCATGGCGCGGGGTGCCCGCGGCCGCAGCCCCGCCGAGGGGCTCTGGGCAGGCGCCGCTGCCGCTCCCCGGCGCCGCCAAGGTGTATTTGGGGAGCGGGCGCGGCGCGGCGGCGGCGGGGCTCGGCGGGAGGGGCCTCCCCGCGGGCCCAATCAGGGCGGCGGCGGGGCGGGGGCGGCGGCCGGGGGCGGTGCGATGGCCCCGCGGGCCGGGCCGGGCCGGGCCGGGCCGGGCCGGGCCGTGCCGGTCGGGCAGAGCCGGGCCAGACCCGGGGCAGAGCCGGGCCAGACCCGCCGAGCGCCGCCGGCGCGGAGCGGCCCCTGCGCTGGGACCGGCAGGGGCTGCGGGCGGGGCGCGGGCTCCCCGGCACCCCCCCGCCGCCGGTGCCCCCTCGCCTTGCGGCCCCCACGGGTCTGGGCTCGGAGAAATGTCAGCCTGCGCAGCCGGGAGCTCCTGTCTGCGCCTTCCGCGCCAGTGGGAGCCTGTGTCACTGGGGGCACGGCGCTGTGCTTACTGACGTCTTTTCCACACCAGGATCCTTCCACATACCCTTCTGTTCGAAAACGTGTGCTGCCATATTTGTTTTATTCGCATTTCCTCTACCACGGCTTATATTTACTTGTTGCTAGTGATACTCCATGCAATATGTGATACACACCTTTTTTTACTGTGGCCTTGGAGTGCTGCTATTTAAGCTCATACCTAAGCAGTGGAAGAAGGGAAATGCCTTTCCAGATAAGCACAGAATAAAAGAATCGTTTACACAACATCAGCATATCAGATGGCCAACTTCAATTTAGAGCACAAATTCATAAAACGCTCCTTGTAGAGTTGCCCAGGTCTGAAATTGTGCTCTTAATTTGTGCATGCCATCAGAATGATAAGTCAACAAATTTTAAATCTTTACCAAAGCATTTTTATGGTAGATTCACTGGATGGAACCAATGGATAGTTTTTTGGAAGCCCAGGAGAATAAATAAGTTTGTCGGGCTTGGACAATTAATAGTGACTGAGTTCACAGTAGGAACAGTTGCCTTAGTAAGTCACATGGAAACAAACAGAAAATTTCACCAGGAAAAATAGCTGTTGTCAGCTGAAGGATGAGTTTGGAGCAGGACCATACCTACACAGCAAGGGAAGAGTGGCTTGTGGCTGACTGACTATTGTACTGTAATAAGCTTGTGTGAAAGCAAGTGTCAAAATCAACCAAAACAAAAGTAGCGCATCTCCAAGTGGTTTTGAACAGACCAACTTCACGCAATAGAGGGTATCAAACTTAAGGTGTGAACGTTTTGTTGCTTCCCTGTCAGAACTGGAAGATGGTTTAATAAATATATCTGCTTCACACCATACTTCCCTGCCTGCCATGTAAAAAGAAGAGAAATCTGTCAGCTAAAGAAGTGATTAATTCCTTCAGCCACCAGTTAGTCAACTGAAAATAATCTGCCAGAGCCCAGTCTGCTGCCGTTTCTGAAGTCATTGACAAGCAGTATGAAACCTGAGTGATAAATAGCATAAGACTTTGTGTACCTCATCAAAATATTGCATCAATAGATAATGCATTGATGCAGTGTCTTGCCTTCAAAAACAAAAATTAGTCTCAAGGCAAGGTGTGGCCCTGCTAATGTTTGCCCTCATTTGCAAACTCTCACTTTTCAGTCTCACTTTTCTTGCCTCGGGGAACCAGAAATTTCTGGAAAAAAAAGTAGAAACAGCTTTTGAGCAACTGATATAAGTGAATTCCATTATCAGGTTTCTGTACCAAAAGGAGTAAGAGCTTCTGTTGCACAGAGAATTCCTATTCCAGGATGTGCCATGCAGATTTAGATATGATGATCACTGCAGTGTAATCCTGCTGTGACCAGGGACAAACAAACGCTGGACAGGAACGGCGAATTTGGACATTTGGTGAGGAGCTGAATCATCAGCACACCAAGGTCTCCCAAAGTTCTTGGAAAGCCACTGTTCATCCCTGTCATTTGTTATGTGTGTACTAGCAGTGACTTGCAAACTTGCACCAAATAAAACAAAGAACATGCTTAGGAATAGGAACTTTGCAGTGAGTATTTGAAAGAAGAGAATAATATTTCAAGTTATATCAATTAAAATATTAATTAATACAAGGCAGTATTCATTTTACTTTAGTCATTGGAAAGTTAGTGCTCCAAACAAAATTAGATTAGATAACTTCCTTCCATAAGATCCATAAGATCCTACAAATACCAAAAAAGATATCATGTTTTATTTAAGGAACACTTATGTCACACTTAAAAATGGCAACATTTTCTTAATTTTCTTCTGTAAAATCAAGTTCTTTTTTTTGACCAATAAGATGGAAAGATTGTAATATATGTAATGGTGCTAAGATATATGTATAATCAAATATAAGGGCATCATAATTCAGAGCATAATTAGCACTCCTAAACTGCCATTTACTTGCATCTGCTGTATTTAATTCAAGTTCCCAAATCAGATGTCTTCAAAGAAGCACCTCTCAAATGTATCATCTCCCCCATGGCAACTGAAATTTCTGAAAATACGGAAAGCTGCAGCCCAGAGCTGTGGTGCTGAGCAGCTGATGGCTCAGCCCGGATGGCTTCAGGCACCGTGGGGCTGGAGATGCTGGCAGATAATGGCAGAAAGAGAGAGGTTGGAAGTTACCTCTGGACTTGAGCTAATCCAACCTTGCTGCTCACAGCAGGGTGAACTAGAACACATTGTTCAGCATGGTGTCCAGCCAAATTTCTAGTGTCTTCAAGGATGAAGACTCCAAAACATTTTTAAACATCACATTGCAGTGTTTGAAAACCTTCACATAAAAAAAGGGTTATTTTCCCATATTTAAAAGGAATTTCCTGTATTTCAGTTTGTGAAATACACATCCTCCTGTCTTTGCACAGGATACCACTGGGAAGAGTCCAGCTCCCTATTCTTTTCTCTTCCATTAGATATTTATACCTGTGGATAAGATCTACAGGAGCCTCCCTTTCCTTAGTCTGAGCAACCACAGCTGTGTCCTGTCCTTGTACATCAGATGCTGCTGTCCCTTAACCATTTCAGCAGCCTTTGCTGCACCTGCTGCAGTCAGTCTATGTCTCTCCCTCGTGCTGGGGAGCCCAGGCTTAGACCCAGAAATTCAGATTCTCCACCAGTACTGAGTAGAGGGGAAGCATTACCTCCTGCCACCTGCTGGCTGTGCTCTCCCTAATGCAGGCTCTGTAATGTTTATGGCAGCCTAAAATGATCCTATTTGCATTTACCACTGACAGGAGAAATTGCACTGCTGCAAACATGCAGTGCTCCAAGTAGAAGTCTGCTTGGCTGTAGTGCTCATTTGTGTTTTTGCTTGTGAAGTCAATGTGGTCAATCACAGTCCTCATGGATTCCCTGGCTCAGTTCACCTCTAATTGGTGGATTATTGAATCAATAATAAAGGGGTGATGTGGCTGTGCTGTGCATCTTTTTTCAAGGCATGGACTTAATTCTTGCCTTAACTATAATGCTTGGCTTTGTAGCTTTGATTATTTTTATTTTTCTTTTCTTCTTCTTTTTATTAATCATGCTTCTTGTTTGTAATTAATTTCTATCCCACTGTGTAATGATGCATTTTCAGGACTGCCATGTAATGGTGTTTGTTGGAGTCTCGCATGAGAAACTCATTACCTTTCCACTCCAGTGCAGAGGAGATGCACACAACACAGAAAAGTGACAGTCACCTAATCCATGGCACTACTAATCAAATCAGGGGTTACACAACAGGAGGTGAGAATTAAGCTTGAAGATGGATGAAAATTTGAAAAACTGAAAAAAACTCTGTATCATTTACTGTGCCTTTTTAACAGCCTTCTAAGATCAATCTAGGTGCCAAAAGGTGTGATGCCAGCTGAAGAGTGAATTTAGTGTTGTACTATCTAAAAAATATATGAACTGAGATTAATTGTGGAGCTTTGATATCTCTGCCACCTGGTTAATATTCTCTTATTGGTTCTTGCTATAGGAAGTTGAAAACACAGTGGAGGACATACTACCACTGAAATATCTAAAGGCATCTTACCAAATTACATCAAATTCAGAAGAGGTTTCAGTGATTTATCCACACCTAACTCAATATGTCCCTTTCTGGACAATATTAAATCCTCTCAGTTAGAAATCACTTTTATTTAAGGTTCATAAATTCCTTCTTCAGGAATGTGTCTCATGCTGTTTGAAAATATCTGAAAAGGTTACCAATGTTAGATGTTTTACCTTCAGTCTTTTTCACTGAAAGACTCCCTTTTCAAATAGTACCTGTCATTTTCTCACAGTTATTCAGCCATGATCAGTCAGATCTGAGTATTTATCAGGATTAATGTCTGTATTTTCAACAAAGAAAGGTTTGCACAATTTCAAGTCTGCCTTGAAGAGGAGTTTTTTCAATTAATTAATAAAAGCACAGGTTCCCTCTTCTTTCATGGACTTCATACACCTGCAAGCAAGCTGTCCTGGAACACAAACTTTCTGAAGATAGAAAGGATTTTTTGTTTCTACTGAAAGTTTTCGTGGTAAACTGCTGTTTCCTGGAGGGTAGATTAGATTTACTATGTGTGTTCTAACAGTATGCCTGTATCTTGTGTACAGAAGTACAATTTTGTGAAGTTCTCACGGTAAATTACCATGGAGAGTCACAGGGATGTTACAAAAGTTGTAACAGCAGTGACAGATAAATAGGATTCTTGGTTTTCATTTTCATTGGAAGATAGAGGCAGTCAGACTTCCTGAGAAAACATCTTCCAGCTGGATTTGCTTTCTTGCCCAACATTCTTATTTTTAGTTGTAAGATGGGTGTAATGCTTGTTTGTACTGATCCTAATACCTCTTTTTAGGCAAGGAAGCAGTGATATTTGGCCAGATGATAAAATTATTTCATTTATGAAGTCATATTTAGGAAACTATCCATTTTAAATACAAGTTCCATCTTGGATAATTGAAAAGATCTTTGCATTCTCCTCTAACTTAAATTGTTATGGCATCCTTCCTGTCCTGAGTGAGTTGTTATGAAATCTTTGTCCTGTGTTGTACTAAACATTGGCTATGCTTATGATGTGTGATCCTGAATAACTTTTAAGTTCACTGCTGCAGGTGCATGACATGGCAACACCCTGACTTTGTTATGGATGAGCTCTGCAAAAGGATTCTTTCCCCTGTGGCTTGATTTCCATGAAAGGAAGCCTAGGCAGGCAGGCAGGCAGGCTGGCAGCAGGAAAGCAGCTGCAGAGTGTGTCAAAAGGGAGCACCAAGCTCAGGGAGCAGGAGTGCAGGGAGCAAACATCATAAAGTGCATGTGTGCTGCAGCATGATTTAGCCTTTTTCACATTTTATAATCACATTAGGGAATTGATTCTTGCAGGCATAGGAATTCAAATCTAGAAAAAGTTTCATAACTAAATAAGCTCAGTTTTGTGAAATGTTTGATTTATATACTGTAGTCCACTGCTGTGGACTTTCTCTGCTACCCTTTCTTCACAGTTTCTGAATATGAGCTTCATTCAGCTGTGAAAATGATGTGAGAAGAAAAACCCTGTGCAGAAATTGGCATTCAAATTATATGCTGTTTTAGCAATATTGAAAATAAGTTCAAGTATCATTCCCGTGCATAAAAGTAGTTCTCATTCAATATTTCAGTCTCTGATCTTCTAAATTAGATAAAGTTTTGTAACTATGTAATTATAAAAATTGATTGTTTGTTTTCATTAGGAAGGTTCTTTTTGCATTATGTTAAGTATGATGGATTCCAGCCATTTTTTACTTGTTTGGATGCTGTGAGAGGACAAATATATGCTAACATTCTAGTTCCTATGCATATTCTCTCTCCATTTTCTATAGAAATTATTGCTCATGAAAATATTCTTGAACAAGCTCAGGAAGTTCCTCTTTTAGATACTGTTATGCAAACATCTGTATCTATCCTTGATTTTGTGAGGAACTATTGTTAGTAGTTAAAGGGACACTATTATGGAAATCCTACAGTGTCAAAAGAAAATGGAATACAGTACTGTATTTTCATCACTGGAAAAGCAAGAACATCTGCAAATAAAATTACTTTGACCTCTGCTTTGCAAATGTTAGTTTGTATAGATAAATATTTCTCTTTTATTCTAATTACTTACCATGACAAATGCTTACTGACTGGCAAACCAGTACTGTAGGTATGGGTTTCTTCTTTTTAGATTTTATTCCTGGATCATTTTGGTTTGCAACTTCTTAGCATGGTCTGCACAGAGTTAAAATATAATGGGCTACTTACAGGGCAAAGGTGTTATCATCATCAGAATCTAGCTCTCTCTAGTTGCTACTGAATTCTGGAAATTTTGAATAGACTCATCATGCCGCTAAAAACTGATTGTAGTTGGCTCTCTAATTCATCATAAAAAAGACTGCAACACCTCCCCTCCACTGTCCTGTTAAACTGTGTTGTTTGATATTAATAAATGCAAATAAATATTAAGCTACAGTGACCTCATTAATCTCAAGTTATGTAGTCAGACAAATCATGACTAGAAAATGAAAACTTAGCTCAAAATTCATTGGGAGAAAAAAAACAGTTCTGTCTTTTTCATGTCGGGATTTTGTTTTGTTTTTTTTTTGTTTTGCCTTGGTTTTTTGGTTTTGTTTGTGTTTTTTTTAGGAAAAGTAGAAAAGTACTAAAGAAGGAACCTCTTTCTTACAGGACTACACACATGCAGGCAATTATCACCTGAATTTGTCATATTAAGCATATCTAGAATTGATTTCCTACAAAGTAAAATGTTGATTTCTTACTGCCTCCCCCCCCAAATATATGGGTGTCTTTTCATCACTCTTAAACTTCCTACAGTAATTTTTTTCTACATCTTGGCAGAAACCTTCTATCTTATGTTAAATGAGAACATTTGTCATTATCCCTTCACCTCTCACTTGTATTCATAACAAAGAATTAGTTCCTTGCAGAGCATATTGTCCTATAATGAGCCTGACACTCCTTTTGTTCTGTAGACCTTTCCATGGAATAAGTCTATGAGTAGATTCTTTGTATTAAATCAGTACAAAGTAGCATGTTCTCAGTTTTGAATAGCTAAATATGATAATAAGACAACAAAAGAATGAAATCTGAAATTGACTTAATACAATGACTAGAAACAGAATAAGAAAAAGAGAAAAGAAGCCATGTTCTGAAAAGCCAGCAAAAAAGCTACCTGGCAAAAGAAAAAAAATATATGTAAGAATAAAAAAATTTGTGAATTTCATAAAAGAGAAGCTCCACTCAGTGATTTTATTCTTTTGCCCCCGAATTTCCAAGTCCATACTTATTAGCTCTTCTGTGAAAATTTCCACTGCTTGATTACACCAAGTGCCACTGCTCTTGCTGCCAGATAGGCATTAATAACTATGTGCCAGCACTGCCTAGGCTTGTTCTGTTCAAACTAACACTCATAAAGTTGATGAGGAGAAATTTAAAAGCTTATAAAGTGGTTTTTGATTTTGCTATTCTTATAATAACTAGTTTATGAGAAAGGTCTTGAAAGTTAGAGCTCTGTGATAGAGGAGTTTTGCACAGCTGGATCATATGCATCCTTAAATCTGAAGTAAAAATATCCTTCAGCCAACAGAGTAAAAGGCATTCTTCCTGAAAGAGTAAAGATCATGTGCACCTGTTAGCTTCATCACTTCCCCTAGGACTTATTCAGTATCACTAGGTTTAACATGATTTTCTTGAGGTAGTTCCTTAGGTGGCAAGATATTAAGAAATCAGAGTCAAAAGTGCATTTGAATATATTTGTAAAAATTTCAAATTACTTACTTAACATTAGGGACCAAAATCCCACAAAGCACATGCATGGTTTTGCAGACACATGCACCAATGCTCACTGTCCTTCTACACACCCATGTGCTGCCATCAGCATCACCAGTGACATTTCCTGTAACAGAACCACAGCTCCTTCACCACGAGTCTGAATTAAAAATAAACAAACAAACAAAAAATTATTTACTCTAAAACCTGTTTTAAAAGTGAAAATGTGGATGGTGGAAAAACCCTTTGATGGGTATTCAGGAAGGGTTTGTTCTGTTTCCAGTTGTTAATATTCCCTCTAAGGAAATGAGCATGCTTCAAAGACATCATGGGCAGCATCTCTGTGTACTAAGTTATTTACAAAGCTATGGATTTTTCAGTTAGACAGGAATTATATAAATATCACTGTAGCTTAATTAGTATTAATTGTGGTGGCGTGTTAAAGATTCTCTTTATAATCTGTCTCTTTATAAAAGCTTTTCTTACCTCAGAAGTGTATTTCATTGTTTTTCCGGATTAAGAAAAGCACAAGTACACCCCACAAAACAAACTATCAAAAGCTAAGGCAACAACAACAAAAAAAAAAAAAACAGAAAAAGATAAAAATTATTTTATGGTGCTGATCTGTCTGTCCTGGTCTCCTTCAGTTTGATTTTTCAGTCAAAAGACTAAAATAGACCTTGTTAATAAGCCTGTCCAAAATGCATCCAAAAAAGGAAGAATTTTCAGGACCAGGGAGAAAAGATTCAAAAGATTGCTTACCTGCCATTCTTTCTAAAAAAATTGCTTAATTTAGTAAGCTTTGGAATGAAACATAACTTCACAGGTTCTGGAGGTGATTCTAGATCTGTTTGAACAGCTGCAGCAATATGACCTTGTCACTGATTTCATTTTTATTTTTTCTGGTTTTAATATGTAATTGAATTGCAAATTGAATTAAGCCATAAATGTTTCATTGTATTGAAATCTGAAAATGCATATGTCTTGAATGATAATTTAAAAAAAAAAATCTGGACTTGCTAAAAGGGATTGTTCTGATAAAAAAAAAAAAAATAAAGCTTGTTTTGGTATAAAGAATGGCCACAACTTATGCTGTTGGTCTGAAATGTTTGGACCTGGTCCTCTTGCAAAAGACATTTTTGTATTGTTGTGTTTAGATTTTATACTGAAATAGCTGAAATAAAATATTTTCTAAAGTAGTTTGAGAATTTTTATCCACTTCATTTTACCCAGGTACTCTATGCTTTATTTATACTCTTTGGTTGCATTTTTAAGTTGTTTGTAACTACTCTGTGAATTTTCCTAGTTAACATCTGATTGAACTAGGCAACCTTACAAGCCAGTCTGCTTGTATGTGATTACCATTTAAATAGTATATTACCTACACTCGGGAAAAAGCCTGACAAAATCTGCTCTCCCTGTTTGTATAGCATACACTTAGCCAAGCTCTTGTATCTTTACTCACATGTACAGATAGACAATCCAGTTTCTGGACAAGTCAATATAGATTATTTATAACAGCTTCTAAATGTTCATGGGTAAAAATATTATCTACTTACTGCTTTCATGAATGAGCTGAAAATCTGAACATTTACCATAATCATCCTTTTTTCCTAGCAGCCATAGCTTTAGAACTGCCAAAACTGAGGTGTTGTTTCTTTTTTCCTCTTTTCTGCCTTTCTTCCAATCTTAATGTTGTCAAAGAGTTGACAATAACAAAAAGATCTCAAGGTTAGACAACTCATATGCATAAGAATTTAAGCAGGAGTCAACTTCCCTCCATCTGCTTTAATTCTATTTCAGTTTTATGAATCACCTCAATGCATAAACTGCTGCTGTGCCACAGGTGGTTTTGTCATTTGTGACATGAAAGAGCCTCTTCTTAATATCAGAAAAAGAGGTGTTGGTGTCCTGTTGTAGAAATACATGGGAGACTTCCAAAGTAGGTCACTAGAGTAGGCTGTGGTGTGCAGTTGGGAGCCAGCCTCTCTTTGAAGGTCTGTAAAGCAACCGCTGGAATGACTCACTGGCTTCTGGAGGAATCTCAAAGCATCCACATGGACTTTCCTGCCCTGGGTCCAAGCACGACACTGACTTATTCATTCTCAGTAACACCAAGGATTCCTACCAGGTCTATTCACACACATGGAGTTTATTGTAGCATTTCAAGAGTTTGTTAGTGAAGGAGGCCAATACAAGTCTCTTTACCAAGCCAGGCTACTGCAAAGCTCTTCATTGAAGCTTCTGGAGGATTAGAAGAGCTAATTGTTGTGGCCATCGAATATATTATCACTTAGTATACCATGCATTAATAGAAGAACTTTTAATTTCAAGTAGTTATTATAATAAATCAACAAGAAATTTATTTTAAAGAGCATGATAAATTTTCTGAAAGTTATTCATATTGCCTTTTTGCAGGCAATTCATCTTGCCCATATTGCAGACTGAAAGAAAAACAAATTACAAACCACTGAAAGCTTAGCAATCAGTGTTGGTTTTAGGGCATGTGCCTGCTGATCTCTGAAATTTACAAACTTTGTGTCTTACCTATAGGGAATACTATGTTTTATGGAAAATACTGATTACCTAATATGTGAGTCATAGCTTAGGTTTCTGTTAAGTAACAGAAATTTTTATCCAGCAGAATCTTTATTATCACTGGTACACCAGAACAAAAAAAGTATAATTGTCAGAGCTTTGGCTGAATTTAAAAGGACACAGATTTACTAGAAGCAGAAAAAGTAGAAATTAAACAGAACTGACAGAAAATGGGAAGTGTGAAAAGGAGGGAGGAGAAGAAATAATTCTGATTATTTTTAGTTATACTCTTTTATCTCCTCTATTGACTCTGTCAAATATCACCAGCAGAAAAATTATGTATAAAATGTCACAGAAAGAAGAAAGCAAACATAGGTTAAATATAGATACAATGTATAAAGGGGATTTATTGTAATTTTTGCTTCCTGCTGTAGTTTAACATATAGATAGACATATTTTGAAATGTTTTTGAGAAAGGGCTGCTTAATACAGTTTTATGGTCACTGAACTTCTTACATATTAGAAAAGCTCCATCTCTAACCTCCTGAGGGAATGGCACATGGGCAACTACTTTTGAAACATGATTAGGGAAATACACTCAATTGTGTCATGGAAGTTTAGGAAATGCAGTTGTGCATTTGAGACAAATCCTGGTTCTTTACAATGCAGCGGATTGATCATGTGATTGTGACTGCCTCACCCTGGCTGCTCTGTTCCCCTCTTGCCCTCCCTTGCCTTGCACCTCTCAAGGCTTCTACCCACCAGAGGAACATTCTCCTCCTCCAATCCACATCTTCACAGACATCTCTCTTCTCATCTTGTCCGGGTGAAAGACTAATGTTCTTCTCCCTTGTTTCCTCTAGAGAAATGGGATACAACATGACAACAGTATCATATATTGCAATATCATGCAGCAAGGTTCCAAGTAAAACAATTTTTCCATATGAATTCTGTTTTTCCAAAAGGTGATTCACTGTGTCTTACTCTCATATGCACTGACTTGGAGCAATGTTTACATTTTTTATGCATGAGAATAAATATGCACATTGTAATGTGCTTTTTTCTACATAAAGGAATGTTTCACAGGATTGAATGTAGCTTATCTTATGCAATGGGTTGACAGGCATTGTCTAAAGCAATTTAACTTTCCTGTCCCTAGATGATAGCAGAGAAAAATAATTTATTTGTTTCAAAGGAAATATTTTTACTTCTGCAGTCCTTAATGTAGATAAACCCTTGCTTTTATCATATGAAGTGGAATAACTTGAAACATATTTGAAGTACATATGCTGATATTGCTCAGTATTTTGGAAATGAATTGTATACACAAATGAACAATGTAATATTGCTGGTGTGATGTGTAGGAGTGGGTATTGGGAGCTATAGCACAGGATGAACTGTGTCACAACCAAATGCTCACCCTGGCTGCTGTTTAATTTCTGCAGCTTTAGATCCTTACTTAGGAACTTTGCATCCATTTTTCTGGCCTCAGCTCAGGTAATGACAGTACATACTGAAAGTAATAAAGACGGACCCTTCATTTGTGTTGCTCTCTCTCAGGCAGCTTTTCTGGACATTGCAGGCACATGAAATACAGTGAATATAACATATCACTTGTTACTTCCATCTGGCTCTTTTGGAAAAAAAAAAAAAAGAAATTTCTGGTACATGAAAAAACCGGCTGCTTATGGACTGAGCTCATGTTAGTAGCCTAGCTTCACACTCAGCTACCATTATCACTATATCCAAATGCAAGAAATGCAGAAAGCTGAGGTGCAAAACTCTCTTCACACTGCTGGCATGCTGGCTTCAAGGGCAGTCATGACATACGCAGATAAGGCAGATGTAAGGCAACATGTAAATTCAATATCTACTCTCACTATTTGATTTCTACTGGATGCCATTCTTCATTCCCTTCAGTAGTGGGAAGGGAAAACTCCTGGGATAGATGGATGCTGCACAAGAAAGATTATCTCTTCGATAATAACTTATTCAACAGCTTTTTTTTAGCTTTTTACCTTAAATATTAAGGAAAAAGTTTACAAATGCTGGAGAAATTAGCTTTGTTACAAAGTAAAATTGAAAATTAATTATTTTGGCTATTAGATATATTCTCTCTATGCAAACTTGTGAAAACAAATTTGTGCCATCCAAATTTCGTTATATTTTTTTATTTGTTGATCTATTTATAGGTTAATTAACATGCATTTTTATGCCTGTAAAAATGTTGATGAATATAGAAAGAAATATTAGTCTCCAATTTCCATAGATCTTATTGGGAGTTGAAGTTAAGGATTTCTGAGATTAATGCTTTCTCCTTCAGGTAGTCTTATCTTTTATTCCCTATCTAAGTGCTGGAACTCCTAAAATCCCCTTTTCATGCTGTCCACATGTCCACAAAACATGGCCTGTCATGGAAGGAGTATCCCTGTCATATTGCCTGATGCAAAGCTCTAGAGCTTCATGTAAAGACCTTTCCATCTAAACATCTTTCCATGTAAACAAAAATTAAGTACTTTTTCAAGCCTTGTATTGAAAAAAGACAACAAAAAAACTTGACTTCTTGACCTGTTTGGTAACAGGAGGGGACATCCTTCTTGCACCAAGTGTAAATGCAGCGCTGTAGGCACTCGATGACCCCGAGACTGCTGGTTTCAGTTCTGTACAAAGCTGCAGTCAGCCGGAGCTTCTTCATTTGCCATGCTTGAACAAGTTCAAGGTTGTAACTCCTGCCCTGCTGAAACTGATGTCAGCGAGATCAGGATCAGACCTCTGTATTAGTATAGACTGGGAAAACAGTGGTGAGAGATGGAGAAAAAGAAAACAGGAAACTTATTTTCCCTTTTTTTTTTGATAGGTCAGTCAAATCTGATTATTTTATTCATTATTTAGCATAATTTCACCAATTTTGAACTGATTTGGCATTTGTACAGGTGCCATATGTGTTTCCAAGACCTATAAATTCGAATTACCCTTGCATAGGGGATCTGACATCAACTGTTTCCAGTTTCAAATCAGGCTTGGCAGCTGGGACACTCCAAATTTCTATCCCTTCTGGGGGCTAAAGGGAGCTATAAGCCCCCTAATCAGTGCTCTGAGAGATATCCCTGCCCTGCCAACAGGGAAAGCCAAAAGCTTCCTTTGGCCAAAATGTCGTCACTGTCAGCTGGCTGTTTCTGTATCTTCCTACAGTGCTGTGCTGGCTAAAATAAGTAACAGTAAGTTATGTAAGCTTCCACTTTACTAAAACTATGAAACCTGAAAATAAAGGATTTGTTCATAAGTTTTTAAGATCCTTGTCTAGAAGGCGATAAATTTCCTTTTTGTCTCAAGAGAGTTGTTTTGGTTACCCCAAAATGGCAATGAATCCAGTGTACAAGGAACAGAAGGAGACTGTCAGTCTGAATTCTTGGGTCCTGAGAACTATGCCAGCTTGACAGTCTGTATTATCCTCTGCTTCCTCACTACACTTGCATTTCTCTCCCTTTCCCAGGTAGAGGAAATGAATTAGGGGAAGGAGTGAATGTTTTATGTGGGAACGTAGTGAAAAATAAGAACAGAGTATCACATAAAAATTCAAAAAAGTAAGTTGTCACCAGTATTATATTCTCCTCTTTTGAACATTGCAAAGTATTAACTAGACAGCATTTATAAAAGGTATTTATTTCTAAGGAAGAAGGAAAAGGACAAAAGACAGGAAATGCTGTGTTAGTGTCTGTGACTATTATGCATTATGTAAGGCTTCAAGGAGGTTGAGTTAAAAATGGAGACTTATTTCTTTCCCTCAGAACAATGGAAAAATCTTTTGGTATTCTGGTAAACCTGTATGAGATAAAAGCAAGAAGGAAATAAAAGAATTTCACTTTCTTGAGTACTTGGGTCCATATGGGGACTCTAATTTTTATTTGATAATAGAGGGGGAAAATATATTGTAATATAAGTATTTTAGTTCACACCTTTCTTTCTTTCTTTTCTTTCTTTTCTTTTCTTTCTTTTCTTTCTTTCTTTCTTTCTTTCTTTCTTTCTTTCTTTCTTTCTTTCTTTCTTTCTTTCCTTCCTTCCTTCCTTCCTTCCTTCCTTCCTTCCTTCCTTCCTTCCTTCCTTCCTTCCTTCCTTCCTTCCTTCCGCCACTTCCTTCCTTCCTTCCGCCACTTCCTTCCGCCACTTCCTTCCGCCACTTCCTTCCGCCACTTCCTTCCGCCACTTCCTTCCGCCACTTCCTTCCTTCCTTCCTTCCTTCCTTCCTTCCTTCCTTCCTTCCTTCCTTCCTTCCTTCCTTCCTTCCTTCCTTCCTTCCTTCCTTCCGCCACTTCCTTCCTTCCTTCCGCCACTTCCTTCCGCCACTTCCTTCCTTCCTTCCGCCACTTCCTTCCGCCACTTCCTTCCGCCACTTCCTTCCTTCCGCCACTTCCTTCCTTCCGCCACTTCCTTCCACCACTTCCTTCCTTCCTTCCGCCACTTCCTTCCTTCCGCCACTTCCTTCCTTCCTTCCTTCCTTCCTTCCTTCCTTCCTTCCTTCCTTCCTTCCTTCCTTCCTTCCTTCCTTCCTTCCTTCCTTCCTTCCTTCCTTCCGCCACTTCCTTCCTTCCGCCACTTCCTTCCTTCCGCCACTTCCTTCCTTCCGCCACTTCCTTCCTTCCTTCCTTCCGCCACTTCCTTCCTTCCTTCCGCCACTTCCTTCCGCCACTTCCTTCCGCCACTTCCTTCCGCCACTTCCTTCCTTCCTTCCGCCACTTCCTTCCGCCACTTCCTTCCTTCCTTCCGCCACTTCCTTCCTTCCTTCCGCCACTTCCGCCACTTCCTTCCGCCACTTCCTTCCTTCCTTCCACCACTTCCTTCCGCCACTTCCTTCCGCCACTTCCTTCCTTCTGCCACTTCCTTCCTTCCTTCCTTCCTTCCTTCCTTCCTTCCTTCCGCCACTTCCTTCCGCCACTTCCTTCCGCCACTTCCTTCCTTCCTTCCTTCCTTGAATAAATTTCATGCTACAAGGTAAAGTAAAAAGTGGAAGGCAATAGGTCAGATTTCCTACTATGTTCCAGTGACATACTGAAATAAATCTTTCTGTTTATCCTTCTTACATCCTCCTGAAACAAATCTTTATTAATTGTCTGTTTGAAATAGAACACAATGTGTGTCCTCATAATGGGCCATATCCTGCTATCAATATTTTAACAGATACCCCACGGATTGTAATGTGGAGTCTGCTAAAAAATTGATGGCACCATTATGCTCAACTGTAAGTATATTTATAATTAAATTATTTTTCTTTGAATTCATTCAAATTTCTGTCTATGAGAAATTAAAGTGCCCTGGTTAAACTAATTAATCGTGAACACATTGTGTTGTGTGTATTTTGGTAATGTTTGTTTCAGTCTGAAAACCTGTCAGAATTATTCATGCTTTCCTGCTGTGGATTAACACACAGAAGTTCAGCAACTTAGAACAGATTCCAAAGACAAATTACAGCAGAAGTAATTTGCTCTGATTATAAGAAGCAATTGTTATAACTAAGTATAATATATGTACAAGTCAAGCCTTGTTGAATAAAGCTGCATTAAAGAGAGGACGGAAGGCTACAAATTGCAGTACAGTAAAGTTATGATAAAAACTAAAATAAAGGAATTTATGAAAAATTCCCATTTTTCTGACTTCCATCAAGGTTCAGAGAGCTGAGAAATACTGGATATGAAGTTTCAGCAAATACCATAGGATCTCTACTCAAGAAGTATGTGCTTTAGAAAATAATTCTCCATGTTATTTAAAAGTTAAACAAACAAATTTTTTGCAAAATAAATACTCCAATTTATTTAAGGGGAAGACTTTCCAAAATAAGAGAGAGATTACGGTTCTGGGTTGTATTACATTGGACTAAGCCTTTTAGCTTCTGTTTTCCTTTACTAACCAGCTGAATTTCTTATTTCTGAGTATTTCCCACCACTGAGACAAGGAATTAATGAATTGCTAGCTGAATTTGAGCCCATTCTTTGTGTTCTTTTTGAATTTGAGTCTTTCTTTGTGTTCTCTTTGTTTCTCTTGGTAGCTTTTTGAGGTTTTCTTTCCTTCCCTTCCTTTAGTGCTTTGCAGCTCTTGGAAATATTTTAATTTACTCATTTCAGAAACCACCTGGAAGATAACTCTTGGTAACTATCAATGCACAAGATGATCAAAAGCTTTATGAATATGATACTTTTAAAATTTTTTTCATCATGTGTGCTAGATAAAATTTAGTTTTTTAGACTTTCACACTGCATAAATACATGTATAAATCTGTTTCCATTTTTAAGTGTTCAGAAACAGTATATCATTAGAGTGGATGCATATATCTATAAATAGGGTTTATACATACATTTTTAAGGACCTAATTTTGAATGGCTAGATTTTTATGTGTCTGTTTGAAAGTTTTTTCAGCCCATAACAAAAAGCAGGATAAGCCAACTAAGCAAAATAGAAGGAATATCACCCTTCTGCAGTCTTTTACAAAATATGGGAAGCTTTCGGCTAGGCTCCTTAAAATACTGAGTATTTCTCACGCAAACAAGAGTGGAGCATTCTAGACTACTTGATTTTAAGCAGAAAATCTCTTTTTTCCACAAAGTTTCTGACAGGAATGGAAAATGGCAGTTTATGAATGATGGTTTCTTGTAATCAGAATGGAAAACTGCTTCATCACAGCCTCCTGTCTTTACCATATTAAAGCTGGGTCTGTATATCCCTTCTTGTGTACAGCAGGAGAACATGTACAGCATTCCTTTTTATGTTGCATTCACATAATTATTCAGTAAATATTGCTAGAAGGATCTGTTGCAGTGGCAACATTCAGTGTTCATCCATAAGGTGACAATCTATGATACAAATCCATTGGGCATGTGTTTTGCCAAGGTCCTTACTCCCAAAATCAGATTTAACTTTTCTATGGAAACTGGCCTAGTAATTTATGAGAACAGGAGGCAAGCAAAATTCTTCTCATCTGTATTTCTCAGCAGTAAATCAAAATAAACATTTAACTTTAGGAACTGTTTCTCTTGCTTTTTGCAGTTTTGCCGGACCAGTTTTTTCTACGTTAGTTACTTCATTAATTCTTTGGTGTTGCAAACCAGGGAAGATACACAGAAGCTTAAAATGTTTTCGTATTTATGTATAGAGTTTATAAATATATGTATATATGTTTATGTATAGAAAAGTATCCAACCCATTTAGGCAAGTTAAATGAACCCTGTTTTCAATAAATTAAAGGATCCAATATCCCATAGTAGATGAAGAAAGCTCTCTCCTTTTACAACTGCACAAATGTCAGCTGCTCAAAATGGGCAGAATGACTAAAGGATAATTCTCTGTTCCCCACCCTGGTGCATGAGAAGTGCTGCAGTGTGGGTGGTGTACTCTTGCCATGTATTTTTGGGCCACTAGTATGAGACATACCACTCTGAAGATTACAAAAATATTTTCATCGATGTCTTTTTATGGAGTCTTTATCTTTATATAACTCTTTCAGTCTGCTGCTTGTTGTAAACCTGCAATATGAGAAAATTTCTTGAAAAAGCTGGAAAAAAAAGAAAAATAACCCCAAACTACTAAAATTAAATTTACACAACACAGTGAGGGTGAACATGCCCAGTCTGGTTTGTTTATAATTGCTTTCATCAGATCTGCTTACAAGTGCTATATGTTGATATGTCTCATTGATAAGAGACACCACAATAAGAAACAGAACATGCAGGATTTTTCATAACAAAGGAAATTTTTTCATAAAATAGAGGACAATTTTTCATACAAGGGGATTGAACTTAGCATTGTCCCATTTGCATCTTTACAGCTTAAAGATGAACTTGGTGTTTATGCTGTGACACAATGTTAAGTCAATAGATTAAAAAAAATAATTGTAATTTCAAGGCTGATGCACCAGAGTTAGTTATTGTTGAGACGCAGATTTTTTACATGTGTAAATTTTGCACTAACATCATAAAATTTATTGAGAATGACCTTTAATGCTATTTAGGAACATTTAGGGACATTACACATTGCACATAAACTGTTAGACTTCCTATCTTTAGTAAAGGCAGTAAGTTTCTGGAATAAAGCTGATCCTACTAGCTGCATGATTCTAAACCATGCTTCAGTTTCATTTAAATGAACCATAATTACAGTTGCAGTTGAATCCCAACACCTGCATTAGCTGATTACAGTAAAAAAATCAACAAATGAGCATAACTTCAAAGAAATAAAATTAAACCAAATCCCTATGACTGCTCCAGCAAAGCTGTGGAAAACAGATTAGAAAAGAGCTCAGTGAGATATGTTGTGAGGCAGACAATATAATATTCCTTTTGTATTACATGGTAGAGCAGAGAAGCTTTAAAGCATGAGCTTTAAACTGGCAGTTCAGCTGGTGTTGAATTGTTCTTGGCTGGAGCAACACCAAGAAAACAAGTTTTGCATCTCTCCTGGTCCTCTCTCCCAAATATGTACAGGTTGACAAGCCTACAGTCTTCTGAAGCCATCATGTAGACACCATGTAGAGTTAGAAGAGGGCACAAAGAAAGCATTCAAGTTTCCTGTATTTACTGCCTCCTGAGATTGATTTTCGTTGTTTGAAGCAAAATTACATGCTTCAGGTGTGGATAAAGTAGAAAGAATCGTATTAACCATTCTTGTAATTGTTATAAGAGAGTTAACACTGGTGTTATCCAGCATGCGATGTTAATTTATTGATAGTAAATGTTAATTTATTATGTATGTTATGTTAATTTATTAATGTAAATAGTACATTTATCTTTTAATGCGCCAGTCTAGAAAACACTATGGATTTTATCAGGGAAGTATTCTTTTTTAAAGAATCTGGTGCAGATTCTGCATATCAATCATGTCTTAAATTGTCAGCTCTTATTCTAAACTTAACATTCAAGCAACACAGCAAAACCACCTTTGTTCTGAACTCAGTGGGATGTGAAATGCCAGCATGGCAGAAAAATACGATTTCTTCATGTAGAAACAGACCATCAGACCATCAAAGATGTCAGGATTAATATGAAGTGGGCTGTCAGAAGTACTATCTGCACTGAAAAAGCAGATAAACAGATTTCAAAATGGGAGTTAAATGCTTTTTCTTTTAAAGTATTAAAGACCAGCTATAAGTTCATTTCTATGTCAGGAGTAAAAACTATGCCATCTGGTAGAATTAGAAAGTTTTCAGGCTCTAGTCACAGTGAATGCAGCTGGCTCTGCTGAAGACTGTCTATACTGCACATTGCAGTACAATGTAGAATTTCCAGTTATGTATAAAAGGAGGGCCTTGAGTACTGGGAGGAATAAAGCCACGTTATTTAAGATTTCTGCTTGGATCAGTACATACTGCTTTTCATCATAGGCTTTGTGTATTAAAATTCCAATTGGATTATCTTCAATGGAAATGTTGCTATAGTGCTTCTAGTTTCCAGTCTAGTGCCATCATGACTCTGTGCTGGGATATCCTGAGCCTGATTTCATAGGCGAAATTAATACAGATCATCATCTTGAGTATGTGCTACTCCAGTTATGTAAGAGTCAATTTACCTACACACAAGTAATCTGAAGAAGTCTGTCGCTTGTCACAAACCCAGACTGAGGATGTTGCAGAGGAACTGCCAAGGCACCATCTCATGGGAACTATTAGCCTTTCCTGCTCACAGGGAAAAAAAAGTGTGAAAATGACACTTTTGTGCTTCCAAAGATATTGAAAAACTGGAGTGCAAAGCCACCAGAACATTTGGCAGGCTGGAGCACATAGTGTGAAAAGCTGATAGACTTTAATTTGTTAAGTCTTGAGAAGAGGAGGCTCATGAGGGTCTCACTGGTTTCTTTATTGCTTCATGGGCATCTATACAGGAGATGGAGCCATAATCTTCCCATACAGACTGCAAAAAGTGTCAAGATAGCATAAACAAACTTAATCAAAGTAATCAAACACAGGACAGTGAAAGAAAAACCTCTTCACAGTGAGTGTGGTCGAAAGTTTTAAATCAGATGTGATCATCTAGGGGGGTATATCCCATCTGCATCTTTTACATGTAAACTATGTGAACAGTCTCTATAGTGTCTCAGTTCTGCTAACAAATTTTCTCCTCTCAGAATGTAAAGACAAATTAGTAAAGTGCCCCATAAGTATCACCAGTAGATGAAAAATAGCTATGTATGTCATGAATATTTAGAATTCTTATTCCAAAAACATTTCCCATGTTTTAATACAAATATGGGGAGGGGGTTGTTTTCCTAAGGATAACTTGATTTGAAAAAATACTGTCTAATCAGAAAGTGTTGCAAGTAATTTATTTTGAAATACGAAGGCTTTTGGTACAAAGTATTTATCCACAAACTGGTTTGAAATCCTTTTTTGTTCTTTAAATTGTCAAGAGCCAAATTCTGCTTAAAGAGTGAAGCATGTGGCTACACTGGAGTCAGCATATATGAAGTCATTGAAAGTTTATAAACTTATAATGTTACAATTTGGTTCAAACTTTTTAGCACTTCTGCCTAGAATTTTTCAAAAATTGTTAAATAATCTCAATGCAAAGCTTTATTCTAACTGCTTTTTGATGTGTTTTGTAGAGCAGCTGACTGGTGCTCAGCATGTAACAGTAATGAGTGGCTGACTTTGCAGTATGATCAGCAACCATTGTTTTTTGAGATAAAAGGCCCCTTGGGCTCAGCCTTGCAAAGTGCACAGCATTCTGGCTGCAGTTCTGCGAACTTGGTCAACACATACATGATATTAAACATCTGAGTCAGCTCCCAAAAATAATGAGGCTGCACTTGCATTCAAAGACAAACACACTATAAAACATCTCTCTGAGCACAGCACACAGCATCCTGCAGGACTGGCTTTCTACCTGATGTGCTTATGCATGAGCATCAACTTGTCAGCTGCTCTACTGAGCCACAGTTTTACTCCTAGCAGAATGCCTGACAGCAGTCTGGGACATGTGAGTTATAATATGTGTCAAGAATTTGCTAAGAAAATGAAAGAGGCCATACCCACAGTTGATACTGATGTGCAGCATAATCAATTGTCTGTATTGCAGATTCATACAGCACTGATCAAGTCAGAGGCTTCCTGCAGGTTAACAGCTAGCTGATAGTCCAAGGTCATTTACAGTTATAGTGAGAAAGATAAATTTGATAGTGTTGCAGCTAGAGTGCTAGAAGTACAGGCTCTCCAGAGCAATGCTTAAAAACAGAAACTCTGTGGTTGAATACTCTCTCACAGCCAAAGGGTGAAGACTGTTGTCCAGTGAAGATGCAGTCAGATCCTTCTTCCTTGGAATATATATATATGTGTATATACAAGCTATGATTTTTTGTGCTTTTACAGAGTTGCAGCTTGTTTTTCTTCCATTTTGTCTTTTATTTAGGAGATGCATGACTGCATCAGACCAAAACAGACTACATAAGGTTTTTTACTCTGTCATATTACTTGCTGCTCTTGTTGCAAGTGTTAAAAGTGAACCACATAATTAATTTTCATCAGTTTATTTTTATAAACCAACCTCAATTTCACATACAATGACATTGATAGAACCACGCAAAGCCTTCTTTTTCATCAGGTGTTTCCAACGGGCAGCGCAAAGATTTAGAATATTTTCCTGGCATTACTGAAATCTGTGTAGCTGATGAGAAATAGATGATGTGAGTTGCTGCAGTACAGGGTGCCTTTCTGTCCTACCCTGCAAGGGCTGGCTGATGTCCTGCAGTAAGGGTGAGGGTTGCTGTGCACGCTCCTCCTTTAGCCCATTGGCCAGGGCACGCTTCCTGAGGGTACATTATAAATGTGTTTGCAAATTTGAAGAGCATGGTGATGAATTAGGATATACACTACAGAAGAGGGTGCTGACTCTAAGTTAGCAAGTCACAGACCTTTGCTGCTGACTCCACCATCCATTAAGAAAATGCTTGGTCTCTCTCTCTCTCTCATTTGACATTTCAGAGTACACTGTGGGAAAGAGAAGTTCCAATTGAAATTCAGGCCAAGTAAAACAGAAGAGAAAAATGCATTCTGTGAACAGAAAAACTGGGTTAGAGGTTTACGTAGATGGAAGGGGCTCCAAAGGGTCAAACTTTTGAAATCCTTCATACAGTTTGACAAATAACTAAAAATAACAATGAGCTTAAAACTTCCATTTTGTTTTTTTAACTTTTGCAGTTCTGCAACATATTAGGATATTTGCCACTGTTTAAAATAAATAACTTTTCCATAATATGATTTAAAAGAAAATAAAGCAAACTCCCAACAACCCACCTTAAGTCACTTGGTTAAGAAAACAGTGTACTTACTTATTTCAATGTAATATTCATATATTTTTGAACATTTTAATATCCCCAAGTACATTTCTGTGTATAGAGCTATATAAATTGCTAATAGTACAATAGCTATATAATAATATATATTAGCTAATAAATACAATAAATATTTAGCTAATAATAGCTAAATAGCTATATAATATCTATTCTAGGCTATTGCCATGTCTGTAGTGCATACTGATGACAGTATTTGAGAACAGTTATAGAATATCACCAAATTAGCTGGAATACACACACTGAGTTGTCTGAGACAAGCTACTTAATAAATCTGCAGGAAATTTCATGGTGATTGCTAAAAATCTGCAAGGGAAACACTATAGCACATTTGTGGTAATGAGACGTGCTGAACAATGCACATTCTGAATATTTTCTCTTGTAATTTGAAGCTTTTATTTACATTGACTAATTGTGAAGCAGACCTCAGAGATAGCAAAAAAAAAAAAAAAATCAGCAGATCCCCTGGTCATATTGCTAATGGATGGCATGCACAATCATTGATAGGACTCCTTTGACTATTTTAATTTGCTTATATACTAAATTTAAAACAGAAGAATATGGTTGGGTAAGGAATTCTGAATCTGCTAGTGTTCATTTAGGGTTGCAAGTTCAAGGGCAGTTATTGGGTCTTATTCCTTATTTACCAAGAAGTGTTGGATCAAATGATCCTTAATATCTTCCAACCTGGTATTCTGTTTCTATCATATGATTTTTCTATCAGTATATGACTCATGTGAGAATACCCCTGGCCTTGAAATGAATTGGTCTTTGTTTACACTGACAGCTATGACTGACCTGAATCTTCCTCAAATCCATATTCAAAGATCATTAATTTAAGAACTCCTCCACAGTGCCCCTGGGAAACCACCTGGTGTCAGGTAAACAACATTCCTATTTGTCAAAATTTTAGAATTTATGTGTTAGACTTTACTGGAGTGCAGGATGTTTTTAAGTATTAACATAACAGTTCAATCTTGCAGCACTTCCCTTCCCTGCCCCTTCTCAAAGCTGTTTTACTGGACACAACCCAGAAAGGGAAAGGAGTCGCCCACCTTCAGAGTCATCTGAAAGAGTCTCACCATGAGAGTTTAACCATATCACAAAGGGGATGAGGGGACTGGAGACATCTCTTAAGAGGAAACCTGAGGGAGCTGGGCCTGTGCAGCCTCAAGAAGAGATGCTTGAAGAAGAGGGGATCTTATCAAGGCATACAAATACTTTGAGGGCAGATGTTCAGAGACTGGGGCCAGACTCTTTCCAGGGGTGCCCTCTCAGAGGACAAGGGGTGACAAGCACAAACTGAAACACAGAAAGTTCCATCTGAAAATGAATTAAAAATTTATTTCCTTTGAGGGCAACAGCACTGGAACAGGCTGCTCAGAGGGGCTGTGGAATCTTCTTCCATGGAGATATTCAAACACCATTTGGATGCAATCCTGTACAACCTGCTGAACCTGCTTTAGCAGGATGGTTGGACTAGAGATCTCCAGAGGTCTTTTCCAATCCTATCCATTCTGTGATTCACTAGGAAATGACAAATGCAAAATAAAGTCTTTGCATGAGGGAAAAATGCAAGAAAACCTTTGTCTCAGCAAAGACAAATTTATGTTCACATAAATTTCCATTCATTCAGGTACACAAACAATGCAACTGAAAATAATTAAAAATAGTATTACCCAGTTAAAAATAATACTTCTTAACAAAACCCAGAGAACACAGCATTGAAATTATGCTCAGAAAGACTACTTTCTCTGTCTTTTTTCATTTTTCATCGGGAATATCAAAACACTGCATTTCTTTTCCTATTGTTTGACTTGAATTGGAATACTGTATTTCATTTGACTGTCTCCAAATGTTTAACATTTGTCACTTCACTACTTCCAGGGCTGAGGGAGAGGTCTGCAATGGTGCAACAGATATCTTGTTATGGAAGTAAATGCCTAATTTATTTCCTCTGTATTGGCTTTCCTGGTTGAACTACTTCCTTCAATAAAGCTAGGGCAGCTTACTCTCTGCCTGAGCATCAGAGTGCACAGGAGAGTCAGCACAGCTGACTGTGAGTCCTGGAAGAAGAAAACGCTTTGATTTTAGTACACCTGGGCTGCTCAGGGGCTGTGGCTGAGTCAGTGCTCATCTCACCATCCTTGGTACGGACCAAATGTGCCTGTGGCAGCAGTAACTTGGGGCATGTTGACATCGCCTGTCAAACCCAGGAAACACCAGGGAGGGAGCACACAGAGTTAGTTCTCTGTTGCCATGGCTACCTGCACTGCCATCCTCTAAAACCAGTGTCAGTATTTTGGTCTTTTGTTCATGTCTGCAGTGGAATAAACCTGAAAATAATAACAAAATAATAACAAAAAGTAAATTTCATTTCACATGCTTGTTGTACTCTGGATTATGGGAAGTTATGAAACCATAATTTGTCTTAAGAAAGAAAAAGCACTGTGGAAGGCACTAAAATGCCAGAGTTGGTTTCCAGTTTTGTTTAAATTGTATAAATTGTTTATTCAAGATTTGCAAACATTGTTTCTTGATTACAACTGGATTTTTCACTTGCAGCTCTTCAAACATGACATGATTAAATATAACAGGAGTAGCATTCAACCCACATAAAAATAATCATAATCTGACAAACTGCTAAGTAAACTTTATTAGTCCTTTTGACAGACCAAGAGAGACTATCCAGAAGCTTTCTTAAGATATTGTGTAGTAGAGCCTATTAAGGAAAGAATTTACTGAAGCTGATATAGCAATATATAGTCAGAGAAGGATATAGGGCCTTATGGGTGACATAAGATGAGAAAATATAAAAATATGCAACTGATTATAAAAAACATGATAGAGGACCTGCCTTTTAGGTTGTTTCTGAAGTGTTAGGCTTTAACAGTTCCTAGACACATGGCAGGAAAGCAGCTATGGGAACATAAAATTTGATTAATTCTACAGAAAGCTGTCATCAATGGTCTGCATATTTTATAGCTCATTGATTTTTGTATTCCAAAACTTGAGGGCTAAGAGAGCAAGACTCTATGGCCAGGGCACAGAGACAAGGGGCCTGTGCAAGAGTGTTCTGCCTTCCTGGGAGCCCTGTGAAGCTGGGACAATCCCTCTCCTTCTGCAACAATATACTGCAATGTAGTCAATATATTTGTAACTGGTTTTATCTTCTTTAAACATTAGAAGTAGTCTGAAAATTGACATTTTTATAAATCAGAATAAAAAATGACAATTTTCAAAAATAAAAAAAATCTCAAAACCTATTCTGGACCTGGTCTGTAACCTGCCTAAATTGCTGCTTTTTGAGTATTCATCTCTTAGTTAAAATAGTAAGACTCAATTAGATTGGATTCTATTGAGTAAAATCTTGGGAAACTGATTTTAGAGTATCATCAGTATACATAAAGCAGCTCAGAATAAAACAAACTACCAGCCATATAATTTACTTGTTCAGTTATTTAGGGAAATAAAGGTATATCATATCATTGGAGAAACTCAAGTCTGGTGGTCACATTGGAGGATATCAGATATTTTAATAACTCTTCACAATCTTTATGGAAAGTCTCTTGGAAATTTTCTGCTGATTCTCTCTGAAACTTGTATTTTTTTCAAGCCAAGCTCCTACTTTCTATGCTATTGTCTCAGTAAAAATGAATAAAACTGCATAGTAACCAGCTGAGTACTTCCACAAGCCTGCTGGTATTTGAAGTAAGTGAGGGCAAAGCACAAGAAAACACACTAAGAGCAATTAAAAATTTATACTTTCAGGCAAGTCCATGTCCTCTGCGGCTTTAACATCTAAGTCTAGCACTAAAACTTGAATTTCCTACCCTATCTATAGTATAAAGCATGACAGTATAATCAGTTTCAGAAAAAAAAATTAAATTGACTCATAGAGTCAGGTTTTGCTTTGCCTCTGACAGAGTTGTGCAGCGCATATGTCACTGTAAACTTGTCTCAAGACAGTTCCATATGTGGTTTAGGGAATTTAAAATAACTATAGTTGAATCAAAGAGTTTGGATAGCAGCTATTATGACATGATATTTCAGTGAAAAAATTACTGGTGAGAACTGGGGAAAGGTTTTCACAATAATTAGATGTAATAATACAAGTAGCTGGCACAGAAACATAGCATTTTCATTTCCCTACAGTTATTTTTGCACTTAAGTGCCCCCCAACCCAGCAGGTAATGGGCAGATCCAAAAGCAAGCAGTTTGCCTCCTCAAAGGCATGGATATAAAATTGGCTGGTTTATACCTGCAGTTTATGAGACTGTTTCATTCCCGGAGCACTGTTCAAAGCACTGTGCAAGGCACCAGGTCAAAGATTGTTGAGACTAAATCCAGCCCCCAGCAAGGGCTGTCACCTCTTTCATGTAAAAATGGCATTGACTGTTCCTGTGGAAATGAGCTGCCTGTGAATGAGGATCAAATATGAGAGACTTACTTTCTGCTTCCAGTTATTGATCAAATATATCTGGAAATTTGAATCCAATCAGTATCTCCTACTAATAATTAGTGTTTCCTACTAAGTAAAAATGCAACATCTTCAGTCTAGCAAAACTGCTATTCAGGGACAGAAAATTCACGTTTAATGTCTAAATTTATGGTATTTGCTGGACCTTCATTCCAAAATCACAAATCCTGGATAGCTTCACCTGATAGCAAAGGTTGCATACTGTCATAAAAGCAATGAGTAAGTGAAAACTCAGTGAGAAAGGAGAGAGGTGCATAGTAATTTGGAAAGGCTAAGAATATACAAAATTACCAACCTGTGTGGAAAAAATTAGGCAGATTTGTCCCAAAGGGTCATTTTTTTTCCTATTTCGTTCACAAAAAATACAGGAATTCTATTTACAGAAATGAGTTTGATGTTAGATCTACAAAGAAACTTAATGAAATGCATTTGATAGCTTTGGAAAGATGGGGCTCATCAGTGACTGTTTGGTACAGGGTGGAACCTGCCTGGCCTTGTTGGGCACTGCCAGCATTACAATGCTCATATTCCAGAGAATAAGCATTGGAAATGGGATAAGGAGAATATAACTAGAACTGCTTCCACTGCCTGTGCAAACATCCTACTGAAGCTCATAGCAGAAGGCATATAAAATAACTTTGATGATCAGGCTATATATATTTATCTATGACATTTCTCTGTCAGAGGATCAAATGATTATACTAAACAAAACTGTGAGTGGTATCTATTTTCACATCTATATTAAGAATATGTAGCAATGCATGCCAGGATTTCTCAGTTTTCATTTATTGTTTTGACATCAGCAAGCAAAAGTGGGTGTCTTACACCACCATATGACAAACAGCAGATGATATTGCATGGTCACTGTGGAAACTGCATTTCTGAAAAAGAGGTTCATATTTGTACTTTTTTAATGAAGATAAACCACAGCATTTTTTTTCAGTGTGCTTTCTGTAACTTTGCTGCCAGATTGCCAGAGTTACAAGTAAAAAGAAGGTGCAAAAAATAGCTAGGATTCTTTTATTTTCTTTTTTTTTTCTGAAGTCATTAAAATCACTCAAAGTTTAAAAACTATAATATTCTACATGGAAGAAACAGACTTTCCAGCAAGAAGGTGACAGTTCACTCATCTTGGTAAAAGTATATTCAGGACAACAGAAAGCACTCACTGGTTTTGATGGAAGGTGGTCACCTGATATAGGAAGCAGATTCAAAAATACGCATTTTCCTTCACTTGGGATGCACTAGGTATTGATTCAGCGTGTTCAGAGACAGTGAAAAAGGCTGATGGTGTAGTTATGGAACAGGTTGTTCGCCAACAGCAAAGGTCAGTAGCATTGCAATAAAGGCACAACACTGAAGTAGGAAATATTCCCCGATGAGGAATACGGACTCCACATTGGCCAAGGAAGTGTTAGGAGGATGCTGTAGATTTAAATAACCCTCTCCTATTTGCTTTCAAAATTATTGCAGAGGAGAGGTGCCAGTTCAGTTGACAGAGGTTGAAGGAAGCTTCTCTCCTTAGCTGGTGCCTTTGTGACGTTCTGGGGTGGATGGGCATGGCCAGGTTTTCTTATCAATCAGCTGGTGCCAGCTGTGGCTGCATAGGCATGGAGTGCTTTTTCTGTCCTGCATGGGACTGGCCTTCTTGACACAGGACTGTGGAGATTCAATGATGCAGCTCCACTGCAGAGAATTGAAAAGCAGATATGGGTAATACACTTGGAAGAGGATGTCTGCAGAGCAGTCTGTAATTACATTTCAACAATGTGATGTGACCATCTCCAGTGTGGCTAGGTGCTTTGTTTTTCCCTCTTTTGGTGAATCTTTTTTATCACATTGAGTCAGATAAAGCCAAAGCCCTCTTGTATGGAATCTCCATCTATGCTGTTGAATGTGATGCTGAGCTGGTAGAAAGAAGAAAGAGTGGTGCCACTGGGACGTGCCTCTTTGCCAGGGCAGTCTCTGAGAAGCAGGATCAATTCCTCAGTGGTGTGGTAATGCATGCCAACAGCTCCTTGCAGTGATGTAGGGTCATGTATATGTGCATTGAGGAATTTTTAGAGTCAAAGCATGTAGCTCTGTAGTTCACTTTGGTGCTCATCCACTGCAGGAGGAAAAATATTCTTATTTATATACTGAGCTTTCTTTTATGCTGCACATAGATTGCTGGGGCTCCTCAAACAAAAAAAAAAAAAAAAAAAAAAAAACAAAAAACAAAAACAAAAAAAAAAAAAAAAACAAAAACAAAAACAAAAACAAAAAAACAAACAAACAAAACAAACAAACCAAAACAAAACAAAACAAAACAAACCCAAAAAACCAACAAAAACCCCACACAATGAAGAAACAGACAAGGCAAAATGAAACAAAAGACCAAAACAAAACCAAAACAAGAAAAAATAAAAAACTAACCCAACCAACCAATCAAAAAACCAAACAAACAAAAAAAAAAGGCAAAAAAGCAAAAGTATGAAGGATTCTTCATATGTTAAGAACTTGCTATAAATTCTTTAGAATTATTTGGTGGTAGAACTGTTTTCCAACCCTTCACAGCATCTTCAGAAAAGAAATCTGTGTGAAAAATGGTACCCCAAGGTTTCAGGTAAGTATTAGCACTATAGAAGTGTTTATTTTTGATCACTGCACTAAAGATCTGTGGTTTCGAAAAAAACAAAAATTGCAGCAATGTGAGCTTTCCTATCAGTAGAGATTTCACGGCAACTGCCTGGTGACCATTAATTCAACATTTCATTTGGATGTGACTTTGTCCTTGTTTTTGCAAGCAGTTTGTCTTCTCTTTGATAGAACAAACCAACAAACAAAGACCAAAAAAGAAGCATTACCCTTATTTCAACTCTCAATAATGGTATGATGAATTAGAAGATGTGAAGATATTTAAGCCTTTAATTTGACAAATTATGCACCCATCACTGCATATTAAATGTTAGGCAGTAGCTCTGAAAATGGCCTTTCATTAAGATTGTGCTTTACTTAGTAAATATTTGATGTGTGCCATTTTAGATGGAGTAGCTCACTGTAAATTTCTTTTGCTTCTAAAATGTCTAAAAGGCTAAACAGCCTTAATAGTAATTTGAAACATAGCTCTCCTATCCCAGACTTACTTAAGACATATCTTGCCAAGGATGGTAAGGAGCATTCTGGAATGTGGCAGGCAACAAAGCCCTGCAGCAAATTCAGGGCAGACCAGACATCTTATATTTTTAATGAGTGCCACAGGGCTCATAAGAGTTACATAATAAAACACAGGGATAGGAGAGTTGGTCTGAAGTGGAACTAGAAATGTAAATTCTCTCTAAGTCTTTAACTATTATATTCCAACAACTTGCTCAATCCCTCAAGCCCATTGCACATTATTTTTTATTTTAAGGTCCTTGCAGACACAGCCGTGCTACAACAGTCCACATCTATCTGGTTTTAGCCATGTCCAGCCACTTCTTTCATGTGTCTTGTAGCAGATGATAACTCTTTTTTTCATAGCCAAGGGGCGAGACCAGAAAGTCAACCTAGTGTCAGATCATCCTGGATCTGGAGGTATTCCAATTCAAATTTTCCTCTTTGCATTAGAATACTATTCTCACTAGCTATATCCTCTGCTATCTGAGACAGATTCTTTTTCCCCTGGTTGAACTGAGCCACAGTGCAGGAAACTCCAATGCATCAGAATATCCCAAGATGAAATCTGTTTTACATTATTCAGTAGATTAATGTGGACTGCTCCAAGTGCAAGGGCCAATAATTTATGCTGGGCTGTATTATATTCACAACTCATGGCCACAGTTACCAGAACTTTATTTCTAGTCCTGAGGTGATTTTAAAAAATTTTTCAGATTTGCAAATCCTCATCTGTTTCAGTAAAAACTGCTGCTATTGCTTGCAGGCTACACTCGCTTCGACCAGATTAATAGGTAGCTATTTGTTAAACTTTTAAATAGAATAATGTTAAAGGTTTGGCGTGCACTGGACATGTTAATGGCAGACAAATTTGATATCTGGTTTGCATCATGTATAATAGGCTGCTCTATTATGACTGTAGTATAGCTGTGCCTATGCAACTGTGGTTGTGTCCTGTTTAGGCTGTTAACATTCTGCTTTTGCTTGTGGACATATTGATTCACTCTGAGTCATTCCCTCTCCTGTCAGAGTTGCCAACAGTGATAATTACTCTGAAAACAAACAGAACTGGGTTCAAGGCTGCCACATTTTATTCTGTGGTTTCTGAGGCAGGCAATCAAATATGAGAAGATAAATGCCAGCCCTCTCTGATTCTCCTGGGGAAAGTTTGGCCACTTACACCACAAAGGCATTTCAAATGCTTCTAAACCTTGCTAATACACTCCCAAAGGAGCCCAGAGCTGTAAGAGGAGCAGGAGGCTGAAACCAGGCTATTGCACGATACACACTTTTGTGATTCCTCTTAAGTTGATAAGTTTATGAGTCTTTAAACCAATTCAGGTGGTTTTGCTTTCCTAGCACAACTCCGATTGGAGGACTGTCCCATTCTTTTGCTACTGAAAATGGTAAGAAACTTTTGTCTTATTTCCTGAAGCTATGCAGAGCAAGTTTTGGCTTTTTAAATTTTCCTACACTGTTTATATAGCTCTCATATAACTTTGGTAGCTCTTTTCTTCCCTGGTATACCATGACACATCAGGAAGTATGTCTAAAAAGAGCACTCCATTTTTGTTGTGCTAAGTTAAGTGAACCAGTCTAATATATGCCTCCCTGGACATGTAGCCCATCCCATCACTAATTCTGACACCAGGTTTGCATACGTGACATAACTAAAACTCCATCAGTCTCAAAAATGTGTTTTAATCTTGGTACATTAAGGAGTTGGTTCCCTGCATATCTCTGCTGTTTCACAAGCTTGTTCTCACATCCATCATATGCCAAACTCCCTGATTATGCAGCCATCCACAAACTGTTGTGCTCAGGCTCATATGGAAACTGAGGCACATATGGAACATTAGCTCAAGCTGCAGTATATACTTACTAGCCTTCTAAATTCACTGCCAAATATCAGTATAAATAAAACATCCAGGGTTTTATCATTCTGCATAACAAGCAGAATTTTACGCTTGCAGAAGTAAAGGTTGGTTAAGATTAAAAGCAGCACGCTTGAGACCTGTGCTGTTGAATTTTACTCTGAATCTATTAATTTATCTCTACCTGACAGTCAGGTAGACCTGACACTTCAAAACAGTCTTCAGATTTTGTCTCGCTCCATGAATCTCTTTCTATCATTACTTAACATCTTACCATTCAGATTCAGTTAGTAGTTTCACTTAAAAAAAGAAAAAAAAATAAGCAAAGGAAGTATCAATATTGGAGAATGTCACAGGAAAAAGGTATCAAAAAATGGCGTTTTTTTACCATCCTTGGGGGATGAATATTCTAAAATGACCACCATCAGCAACCTTTACAGCTGAATTGTGTGTGTGAGTTTTAAAGCTAAAAGAAGGCAAGAAAGTATATTTTTTATCCTTCCACCAAGTAAAAATAGAACTCTGTTGTATCTGTTGATAGAAAAATATATGTTCATGACCAGCATGAGAGAACTTGGTTCTTATAAGGTTCTGTCTTTGAGAGCTGTTTTTCTGCTTCATGGAAAAATCTTAAAGGGTCTGGGACAGGAAAGTTAATACTCATCTTCATATTGAATAAGTCCTTTCAGGTTTGCTCCAATATGTTAGACTGTCACCTCATGTGTACAGCCCAGCATGTGCACATCTTTATACTAAATAGAAGGGAGCTCAGTGTGTAATTCCTTTACAAAAGTAATTGCACTGTACTGCAGCCAAACTTGAGCAGAATATTGGCATTTTATCAAGTTATATATTCAGAATAATGAAATTCAGTGAAAAAATACAAGTTGCTGTCTTTGACAGGATGAATGATATTCAAAGTCTATGAAAAGTAGAGTTAAATGTGAAAGCCTTTGTTCTTGATACTGCAGCTAGCTTGTAAATTTGGACAGAGCACTGTGAAAAGCAGCTATGGCTGGGACTGTGTTCCCATACCTTTGCTACAGCTCAGGATAAATGCAGAAATCCAAAGGAAAGCTGCAAAGCACAGGCTGGCAGCGGAAATACTTGCTAGAGTAACTGATGAAAAGGCTGAATATTATCTGGCTAAAGCACCAACTTCTCAGTTTCTGTTTCTGCTATCATATTGGTGAGTTGCAAAGTTCTCATTCAAAATGCAAAGATAAACATTGTAGACAATACTGGTGCTTGATCATCAATACTAGCAATAAACTAATATCCAGGAAGAGAGCAAGTGCTGTGTGTTGGGTTTGTCCTGGCTGGACATTATGTACCCAGTAAGCCAACTCTATCACTCCCTCTGTACCTGGTCAGGGGAGAGAAAATAAAACAAAAGGCTCACAAGCTGAGATGAGGAGAGCCAGAGATCACTCACCAATCATCATAATGGGCAAAGCAGGTTTGACTTGGGGAAATTAATAGACCTTATTACCAATCAAAATCAGAGCAGCATAATGAGAAGTAAAGGAAATATTAAACCCCCTCACTCCTTCCTCCAGCCCAGCTCTACCTCCCCCCCAGCAGTGGCTCAGGGAGGCAGGGAATGGGGTTATGGTCAGCTCATCACAGGTTGTTCCTGCAACTGCTCAGGGAGAGGAGTCCTTGCCCTGCTCCAGCGTGGGGTCCCTCCCACAGCAGACATTTCTCCATTAACTGCTCCAGTGTGAGCCAATCCTTACAACAGGATTATTTATAGCTTAATAGCTTATTAAGCACTATTGAGGATGAACTTGTGCATGAGTGTTGATTGCGGATATAGGTAAAAGTCAAAAAAGCAGCATTGCTCATATAACATATGTAGGACTCAAGTAGCACATAAAGTCACACAGATAGCTTGAGTGATAGTAAATGCATTGTGTGTTAGTTATAATTCAGATTTATTCTTGAGGGAACACTTTAGTATTCTGAAAAGTTATATACTTCATGTGTAAAGGGACTGATGCCCTATGTAAGAGAGTATCTATTTTTACACAAATGCAGTAAATTTGAGCATTGTGGATTGCAATAAAAGAAGAGGAAGTGGGACTATTTCTTGCTTGAATTATATGCCACATGGTATGCATTAACATGATAGTTGCCAGAACATATTTATTCTGGCCTCCAAGCTTTCCACATAAATGAAGAACAAAGTCAAACATTCAGGGAGAACAGAGGAATAGAGATTTTAGGTAAGCTAGGTAAGCTAGTCCAATATAATAAAATAAATTAATATAATATAATATAATATAATATAAACATTCATTAATGGATCTAAAACTTCACACATGGTGCATTAATTGAATTGTTACTTACTTAAGCAGTAAGAAACAAGATGGCAAATACAGGGAGCAGATGTTTATAAATCACCAGGGAAGCAGGAATTTTTTTCATTTTCTAAGCAACTTTAACCTCCTTTTCTATATAAAGTTACAGGGCCAGGATTGAATAACCCTGTTGCCAAATATTTTACATCTTTCAGAAGCAGACAAGCAGACCTGTCAAAAAAATATTGTACTACCAGACTTTATCAGCATGTGGTGACTTTAATTGTAGATTGGGCCTTGTGCACCTGTCAAGGCTCGCTGTCCTTTTCATGTGAAAACACAGACATGAAGGAGAGTGAAATAAAGGAAATCCAGCATAAATCCAGTCTCACTTCACCCTGTGCACCACAGGGTATATGCATGTGAGCTCTGCATTTGGTGTTTGGCAGAGCACTTGGATTCACTCTTAACTCTTGTGGCATTAACAAAATAGCAAAGCATCCCTTTACATATGCAGAACCCAAAAATATTTTTAAATCTGCCACTTGTTTACAAAGAATATTGGGATGACCTGTAGGTCTTGATTCTTTCAAATGAGTTTTGAAGGGCTGTGAAAAAGAGGGGGCTGACCATGTCTCCATTCTGCTACACTCAGTATTTTTGGCATTTCCTGCCTACTAAATGCCTGAAGCTGGAAAAGGCTGTTATCTTTCCTAGCAGTGATCTCTTCCTAAAATTTGTAAACTTATAAATAATATATCTAAAGACAACAGGTTAGTCTTTAGAAAGGAAAGTTGACTTTAATCTTTGAAGAATCTACATCATGGACAGAAGAGTTCTTCTGGCACATTACAGGAAGATCCTCTTCCTTCTGTGGTATGCGACTGTCTGATGAGGTGCTAATCTTGTCCTTTAAAAGGCAACAACTCCTAAGGGAGAGCTCTGCAGTACCCTCTCCAAGCGAACTGAGCTGGGTCCCCACAGTCCTTGGGATGGAGAGAAGTCTCCGACTCTCCTTCCAGCCAGCAGGAAGTACTGAATGGGACTGTAAATAAAAGCATCTTTCTGGGATACCTAACGACCCACATGCTGTAAAGGAGAACCTTGGGCCTTCAATTTAGCTCTGGGTTCCAAGGGCCTGTCCCTAAGAAAGCTGCAAGCTAACACTAAGTTTAAATTTTCAAATTTAAATAGTTTGTGAGACTGGTGGAAGATCCCAGTATGTTCTGTGCTTTGTGAGCTGGCAGAAGTCAGCCTGTTTGTAGCTGGATCCTTTGCGTTTGTACACAATCAGCAAGTAAGTGGTGTGACATTGTTTCTCTCTGGGATGCAAGAGAAGTTTGTTATCTTTTTCTGTAACAAAACTAATGAATGTTTACAGACAAACTTGCACCAGTTAAAATAAACTGCCTTGGTGTTACATCATTCATTAGATCACTGCAGTTCCTCTGTATACAAGTTCCCAGACAGATATTTTTAGGACAATGAAGATTCATTGTAAAAGTAATTATTTTCACTGTTCCATGTTAACATGCAATTGAGAAATAAAAGAAAACTATTATCATGGTCAGATGGTCCTGTGAGACAAGTGTTATTTCACCAATGGAAAAATTGAGTATTCTGTTATTATCCCTGTTAATATATTCTGAAATTATCTCAAAATAATCTAATTGTTAGAGAAGTTGGTGACAATCAACTGCATTCAGAGCAATGTGAGCTATTCAGAAAATATTAATTTCCTTTTAAATCCTAAATTGATCTGTGTCATTGTTCAGGCTGTAGTCCAGACCACCCTTAAAACCTTAAAACCCCATTAACTTTCTCTTGATTTTTTTTACTTGTATTTTGTTGACACAGATGTAAAAACTCTGTTTTAGAATTTAATTCCATTATGTCAATATCCCTCTTTCAAATAATCACTGAGTTGACAGACATCAATAATTTAGGAAGTATCTGAGAGGAATATTTAAAAATATGTCAATATCACTCATTGTTCAAAGCCTCTAAAAATCCCTGAGGGCAGGGTAGATCTGATTTGTGTGAAGATTGAGATGAAGAGAATTATGTCACCTAAACCAATGATGTTTGTTCCAAGCAAATTACAGAGTCACTGTGTTTCAAACATTCAGCAACAGAATAATTATGTTTCCATTTGGGCTGTGAAGACAGGATCACTTCTGCTTTGCCATAGTTCCAAATCCCATTTCCAGTGATATCTAGGCTATTCATATTCTAATTCTTGGAATTACTCATATTCTGTGCAAGTGCTTTCACATTTCTATTAGTAGTAACAGAAAATAGATTACCAATAGAGCTTTAATCATTATTATGATTAAGTCATTTTTCTGTCTAAGTTCCTTAGGCATATCAGCCTTAGGTATGAATGAGAAAAACTTTAAAAAATTCTGGGTAAAATCTATTGCATACAACAGTGTGTTCAACAAAATTATGAACCAACAGAAAAAAAAATTTCTTAGAGCCATCATGTCCATCAATCTGAACATTTACAGTAATGTGATGAGAAGACTTGGGAGTCAATGCTGGAAATTACCTTAGAAATATGGTTCAAAGATAGTTCTTCTTTTTTACCACTGCAAGACAATTCCATTTTAAATCATCAGTAGATCGCTCTTCGGAACAATCTGAGAATCGTGCTGATGTTCAAAGTGCATCAAAATAGAATCAAATTCAAATTCACCTAAATATATATCAACTGAATGAAGCATAAACATGTTAACTGATGCCTTAATGCTTGCACTCAGATCTACTATGCTTTCATAAATCGGAGCATTTTGAAATCCATAAACATTCAGACTTCCTTTATGCTTGTTTTTATGTCCATTATTTGTGCAAGGTCTCAAGGTTAATAGGTGCCTGTGACAGACTCGTTGCTTTCCCTGTCACTACCACTCGCTCAGAGTTTGACCTTCTCATTGAACGGGGCTTTTAGGATTCATCAAAAGACAGCTGGTGTAATAGTATGTGACTTTCCTCCCCACTTTAGTTTGCCTTCCTTTCTTTCTTATTTCTCTGCTACAGATATGTGTGTCTTATGTGTTCCATGCTCATTTGCAAATCACTTGATCTTCTAGCTGTTTGGAAGTCAATTTATTTTGCTCTGTGTCAGACATCTGTGCATGAACCCTGAAACATCTTGCTTGGTTTCTTGCTGTAAAGTTTCATCATATGCAATAGTACAGTCAAATAACAAAAAATATCAAAAGTTGTGTTAAGTATACCTTTGAAAAATGCTGAAACCAGAATGCTTTTGAAAAATTCCTATTAGATTTCAAAGTTACCAAGCAACAAAACTTAAGTTTGAAAGGCTTTCTTGTAAAAACCACACTTGAACTAACCTAGATATTATTGCCTACTCTTGTTGAAAATACCTGTATTGTCTGAGATTACCTTAATTACTATCTTGCTCATATCAGAGATCCCCAAAGCACAGAAGAAGTGCAGCAGCATGACAGAATGTTTCCACTCATTTGCTTTCTAGAGGTGCCTCTACAGCAACATTTATTTTTAGAAATAAACAATTAAAAAAAAAAGAAGGTCAACAAAACAAAACAAAGGAAACAGACCAGAGACACTTGGGTTCCTCAGCCTGCTGATTATTTGCTCAAGTTTATGCTTAATTGCTTTAAATTGCCTGAGCTATAAAGCATGATTGTTAAATTTCTGCTGTTCTACTGAAACTACTAGAAAAACCTGGTACTGTGCCAATTTAGATCAGCAGAAAACTCAACATAATATCATCAACTTATTTTTTTAACAGTTTGACTTCCATTTAATCAACACATAAGGAAATCAGGACAGTTTAATAAACATTCAGAACAGCAATGTTATGAAAAAAATAATTCAATTTTGTATTAAAACTCCTGTAATTGAGTTATGTCTGTTTACTACATTTCTGCCAAAGCCATCAGGCATCAGGAGGCTCTGCAGTAACAAAGCATAGCTGCTCTAAGTTGTCAAGGAGTTTGACGCAGTTACTCCATGGGAATATTTACATAAATGAATTAAGTGAAGCAATTTTTGCTATTAAAAAATCCAGAAACTGCAGACAAAACCTTTTTCCTTCACTTGCAGATTCATTATTAAAGCTGGAAAGCAATTCAGACTCTGTTTTTAGCTATTACGATGAACATTTAGGACAGGGAGCAGATTTTTTGAGGAGACAAAGAGCAGTGAAGAATTAAAAACCATGCTCACAGATACAATGCAACTTCCTCCCCTGCATGTGCCTTTAATGTGCATCCTGATACAGTGAGAGATAGGGTAGCATTGCTGATAACTCTGACTTCAAAGCCAGGCTTTTACAGGAGAGTGAGATGAAATACCTAGCCAGATGTATGTGTACTGTGCAGCAGTGGGAAGATCATGCTGGACTCTGTGTTCACAATCAAAGAAGCTGTAGAAGGTATGGTGTGTGAGTGGCTTTGAGAAGACTGATACAGACTTTGATACAGTGGCATTGAGAAGACTCTGTTAAATGAGTAATATTCTAGAGCAATTAAATAAAAAAATATCAGCTTGCTAGAAAAGCAGATTTCAAGTTCTCATCTATTTACATTGGGTGTTTCTAAACTGAAATATTTTGTACAACCAGGAAGACACAGCACAGCAACCACCAGGCCAAAAACCAGTGGGCCTCCTCCTCAAGTATTCACTCACTTGCTCAAAACCAGATGAACTCTGAATTCAGCCCCAGCTGCTCAGGGCTTTGTCCAGTTTGGTTTCAAGCTCTCTGAGGACAGAATTGACACAGCCTACTGAGAAGAAAACCTGCTCTGGAGCTCGAGAGCTCTCCCTGTGTTTGGTCAGAATCTTCTAATTGCTGACCATTCTTTCTCGTCCTCCCATTATGCATTATTGGGAAGAGTTTGGGTCCATCTTTTCTGTAGTTTTTCATAGGTACTGGAAAATTTTTAGTAGCAAAAAAGTTTTTCCAAGATGAACACACACAGTTCTCTCAGCCTGCCCTCGTGCCCTGATGATGTTGGTGACACAGTTTGTTGCAGTTTATCACTGCCTTTTTTTGTACAGCAAGAGTTCCAAACTCAATGTAGTATTCTGGGTGTGATCTAACAGATACTAAGTGAGGGGTACAGTCACCTTCCTTGGTCATCTGTCTATGTTCTGCTCAGTAAGTTACTGCCTGTTAGCTTTTGCTGCTGTCAGGGAGCACACCTGATGTGTGCTTAGGGTGCTGTCTACCAGGATTTACAATTCCTTTCCTGAAAAACTGCTAATCAGATGGGCAGTGCCCAGCCTTTAACAATGCAGAGAGTTGGTTCATGCCAGGCACAGGACACTCCCTTTGACCTTTTTGTATTCTGTGAGTTCTGTGTCTGCCCAGTTTTCTCCCTCTGAACAGCTGTCTTGTTCTTTAGTATGTCATTTGCTTCATCAGTCTTGTTTCATCCACAGTTTTGGTGAAGCTACCAAGCAGAAGAGCTCACAGGATAGACCCCTGAGGAAATCCATTTTAAGCTGAATTTCCAGGAGAGACCATTACCCACTGCCCTCATGACCCTGGCAGTTTTTCATAAATCTAACCAGGCATCGACCCAGAAAATGAGGTTTCCATCCATGGATATAATGAAAGATGGTGTAAAGCTGACCTTGCTGAAGCCAACATAGACATCACAGACAACTGTTTGATCCCCCATGCATTTAGCCATTTTGTTTATTTTATTGTAGAAGGCAAACAGGTCTGTAAAGCATAATTTACTGTTGGTAAGCCTCTATTAACTACTTACAGTCACCTGCTGAGTAGTTTAATTTTTGCCTCTTGGTCATTCAGGTAAGCAAAGACCTTACTGTGTTTTTGGAACTCAGATCCATTATATACCATCAGAGACAACTTTGCCAGTGGGTAAAATTCCAATTAGTTATAACACCTCTAGGGACGGGCAACCAGTTTCTGAGTGTACCCACACTCATTTTGAGAATTGTTTTTCTTATTACTAATTGTCATTCTGCTTGCTGCAATTTGTGATAATTTTCTTTGTCAATGGTGTTTATTGTACAATGATCAATAGCTAGGTAACAAAAAAATGTTGAAGACAGGGCTATGCCTGAAAATCAAAGCTTTAGAATCTCAGCTCCTAAGTAGAGCAGTCTTATTTTGCTATTCATCTGATCAGAAGTGGTATTTTTATCAGTTCAACTGCACTGGAACAAATTTTCCAGACATACTATTTTTTAATGGATCTAATTCTTATTGCAGGCTTATTAGACTGTGTCTTTTAGGATATGGCTTTGCAGTAGTTAACAACTACTAAAAATCAGTCAAAGCAGATTTTCTCTTCTATTTACAAGTGTCTATATATTTGAGCGCATTTTCTCTGATTGCAACACTGCCATTAAGACTGCAGGTTAAGCCCTTCATTCTCCATAGCATTTATTAAACCAAATGCATTGTTTGATAGGAATTTCTAGACCTCTCACTAGCTAATATTTAATTAAAAAAGTGGAGCCACTACTTACCCTTGAGAATGTCTACCAAACAATCAACAGGTCATCCTGACACTGCACAGCTCCAGGAAAGACAAACTGCTCCAGAATATTTCAGAATATTGTGGGGAGGCTCTGCTTCTATTCCTGTCTGTTTTACGCCAGCAGAATTGAGTAGAAAATTTTCTGTCACTTCTTCTAATGTCTCTTCAGCACATATGATAGAAGCCACAATTACCACAGCAGTGTGAAGGGTTACTCCTTATTCACTATCCAAATAGAAAATTACTTCCAGTCTTTTATTTCAGGGTGGGATGTTTTAGCAATCCATCTCAAAGTTTTATTTCTCACTGAGTCACCAGATATTTAAAAAGTATAAATATTTGCTATTTTCTGTGATATTTGACCATTTATCTGTTGCCTAACCTTAAAATGTTTGCTTTAGTCAAAACTCTTATATACTTAAATCACTGGCTGTGCCATACAGCTCTCACCTCTGGTTTGTGTTGTTTCTAAATTGCCTGTTGCAGAATCAACAAAGAGTATGATTTTTCTGGCAGAAGTTTCACATGAAATCTATAGAAACAATGTTAGTCTAGTATGCATTGACTTTAGAAGGGCTGAGAAATGAAAAACATGCATTCCATCCTTTTAATAATTTTAAAATCCCAGTTTCTTAAAAGTGATGGGCTTATTCTGTTCCTTTACATGAAATATAGTCCCTTCTATTTTGCTGGTAAATGTGTTTAAGAGGCTCAGTGTTTTCAAATAAAAATTACATAACTCTTATGATCTTTGCCACTCATTTCTCACTTCTACTAAGTGGAGTGTGGCCAGAATCTCGATTTTCAATTCCATTTGCAAGCAAATAATTCCTCCTACTTCTTTCCCATTTTCTAGCTTTGAGAATAACTATTACTCCTCTTTAGTATTTATCCTGATAGAAGCCAGCAGAGTAACCAACTGTGCACCTTTACTTGCTGCTTCAGAGCAATAGCATCTAGTGACTTTATGGTCAGGAAGCCATTTTCTCACAAAACTCTCTCTTCATTAATTCTTATTCTATTTTCAGCGTACCTCTCACCCAGTTTGAACTGGGCAAACTGATAATCACACAGTGTGTCTGACAGGGAAATACTATCATGTGTCTGTCCCAAGTATAGATGCTATTGAGCTGTGTATTTGCACACTGGTGTTACAGATGGGGGAATTTGATCTGTCCTACATAAAAAGAATGACAAGCAATGTCACATACTTCTCTCTCTTCTATTTTGTCTGGTTAAGAGCAAGCTAAAACCTAGCTAAATATCAAAGTACTACACCTCTGTTGCCCCAGTTGGCCAGCTGAAAGGCATAGACAGATTGACTCATAGATGACCTGATTTCTTTCTTGTCATTTGGCAGGGTGTAGCTTGGAAGTGGAATGAACACAAGCATCAGGGCCTATTGGAGAAGAGCAAGCTGGAATGAGATATAGCTTCACCAGCTCCTTTGACATTTTAGCCTTTCTGCATCCAATAAAGTAAAAAAGCTCAGGGTTTACAAACTCTCATCCACAGCAGAAGGATCCCTTCCATCAAACTACTTGGCATTTTTGTGATGAGGCCACGAGAGAGACTGAGCAGCATTGCCCAAAATTCTCATGATACTTAGAGGAGAGCTCTCACTGTTTTATCATGCATAAATGGTACTATCAGTTTGCTGTGCTGGTATTATTCTGATTTCAGAAACTGAACAAAGACTAGAGCAGAACTGCAAAAAAATGTACTACTGGAGCATCAATGGTGTAGAGAATTGGACATTAAAATAATAGCCTACTCAGGCAGTATTTCTTTCTAGACCATTTAAGGATCTCCGCTCCAGCACTTTTCAATTGTTTCTGCCTGCTCACATAGCCACAGCTGAAATAATGACATTTCTTCACTCATTCCTGAACGAAATGCTGTCTATATATAGCATTTAGCTAGAGTGACTTGCAGGTTTTAACCATGATTCTGTGCTGCTTCTTTTCTCATTTTTGTCCTTTAAAAAAACCAGAAGGAGATTGTACTTTAGCCATACATACAGTTAGTCAAGCCAGTGACAACGTGATGCACGTGTCATTACACAAGCAGACCTCGCAAGTGCTTTCTCCTTTCCCTGTCTCTGTGTGATAGTTGGGCGGCTCTGCTGTAAGTAATTGCCCTCAAAATGCTTCCCAAATTGATGTGACAAACTTCACCTTGGGGTCAGCCACAGCAGTGGCTTGTCACAGGATCCATTTATGTCAAGTGTTGAACTGGAATGTTCAGAAATGGAATTTCAGCCTGGAACTGTTCCCTACATGAGCACACTAAATGTGAGGCTCATGGGGTTATATTAACCTTCCCACCCAAACTACCAAAACAGAGAAGATTACATCTCTGGCTGGAGGTGAAGGATGCAGGTCAGACTACCCTTGGGAGGTGGTAATTTATCACTGCAAAAACTGTTACAGAAGAACTTAAGTAAAATATTCAATGGAAAGGACGGGATAATGAGAAACATGTTGAAGAGAAAACCCTCACATAGTTTTCCTTCATATGAATAAATAAATTTCCCTATCATAGAGGCATATAACTTGATAAATTTCATATTTAATGAGATAATTGCAGTGGTCTACCTGGAAATCATTCACAGCTCTTAATATGCTTGTCTTAATAGCCCCTCTATGAGAGAAGAAGAAAGTGTTACTATTCCAGTATTGCAGAGAAAGAACCAGGGCAAAAAGAAAATATGACTTGTTCAAGATCACAGTTGGTGTTTGTTATTCATGGCAATGTCTTCAAGTGCCTATGATACAATTCCTTGCTGAGACAAGGAGGCAATGGTAGTAGCATTATTATGTAAAAAATTCTTTTGCTTTGAAATTAAATTTCTGGGGTTGTTTTTTATTGGTGTTTTTGAGGGGTATTTTAGGGTTTTTTTTGTTTGCTTGTTTGATTGTGGGTTCTTGGTTCTTGTTGTTTTGGGGTTTGGGTTTTTTTTCAGATTTTGTATTTACTTTTGTGAGGCCTCATGCCATAGGAAACTTCAAGGACTTGCATTTTCTGGTTGAAAGTATACAACTGGATAACTATTTATTTGTGTTAGCTCTAAGATATCAGAATATTTTTCTCAAAATTAATGCTGTAAGCCTATTTATATCCTATTTATATTTATACTCTTTTGCAGATGATGGCAAAGGAAAGCTTTTTGTTTTGGTTATCCTAAGGTAACCCAAGAGAGATGCAAAGCCCCAACAAGATAAAAAAAGTATATTCTACTTGCAGACTGTGTATTAATTTTAAAAATGTAGGAATGGAAAGGGCTAATAGAAAGTGTTTTCAGGATTCCTCAATTCCTTTAAATAACAGTGTACATTCACAAACCTTGTCTCCAAATATGGTATCATGGATTTATTGCTGTGTGATTTCTTCCTTTACAACACTCCGGAACATTTAAAAGTTTCCAAGACATATTGTTGGATGTGTATCTCTGAGTATCTGTATTGAAAAGTAGCAGCTGCAAAGATCACTGGCTTTTTGCATTGAATTGGAATAAAGGAAAAATGAACTATGTTGATTAGATTGGATTTATTGATGTGTCAAAGGGCCACTGCAAATGCTGAGCTCTCCTCTTCATACATGCTTTAAAATACTGATATATCTCCTTTGTGCTTTTAGAGTGGCAAGATGAAGCTGGCTTGTTTCCTTTCTGGTATGACTGGAAAGAAAAATCAACTTTTGCTTCATCTGAAACCCAGAAAAATCTCAGTGTTGTCAAGCTCAGTGAAAAGTAGGAGCTGAATTCTTGCCTCTGATTAAAGCAAAGAACTTCTGCCTGCACACACTGGCTAATAAGGACAACACCAAGCACAGGGGTTCACTGTTGTCCCGATGGAACTAACTGAAAATTCACTTCCTGCATTTCAGCCTTTATCATTTTGGTTTAAAACCAAACACTGCCCATTGAAAGAGTGTCTAATGTAAAATGTAGGTGAGTGCTTTCAGCTTTAGAGGGCTAGCATAGAGTGGAATGTAAAAATGTTCTACATATTGCCTGTGTTCTCTGACATCTGTCTCCTTGTCATTTTAGTTCATTGCCTTTGTGTGGCTCTCAGAGCATTTTAGCCATATTAGTCTTCCTGACATACAGATGCAAGAAAACATAGCTATACTTGTTAGTGGCAAATGGACTTTGGAAGAAATGTGAGTATTAGTTTACATCAAATAAGCAGGATTTCTGAAGTGATGAAGTGTGGGGAGTTTTCATGAATTTGAAGGAGCCAGAGCTGCCAATTATTCATTTCTACAGGACTCCTACTTCAGACACCATGTGAAGGTTAATCCATTATGAAACACTTTTCCTCCTTACTTTTCTAAACAGTATCTAAAGATTGAAATGATCATCAGTAACTCTTTTTTGTGTGGGTAGTAGAGGAGGAGAATTTTTTATGTCAAGTATACACTCCTACATATGATGTTATTAGGAAGGTTAAATACATAGTGACTTTCTAGGTACAAGTTTAATTTAAGGGAAAGAGGTTATTCAAAGTCAGTATCCAAGAAGTAACTTGCTTTTCAGCTTCTCAGAAAAGATCATTTGCTCTCAAAATAAGCCTATCTTTTAACTGTGTATAAGGCTTTTACATTTGCTGAATTAAGGGTAAAAAATTGCTTCACACCTGCCTTGCTCATCAGTTTAACTTGAGGGTGCTAGGAGCTGAGCAAGAAGTCAAATTTACAATGAGGGCTACTGTTAATTTCCCAACAATCGTGGCCTATCCCACTGTGTATGATGAATTGCCATAACACTGCAATTACACTCCAATTCTCCTCTGCTGCTGTTTGGTCTCCTTGTGGAACAGTCATCCCAATGAACTGTCTATTTACAAAATCTAAAAAAACCTTGAAGGAAAAAGCAGCAAGGTTTTTCTTGCTCTTTTCCATGGGCAGCATTCTCTTGGCACATGTTCAGAAATGACTGTTGCTTGCAGATGAGAAATGCTTTCATTATGCATTCAGCAAAAATATTACCATCATATGTGTCAAAATCTTGAACACATACAGATGGCCACAGTGATAGAAACTAATTGATGGTTAAGATAAAAATAAGTTTTTTGATTTTTTCCATTTCTCAATGTACTTAACAGAATTAATTTCAAATAGATAAAAACTTAATGATAACCTATATTTGCTCATTTTTCTGAACATATCACAAAGACCATTAAGTGAATGCTACACTTCAGTATTTAAATATATTCCCCAAACTTCTACTGGAATTTAAGATGACAGGAAAGTTGTGTTCTGTTCTAAATGTGTCTCATTTATCTCATAAGATAATTGTGAATTTTTATGGTATTTGGCTTGCCTAAGAGGTTTTTCTGTGTGATTATTTAGTAGACTTTCATAGCTTCACTAACTGCAGTCAGTGTCATGCTCCAGCTAGGTACCTGAAATTCTTTAATATTTCAGCTGCAACTTCAAGAGCCAAAATAGACATACCTTATATCTAGATGCAAACACAAAGCAAGAATGTTTGTGCAGAAGAGTTTAAAATATTATCACATCAGTTTAACATTTATGTACAATTTGCAGAAGGAATTTTAGAGGAATTATTTTTTGCTTTTCCAAAAGCAGGATCCCACTTAGTTTCAATACAAACGTAAATCACAATTCACACTCTCATTTTGTGGAAATTTCATACAAAAGTGTTAAAAAATGCAGATTATTTGCATTTTCAGTTTCACATGACAATGCAATCTGCTACCTAATCTCCACATTTGGGAATAAATAGAAGACAAGCAGGCACCAATGAATAGACGGTTTAAAGGGCATTTTGTAGTAGAATAAAATTCCTCTCTATCTCATTACAATTAAATTTCATTGTAAGTTCATGTGTTTAGAACCTTCCCAGGGAGAGAATGTGAGTGAGGCCAGGCCACTTTCAGTGCTCCTCTGTTCTACAATGTGGTTTCACAACCAAGGAAAACTTTCTGCACCAAAAGCATGCCTCAGTCCTTTGGACTGAATATCCTTAGTTCTGTTCTTACTAAGATCAAGCACATGTTTAAAACGATGGTGTGAAACTGAAGCAAGCCCCAAGAACAGTAGCCACATTATATGGAACTGACAGTTTTTGAAATGACACAAAACCAGTGCATCCGTGTCTGCATCACTGGCTGACTGGCTTCATAGAAACTGAGTATTCAGGAGGAAACCATTTGAACACATTCTTGTTTCTAATGCTAAAAGCAGTTGAATTCCAAGCACTGAGAGGAAAATTCTAGTATCACTGAGAGTTTGAGTAGACTGAGGGCTTGAGATTATTTTATTCTTCTTTGGATTTAATTTTCACTCAAACCTGGTCAATGTGTTCCTTGTTAATGCTACTTTATTCTAAATAAGCTGACCATTTTTTGTCCAGCAATGCCTTTCATTATGGACTTCTGACCTGATAAGTTCCAGTGTTACCTTTCTTTTCATGCTTTCTGGGCCTATATTACTGGATTACTAACTTACCTACATGAATAATTACCCTATTTTACTCCTATTATCTTTGTCATGTTTGGGTGGAAAATCTCAAGTAGAGTGGCAGAAGCAGCCTGCTCTGCAGAAATTGCAGCACTGTACTCTACAAGCATAATAAAGTAGTTCAGAGCAACCTGCCAAAATCTGTAACTCCTGTTCTTACATCTAGGAGGTCTGTTCTGGCTGCACACTTCAGAAAGACAAACTGCCTTTCCTTTTTCTCTCTGCAGAGATGTTCAGCCAGCTGGAGATATATTGTGCCCTCTGGGCTGCTCCCTATTTGTCTCAATGGTTTCTGTTAAGATTATTTTGTCTTTAATGAGTCTTAAAAGCTTGACATGTTAGAGTTTTTAATTTCATTTTATTTGGTTTTTTTAAAATACATAAATAAAGATCATCTGTGGTAGTTGCATGAAAGAAACAATAGATTGAAAGAATTGTTCACAAATAACTTGTCTTCAAGAAAAACCTTTGATGGTTATTCTCCATTGAACAATCAAATTTTGCAGGATACAGGGGAGTCAGTGTATGCAGCATATCAAGGCAATGGAGCATCCGGAAATATTTTTTCTTTAATATTTAAAGGGAAATAATGCTCATAAAAATTCTTGCAAAATATTGAGGTCAACTTCTTTGTGAAGATACAAACCACAAACTGACAAAAAGTATGAGGTGGAGATTCAGTCCTGGAGTTTATTGTACAAACACACTCTGTCAGGTGTATTCAGCTGACTTTCAAATTGATTTCTGTGGTGAGTACTATTATTTGTGTTGATGGGGATTTGAACCAGGAAAACCTCTTTTAAAAGCACAGATGGCTGAATGTGGTTGCTGCCTCTATCTGGTGTGATATCCTGAACCAACTCTGATAGACAAGAAAAGCCTGATGCACCTGACAGAGTATTTGCTGTTGCCAAAAAAAGTCTTCCAATTCTTGATAAAATTATGCTTAGGTGAAACTGGTGCTTATTATAACATGATGATTTTCATCAGAGCTGACACAGTGATTTTAAATCAGAGTATCACCTTGTTTACATGGGAAATGCTTCTTTTAAAAAAAATACAGCACATCTGTATGTGCAGTTTAATGATGAACTTTTAATTGCCATTCAGTGGGTATTAACAGAACCTTTTGTAATGAACAAACTAGGACAATACAAACTATCTTCTAGAGAAGGAAGAATTACTGTGTTTTCTCCCCCATTGATGCCTCCTTTTAATGCAGTCCTGTGAACAAGAGGAAGTGGGAGTTGCCTCGGGTATGAGGTTCTGTCCCAGCTGTGACATGAGGGAAGAGCACTTAAGTTGTGGGATGCTCTATGACCTGTGTGAATATGCTGCTATGTTTGGAAGTTTACCAGGATCTGAGATTTTGAGGAAACATACACTGTGCCTAGTTTCACTGGATCAAAGCTTTGTCCCACTCCTTGGAGAACTCAGAAGCATGACAACAAAGTGTTTTTCCATCCCTTTGCTCCTGTTCATGCTTTCTAGAAGAAAGGTGTTGATCCAACTGTTTAGTTTGTAGCCAAATAAAGAGCTGCACATTACCAAAACCACCAAAGGGGATTTCCAGTACAAATTTGCAATTTCAACAGCTCTTTGTTTTGGGAAAGGAGTTTTTTGCTGATGAGCTGAACCAAAGCATATTACAAATTATAATTTTTTGTATGTGTTTAAGAGGGTTTATTCCCTGGCTTACTGGGAGAATTTTAACAGAAAATATGTACTTGTTCAGCGACTCTCAGTATGCCTTTTCTCCTCATCAAGACACAACTATTTTCATAGGATTTTTATTTTCCCAAAGCCTGTGAACCATAAAGATAACAATCTCACTGAAAATTTGAAAGAGCATGAAATGTATACAAAATAGAATGAAAAAGATTGCCTGGAATAAACACTGATAGCATAGTAAAGCAAAATCATTGGAGATTTCTGGAATATTCATCCCCAGTACATTGTCCTACCTTAATATATTGAAATTAATCTATTATTTTAGCATAAAAAATATATGCTTGTGTGCCAATGTGAAGTGTTTGTGTATATGGAAAGTATACTTGAACATATAGTTTCCCCTGTAAAAAAAATACTTAGGGATTTTTACACTGAGCTTGGTTTGCAAAGCTGAATTGTGGAAGTTTTACTTTTTACCTAATTTTCAGAACTGAAATTAGAGAGTATTCAACAGAAGGGAAAAATTCAAAACTTTTGGAAAAGAGAAAAAATAAAAGAAAAAAACCAAATAATTTAAACTACACTCACATAACAAACACCATTAACAAATAGAATACACCTATACACACAAAAGAATAAAAATAGATGTAATCATTGTAAAATAATTTAAATGGAAATATTTACTAAGGACATTGGAAGGTCAACTGTCAAATTGTGCAATATGAGATATATTTAAGTCTCCTGGTATAAGGACAATTCTTGCTTCAATAGACTGTTTGCCTTGATGAATTCCCTGTTTAGTGTTATTCTGCTATTATCTCTTAATTTAGTTATCTTAGATTTAAAATTTGAATTCAGCACAAGTATACAGGAATAGTGTAATTCATAAAACATGCTCTCGTGATTAAAGAGAAGAGATGCATTCCTCAGCTAATCTTTCTGGGCAGAAGCAAATTTTTAAAATTAAAATCTGTTCATAAACACAAATAATTGAAGGGGCCTGCAAGCATATTTCTGTAGTCTCCTTACTACATATATCCTGATATGGAAAGCAGATGACTTAGACTGTATGCAAAGCAGAAGATTTAACCTCACAGCACTTTCAAGCCAGGAGGAGGGTAAGAGAGAGGTTCTGAAGCAAAAGTTAAATCATGCAAACCAGGATGTTCAGAATTCACAGTCTCTGAAATCTTCCTGCCATGCTGAGGGCAAAATTTAGGCAGAAAAGAAAAGCTGCAATGCATGGCTGAGAAATGAGATAGGTTCTGATTTACAGGGAACAAGGGGAAAAAGAAAACACCACCAAAAAAAATCAAGCAGAAAACCAAACCCAACCAAGAAAGCCCATTAAACAAAACCACCACCAACAACAAAGAAAGCAAAATCCAAAAAAAATAACTTAGAAACAGAGGGAGTCCATACAAGTAGGGAATAAAGACTTCATAAAAACAAAGTGGAAACCAGCTGCTAATGCTTTGTATGAACGTGCTACAGGGGGCATTTTAAGGAGGAAAAAAGAAAGAAGAATGGAAGAAAAACATCAAACATTAAAGAAACCACCATTTGAGATGATGGACCCTCTAGGAATTAAGACAAAATCATTCTTCTGTATTTTGGTAAACAGGGTGGTCCAAAGTATAACATTTTTACCGGTGATGTAGAGTGTATTTGAAGACTCTGTATCAGAAGCTCTCCTCAGACACACACCTCCTGCCCTAAAAGAATAAAATTAGGGTAGTTAAACTGAATCATAGAGTCATAGTCAAAAAATGGCCTAGGCTAGGTTAGAATGGACCTTAAAGATGTTCTAATTTGAGCCTCCTTGTAGGGGTCAGGAACATTTCCAGTAGACCAAGTGGAAGGGTCCAGTAGATCCAAAGACTCCTCCAGCCTGGCCTAAGGTGAATGGACAGGGAGGTTGTTAAGAACAAAACGCCTGCCTTCATAAAGCTGAGTTCTGTCCGACTGAGGGTCTCAGACAAGGCCACAAGCACTGGCAGGTTAAATGCAAGTGTATGCCAAAGTAGGCTTTGAGAAAAAAAAATTGCAAAGACATAAAAAGTAATAATAAATTCTTTTTCCAACACATCAGGAGCAGAAAGCTTGCCAGAGAAGTGTGAGAGCCAATAGATAAGCAAGGCATAAAAGCATTTGCCATGTACAAACTTAGGGAAGTTTCCATGCTGAAACTCTTCTTTTTAGAGGAGGTGTTAGAGAATCTGTCACAAACTGAAGTGTTAGTGGAACAGATTATAGAACAAATTGACAGAATACTCGAACCACCAGAGCTGGATGGCACCTGCCCAAGTTCTAACGGAATGCAAACGTGAAATGGCTGAACTATAAAAATTCATAGCCAGACTACATAAATTCTCACTTAAAGCCACCTAGGTATAAGGTGCAAATGGGAAGGGCAAGAAGACTTTCAACAAAGAGGTTCAGAGAACAATACAAAGGTACAGAAAAAGATCAAAGTTTTGCAACAGTTGCAGCATGATGAATGATTAAGCAGATCAGCACTACCCTGCCTGCAAAAGAGGCAACTGCCATGACACTGCAGAAAGGAGCATGTTACAGAAAGTATGGAAAGTTGGTCATCATTTTTTCTAAGGCTTGAATAAGCAAATATCAAATTAAACTAATTTGTGTGAGATTCAAAGAAAAAATTTTCAAACAATCATTACTTTAGTTGCAAAGCCTTTTATCTTATGAGAAAAGCTGAGTTTGTTTGGTTTTTTTGTTTTTTTTTTTTTTGGGTGTTTTTTTGGGTTTGTTTGTTTTTGGTTCTTTTTGGTCCAGATTTGACTTTTGTCCAGTTGGGAAGATTTTTGTTTCCTAATTGGATAAATCCCATGTGAGAACAAAGAAACAGACTGGTGGCTAGGAGAAAAAAAAAATTCAGAAAAAGATTTAATTGATATGTTTTAAATAAAGAGGAGGTCACTGAAGGAGGATGTAAGTTCTCAAGTACCTAAAAGGCTATTTTCCTAGAGCTAAGGGACTATTCTCCATGTCCTCCAGGGACAAAAAGGAATAGGTTTCTCTCTGCAAACTAATTAATAGCAGGAATACATTTCTAATGGTAGAGAAGCACTAGAAGAGATTCCCTGGAGACTCAATAGAGCCTCTACCCTTGGAAGGCTTTTTAAACTGACAGGAGTACTGGATGATTATACACTGATAGGAGGATGGTCTACATTGCTTGTTGAGGGATATCTAATCTTTTATCTGTTCTGTTGCTATTTTTCTCTCCTCAAAGTAAGAGAAGAAACATTATTTCCCCTTTTACTTTGGCTTTTTCTGACTATTCTTTCATGCATTTATTTAACTTGTTGACCCATCTGCCAACTTTCTATGGCTATCAATGTGATCCATTATTTCCCAGATCTGAAAAAGTATGTGTGAGATGTAGACATTCTGCAAGATAACAGCTGTCTGTGACTGACAGATGTCCTAACCAAACAAAAATGGATTCTCCAAGCCAATTTAAATAGTAAGGAAGTATATCGTAGTCAGATGAATGTTTTGACTGGCTAATTGTTGTATTATTTACACAAAGACTTCAACGTGCTTTGATAATATAGTCCAAGCATTCCCAAGCAAAGATCCTCAATCTAAAACTAAATGCAGTATATCAATCAAATTGCACTTAATCAATGATATTCTATCTGTTTTCTTACCCCAGGACATCCATTTCTCTATCAGTCCATCTGGTAGAGAGGGCCATGTGGTGCTCTAAAGCAATGAGCACACGCTTAATAGACCAGTTTCAAAACCAAGTTAACAACCTGAGAAGAACATTTTGATCAAAGCATTTAAAATTTTGGCCTGAGATTTTTTTTTTTAATGCCAAAAAATGTTTCTTAATTTAGGCCCTTGAAAGACATAGATTTGCTTTCCAATATCCTGGATTTGACAGACAGTGGAAGACACCCATAGGATATGTGGGTGCTGGCAGTGAAGCCAGACCAGACACTTCCAATAGAGGTGTCTAAATATGGATTAAACCGCTTCTCTTGAGGCACCCAAATTTGAAAATGACTGGCTGCAATCCCCACTGGAGCAGCTCACACCACTCTCTACAGGGACTGCATGCCAAAGTTCTAGTAGCAATTGTTTTAACTGGAAAGAGTTCAGATTTCATTTTTCTGAGAGAAAACTGGCCAATCCCAATTATGGAAACAAATCTTCAGCATAAAACTTTTAAAAAACACAGAAATTCTCCTGGGGAAGTTACTAGCAGGGCAAAACTAGCTTTTCCAGAAGAGCTGACAGTTGTTTACATTTTAATGCAGAGGAATCCAGCAAGTCTGCAAGTTTATTTTTAGTAGCTGTAAACTGAGTTATTTAACTCCTTTTCTTCTGTGACTGGAGCTGAGACATAAAAATGATTAACATAATGGCCAACTGGTGCCTGAGCTTATGCTAGAGTTCAGATAATGATGAATACTGTGTAAATAAGAAAGCAGTAGGATTCTTTCACATTATATTTCTTGTGATGTCTCATCCAAATATTTGCAATCTGACAGCCTCTGTGCTTAGAATAGCTCTGGTTGCCACAAAAAATGCTGGGTTGCTATCCCTGCGCAGGATGAATCTGCTTCCTTCCTTGTGGAGTAAATCTGGCAAAGAATATTTTGTTACCAGTGTCCTGGCTTCATCACTGGAGCACAAGTCCTGCCAGATCCAGTGATGAAAGCTGTGGCAGCTGCTCTGTCAGGGCTGTGAGCTAGCAAAAGCCAAAAGCAACTCAAGCTTCCCTGCAATAGGATTATGAGAGACCCCCTCCGCTCAGGTCCCCAGAAGTGCGGAACTGTGGCAGTCCTAGGGAAAGCACCCCAGGCAGCTTGAGCTGCTCCCTGCTCACATCAAAGCCAGCAGTTCAACACTGCTGCTGCTAGTCCTGTGTGCTTGTCAGAGAAAGGACTTTGCTGCACTAAATTAATTCCTTTCTAAGTGTGAAGAACCTTCCTGTAAGACAGCAAACTTGCAAAGCTGGTGTAGAACTGGGATTCTGGTGTAAAATCAGAATTGCCTCAATTATAAACCAATCAAGTCACAGGAGCTCAGTTGGGAGATCATGTTTTCTAAAAGAACAAACCTGCCTTTTCCTCCAAATCCACTCTTAGGGATTGCATCCAGGGAGCAGTCAGAACAGCGAGTGTCAAAATCATTTCACCAAGGAACCATATCATGAAAAAGTGCTAATGTAGGCATAAAGGAAAAGACATTTCTAAATTATGCACATTGAGGAAGATAAACCATCAGGTTTTACTATACTACCATGTATGTGTATATGGTCAAAAAATAGCTCTAACCAAAAGAAGGTGAGAGGCAGTCACATAACTTAAAATGGATGGCTAGTACCTGCATGGTTTGGCTTCTGTTCTTAACTAAGATGCACACTTCTGGCCTTTTCTCTGGCACATTATTCAACTTCAGAGTCTGTTTCCAGATATATCTCCAAAGTCATGCAATTTAATTAGCTAGCCTCCAAGGGGGCTGGAAAAATATTTATGAAATACTTGCAGATGCTTTTGATCCGGAAAGCACAGCAGAAGGGCAAAGCAGTATTTACATAGGGTTTGACATGAATTGCAAGCAATCTTTGCGTTTGGTTTTAAAGGGAAAGCTGAATTACATTGCAAAGCCTTGAACTATTCTGTCAGAAAGCACAGAAAAACATGTAGCATATTTGGTAACCAAACCCTCTATTGACAAAGATCTTACAGGTCTTTCACATTTCCCACTGTTATGACCAAATCTATTCAAAGTTTGTCAGAAAGAAATGCATCTGAAATCATGCTTATGTCAGGATAAAACCTCTAATATGTCACTGATTCTGTACACACAATCACACAAGGGGAATTTTGTATTGCATACCTTATACAGCCTATTAAAGGCAAGGAGGACAATTTGGATAGATTAGTCATTTTCTTATCTCACTAACACAAAGTCTTTATTGGTGAGACCCATATCAATCAAGCAATTCCTGAATAACTGGTCTTTGAGAGAAGTTAATATTAACAGGCTAATGCTACCTATGTATCTCTTTGTTCTTTTCACCTGCATTCAGAATAGCAAGAGTAGGCAAACCATTGTTAAGGATCAAATATTAATCCACTGTGTCATGTGAAATTTGGACAAAGAAATATACAGTATTTTCTGAGGGTTTTTTTTTTTCTATGATCTTAATAGAGAGATGAGAAAGGTGAAGAAACCTGAGTTAAGATTTTTCTTATAAGTTTGGGGTTTTTTCTTTCTCTATTTAGCCAAAAAAACCCCAAAATCCACCAACAGTTGTTGGAATTGCCAACAGTTATGAGCTGAAGAGTTAAACATAGTCTGACAGACACTGGCAACACAACTCAATATAACTATTGCCAGGCCACTGTCTTTGCATTGTCATTTTAGTCCCACAGTCTTGTCTATAGCCCCATATAAGTGGATTCCTACAGATCTTCAATTGGCAGTGATGTTCCCTCAGCTTAAGGAAGTGGGCTGATGGGTATGAGCTCTGAAATTAGAAAAAGTTGTGTTTGATAATTTTAAATTACTTGCCCAAAATAACCATCATTCCAAGAGGAACCTGATTCACATCATGTTAGATCATGCACATCCATGAAAGCCAAACTCTTCCATACAGTCTGAAAGGAGGGCAGACTTGTCTCTAAAGGTTGGAAAGCTCAGGTCTTATTTAATGAAAAGCCTTCATATCACAAAGTCTCAGTACTGAGATTTTAGAGTGAGAAAGGGAAAAATGGGCTGCATTTTTGGATAGCACATGACAGAAGTTTTATTGCAAGGAAAAGCATCACCAAGTTTAAATTATAGCAAGTGTAAATCTGTGCCTGTTTTAATATTTCATCCCCAAACACAGGAACTTCAAAAAAGTATGTTGTAGGATGGATTTAATAATCACTTTCAGTCAAAGGGTTTCTCCCTGTGAAGAGCAGTTCAAAAGGATTTACTGTGTAATATCCATTTAGACCTATCACCAACCTGACTACACAGGACATCACAGTCAGTAAGAAAGCTTCTTTGTAGCTTTAAGAAAACTTTCTGATTGAAATATTTCCGTTCTATTTTCTTTACTGAAGGTTAACTAAGTTCAGTATTCAGTTAATACATCAAATGCAGAAAAACAGTACTCCCAAATGATTGAGGTAACTTTTCTTTAGAAAAGGACAAGAAGGGCACTGTAGTTGTGGGAGCGATGCACAGTAAAACTACTTCTTTAAAATGAAAGCAGTTCCATGGTCTCCCTAACATGTTAATAATGGGTGACAAATAGTAACCTATTCAATTCTTTAAAAAAACCCTGACAGATGGAATCTATGTGTTTTAAATTAGGTTTGGTCCAATAATGAAAAAAAATGACAGTGCCAACTGTCAAATGCAAAGCTGCCATTCCTGGTAGAAAAAAAATCACTTGTCTGAGGCTAACTTAGTCAGCACTAAAAGATACTTATTGTTTGGAATGCAAATATAGCAGAACAATAAAACGACAGAACATTACCATGTAAGTGCACAATTTAAGATTTATCAAGTGACTCTCTAAATTTCAAGGTAATGAGAAACAAATTACTAGAATATGTATAAACTTTCTTATTGGACAGGTAAACTTATTATCTTAGAAAGTACTTCAAATACACAAGATAAAAGCTATCAAACTAATTCTGTACTCTTTTTATACAAGAGCACCATCTTCTACATTCATAACTGTTTAATGTCTCATTATTGTCTTTTATAACTCATGTACTTTTAAGATGAAATCACTTGAGCCATAAAAAGGTCCTGAGATTAAACCTCTGCTACTTGTTGCACAGCTTGTCCCTCATTAAAATAGAGTAAAACAATCAGAAGATGGTGGTCAGGATGTAATTAAGCATAAATTCAGTTTGTGGAAGAGGCAAAAGTAAGCAATTGTATAAAATTTGCTAGGAGATCCAATAAATTAAATATTCATCTGTTCCAAAGCCTAAATACCCACAACAGCGGAGCAATAGTTGAAATGGGGAAGGAGGGTTACTATTGCATGTTTTTGACTGGCTGGTTAGAGAAGTGTGTAAGAAAAAATGGAATATGAAGAAGGGCAAGGTTTAGAAGGTAAGCTCACAAGTGGATCACTCAGCAGACTCAGAATAAACATAGATAGACTCTTAGAATGAAGAGTTGTAAAACCTGTAGAAGTGGTTTTCTGCCAGAAAGAATTTTTGCTCCTTTTCACCTCTGTTAGCTGGTCTAAAGATTTTATTTCTATCCCTAAATCTTGCCAATTCCTCCCCCTTTACTGCTTCTATATATCAAAGCCACTCCACTCCCCCACCATATCAGGGCAGGCACTGTGTGCAGCAAGACTTCCTACTACTGCTGGGCAGTACAGACAATTCCACAAATCCTTTTAGTCTTGTTTTGTTTTGCATGAAGCCACTGGTTAAAGACCATAAATGTTATAATTGTGAAATTAATATTTCAGTCGTACCTACAGAGATACACATCTTTTGTTGTAGGTATTGTTAATAGAATAAAAGGCAGTAAGTGGCTACTCATATAAGAACTGAAACCAGTGATATTTTTATTAGGCAGGTAATTTTCTATTTTGAAATTCAGTAGTTCAAATTACATTGCAAACTGTCTATCTTTGAATATATTTTTACTGAAATATCACATGCAATAACTTTGCCATTTTCCTGGTTCTCTCTTACATTTCTCCATGGACAAACTGAATGGCCTGTGTGCCACAAGAATCCTCCTAACAAGTATTAGAAAATTATATTCCTTAATAGCACAGTCTCTCTAATGTAACTTGCAGCAGGGTTTGCTTGTATTTTGAGTACAGTGAGATGCAAAGGATACAAATAAAAGCCAGAGGAAAAAGGTACACCAACGAAAATCAATTAAGGGCCTCAGCCTTTCCCTTAACTCCAAAAATCCTGAGTGGTGCTGTTGTTCAAGGGTCTGAAGGCTCCACTGGGTAATAGCTTTGCTGTGTAAGGCACTATATTGACACGTAAGGAGACAGTTCCTGCCCTGGAGAGTTTGTCTGTTTACCCAAATTAAATAAAACTTGCATTCCCTTTAATGTGACCTTTTTTCCTTTCTTCATTTTAAATGGCTTTAAATGTATCATGCTGGGGACAAGTTCTCTGTGATATTTTTATTTTGAATCAATGTTTCTGTGAAGTATTGCCTTTTGGGCTTTAGAAAAGAAAGACATTCTTAGCCAACACATACTGCATGAATTTTTCATGATCCTATAGCAAGTAACAGTATCACATGCTGGCACATATACCAAGCAGTATTATTTTTGTTTGAATACATGAACACAAATAAAGGATTTTCTGAAACAGAAGAAACACCATTCACTCTTTGCTGTGTCTCTTAGTGACAAAGGAAAAGCAAAATTACTTCAGCCAAAGTGGCTTGCTTGCATTCCAAGCGCTCCACTTCTCTAAAAGGACAGGAGGCTTCTTTTAGATATCAAAGGGTTGGTATGGTGTTACTTGTCTGCGAAAAGGTGAACAAACTTTTCCACAATGTCTTACATGGATATTTGAGAAAGGGAGAGCTCACAAGGAGATGACAGTGGAAAGCGCAATTGCTGCACACAAACTCTCCTGCTGGCTTTTGTGTAGTGAGAGCTGAGCCATGCCCTTCACCACACACCATGCACTGTCGGCAGCTGTGTGTAACAATGGGGCCACACGTTGTAAGTGAGGTCTTGGTGTCAGGATTGGTATCCATTTCTTCCATTTTTCTGCCCATCAGGAACACACATCATCTCTACTCTAATCAACAAGGAGCTTTACTCTCCTTGATGGAGAGTCATGATATAAGAATAAGCACAGCATTAACTGGTAGCTAAAGATAGGGAGTGGAGTAGGAGTGCTGATTTAAGGGATTATGAGGAATGTAAATCAGAGCATTATTGAAACCCAGGGGATGAATTAAATCCTGGAATATATACTCTCAAACGTAGCTCCTGAAATTTATGTTTCACTGAAATAAAAATAATAAAGAACACGTTCTTTGTAACAAGAACCCACTTTAACTCATATGTAGCTACAAATTCTAAAAATCCACTCTATCAGGTTTATAAGCACTTCTAGTGTTATATCAGAGATTTGAAGAGGTTAAACCAAAGGCTGCAAATAGAAATCGCAGGAGCATACATCACTGTTGAAACTGCTAATCTTTCAAAAGGCTTAACAGGAACAATCTTTCTCATATGTTCTCTTATCTTCTCATATCAATAGAGGTTTGTCTGAGTACTAGCCCAGAAAACCTCTGCAGGCAGAGATTAAATTAATTGTTAATATTGGAAAGCTATTTTCAATCTGCTGAAAGGTTTTAAACCATAGTTCAATGATTCCATTTCATTCCCTATGCCCTGAGGGCTGTCTCCTTTAGGAGGTGGGGAGGTGTCAAAATGAAAAGATCATTGATTAAGTATCAAATGTGTTTGCTCATGACTTCTTCCCCCACAAAGAAATGCCCTGAAGCAATATAATGCTTGAGCTTGAAGCACATCAGTTTTACCCTCTGTATCATTAAAGCTAAACAGCCCAGCGGGTCACCACACCGGGGCAATTCTACTGCCCTCGGTATAAGGGCTATTACCCAGGATCTGTTGGCCATTCTCCATTACCAGAGGAGGTATCCAAGGCCTTCCATCTACAACAGTTCCTGGGCTTCAGCTCCAAAATTATTAACAAGACATTGCACACTCTGGTACTGTAAAAAAAATATTGGAATTAAGGAATGAGTGTATAATTAGGAAGCATTGCTCTGAAACTTAAAAAAAAATACTGCATTTAGTCACAAATTTCTCCACAGTTTATCAAATTAGATGACTGGCTACTGAAACACTGGGATAAGGATCAGTGCCCAAATAAATTGCCATTCTCTAAGTACCAATACATGAACTGACTGCAGTTAATCATAGTCTGCTGGAAAGAGAGCCAAAATCATTGGTATCTGCTAAAGCAATGGCAAGGTGGCCGTTCCATTTATCTGTCAAAAGATCTCGCTTAATGATTCTTATTTTCTTGAAGTACTTCTGGTATCAACCTTGAATATCTACTAGAAGCAGAAAATACACAGATCAGCTGTCTACCACCCCTATCACTTGCATGCAGAACAGTAAATCTGAGATTATTAAGGTTCCTTCTAGTCTTAAAATTGATTTTGCAAGATTCTGTCTGTGTCTGATCTTAAAATTAAGCATTTTCTTTCTGCAGACAGGTACTTGTGCATACATGAACAATGGAACAGGTGAAATGGAAATTCTACTGGGGATGCATGGTAATAGTCTTTTTCTGTATCAATTATCTTTGAATGCATGGAAGCCACATGATAACAAGTTTTATTCTAGTCCTTGTTCTGAAATTCCCAGACAGCAGGCAAAACTCCAGCTTCTGTCCTTTTTAATGGATGTTGGGGAAACTCAGTAGCACATAAACACAGAAAGGGCAATGAGAGTGATTCTGTCCTCTTTCCTCAGAACATGAATGGAAGCATTTCCTGAGAACCCATGACTTCTATTTTTCATGCTAAATACAAATAATAATACCAAAATTGAGCTCTTGTTTCTCAACCTTGATTCCTGAACATAGGGAAATCATAACAATATTTTCTAAAGTCAGACTGAAAACCTTTGATAAGAAATGTTTTTGAGCCTGAAGCAGATGATTGCAGTTCTTAGATTGTCACCACCTTCATGGGTTTCCCCAGAAGTGCCAATCAGTGCAGCATCACTGATTTGAAAGGAAACAGACTGCTGTAAATCATCAGCATTGTTTGCTAGATTATTTTAGAATATAGGATGAGAGAGGAAAATATTACAAACAAAGAGTCTTCTATTCCAAGACATAATTTCTCATACATACGTTATATTCCCTAACAACTTTAACGCCTATATCATTCCAAACTGGACACTCTTCACAAAAGGCAGATGTTTAGCACTACAGTAAAATAAATTAGGTCCCTGTTGAAGTCCTTCAAGTTTCTAGATAGCTTTACAGCAAAAATTAGTAAGAATAGCAAAAATGTTTGTAGTTTTCAGTTTGCTCTTTCAAATTTCCCCCTGCTCATAATTATGAATCTCCTTGGGGGTTTTCTTTGGGAAGGGAAAAAGTGCAATGGACAGCTTTTTTATTTCCCGGGAGTGGTTAGAGCACCACTTCCTTTCCTTGAGGTAGCAGGGTTTCTGATTGACAAAAGCAAGTTTGAGTCCTCCTTTGAAGGACTCATTTTTGAATGGCTCAGAATTGAGCTATCAGTGTACCAGGTCTCTGCTAGGGTTTGGGCTTAATGACTCTGACACTCTTTGGCCCATGAGGTCTGGGAGCGTGGGACAAGTTCAAGACCTGGAATTGAACCCCTTCTGGGAAAGTGCATTGTGCTAACTGAGAGAGACTCCTGGGACAAACCACTTTAAATAGCATTTGTTTCTAAGTGCGATAGTTCATGTGAAAATGCATGCAGCACTAGCTCTTACAAATGTTTCACCTCAGAATGCATTCTGTATAAAGAACAGTCTCAAGCAGTTGCTGGATTTGCAGGATGTGGACAGGAAGAATAAGGAGGGAGCAAAAGTTCAGCTGCTCGAATATGTAGATAGAGAAGCTGGGTTTTCATTGTCTCCCAGTGCTCCCTCTCTCCTTCGGGGCTGCATAGGGGAATGCATGGGAGAAAGGGAGGCTGTAGCTTCCCAGAACACCGCAGCTGAAGCTTGCCAGACACATGGTGACCATCAGAAGGTTGCAGTGATTAGTCCAGCTATATAAATAAACATGGCTGAATTCTGCCCCAACAAAACATTGTTTGCTCTGCATGACTCTGCTGCACTGAGCACGCTTAGGTCAGTGCTGCATGGAAAAGGAAGAGGAAGGGATTGGATTAAAAACTCTCCCATATCGCAAAAGCCAGGAGAGAGAATTTTTGACTGGCTTTTACTTGACTGTAGGGGGCAGGAGAAATGCAAAAAATGCCCCTCCCACTGGGATTTACTGAACTTTTTGTACTGTGCTGGGGCTTTATGCAGTATTTACTATGGGCATAAGAGAGTAAACTTTAAGGTCAGCCCATCGTGGAGATGTGTGAGAGAGACCTTCCTCCTGCCTCACCCAGCAGTGAGTAGTACAACTGAGCCACTGAGGAGAGGAGATACTGAGAACTAAACAAATATATTTTTGCTTTTTCCATTCTCTCTTCCAGTTTCGTTTTGTTTTGTTTTTACTTGAAATTTGCAAGTAAACCTGGCTCAGCTAAAGTGTATTCATGGCCATCATAGCCTCTTTCAGGACAGCTGTTTATCTCGGGCATAGCATCCATGGGACCCACAAGCATCTGTATCTCTGTACCAAGTACATCTCTTCTTATAGCATGTAGAACACAGGTGAGAGAAGCAGCCTTGTACTTTGCTGGGAAAGTATTCACTGAGGAGTGGATCCTGAACCCTGACTGATGCTGTGCTCTTTACAGCTCTCTTTTTAATTAAAGCAGGTTCTGTTTTGCTCTTGTCAGTGACCAAGCTCATGGTCAGTGAACACATTCAGTACTGTTCCAAGGATTACTGTGAAGCTGTCCAAGGGTCTCCAGACAAACTGGTTTGTCTGCTGAAAGCAGTGAAGCAATAGTAGCAGCATGGGGCTGAGTTTACTGGTGGTGGGGCAGATAGGCTGACACAATTCTGCTAGTTTCAGGATGCAAGCCAGTATCTCATAATGCACTAGAGCACTGAAAGCCATTTTGAGTCTGGACTGCCCAAGTAGAACAGGAACAATGCTGTTTCTGGAATATGTGCTAACTGGCTGGGACTGAGCTGAAAATTCTTTCTTTAGCACCAAATCTTATTACAGAGATGCACTTTCTGTGCTATAAAAATGACCCAGCTTGTTTGGAGCTGAGCCAATGCACTTACAAGACATTCCATTACAAAACTAAGATTCATCCTACATCACCCTTTCAGACTATCTGGTAGTGTGTTTGAGGTCACTATTCTGAAGTACTTTACATCAGTTGACTGTAGACTTTCTGATTCTGGAGGATGAAGATTTGAAGCATGTCTCCCCTTTCATTTCACTGTCATATGAGATAACCTCAGCAAAAGGGAATGTGCAGATAAACATGTATGCCAGCATAGGGAACCATAGCAACAATAGTTACACTAAGAATGGAAATAATTCACAAGTAAAAGATATAAAATAACAGTATTCTGAGTCTATTGCAAGTTGCTGAATGTCAGGTTTGAGACACTTTCACTCCAGCTTATTGCTTTTTATAGCAAAATGCTGGAAATGTCATCACCATATTTAAAACCTGCCTCTTGATAGAAGGGTGCACATATCTGCCTCTCTGCAAGCATATTGTCTGATTTTAATTCAAATGCAACGAGAAAGACTTCACTGCAAAGACCTGGGTTTATGACTACTGAGGATTTCTCCTTGCTGGGGTTATGATATAATTGTCTGTGCACATCTTCATTACAATAAGTTAGTGTTCAGAAAAATGCAGCATCCTGCTCTGCTAATTCCTGTGATCACAGCTCCTATGGCTCATTCAATGAGCTCACATATTTCTTGCCGTTTCTTTTATATACCTGTTGCAGGGTGACACCATGTAACAGGATGGTTAGTTTATGTTGTCAGTGGGATTTCCTGTGCAGGGATGTCCTGTGCAGCACAGGCCTCCCCTTCCCCGCCTCTCACACACATCCACAAAGGTCATACAACATGCATCTAATACAGCTGTAAAACACTGGTCATGTTGTGGAAATTGAAGGGCATTGAGATGATGTCCTGATACTGGAATATCCCGAGGCTAGTTCTTTCTAGACTGAGAATCCCATGACTGAGAACAATTGAAAAGTATGATGTTAGTTCTGCTAGCTAATCTCAGTGGTCTCAACATCATTCTGTGCAGATGATTCACATGGAACACAGTTTTAGTTTACCTATGTTATATTATGTGTAATCCTTGATCATTAGGTATGGGGGCTTATTCCAAACCCCATATATTGTTAACAGTAATTTCTCTGAAAATGTTAATTATTAATTTCTTTTTTAAAAATTCCTTTTTCATCTTGCACTATGGTGTATATTGTTTTTGTCATCATGCACACACATTGCTGCTACTGTGATCAATAAGTAACAAGTCTGTTTACTGTTCATTAACTAGCCCTTTCAACTTCCCAGATAAATAGAAACAAAGAGGTTTTCAGGCTGTTTTGTTCCAGGCATCTTTTTCTTGTATTCTTCCAGTAAATGAATGGATAGATAGAGGTTGAAACTTTCATAGGAACAATTTGTTTGCCTGCTGCTTTGAACCCCACCCTCACAAAATGCATTATACCTTCAATTTTTTCCCATTTCTGTCATCAAGACACAGTCTTTGGGGTTTTTACCACCACATCCTTTCCAATTCACAACAGACACCAGAAGCTAGTGCTACTTTTACTATCATGACTGCCCCACACTCTGATTTATGATTTCTATGCTTTGAGAGGGTAAGCAGTATTTTGTTCTGTTAAAAAGGAAACATGAATACACCAATAACCAACAGCTGCAGAACAGCAGCAAAAATGTTTATGTGTTCAGAAATAAAACCTTGCAAGCTGATTAACTGGTTTAGCTCTCAATGTAATATCTCTTCTGTAAAAGTAACTTTTTTAAAGATTTAGAACTGTATAAAATAATGAGCTTAAAACTGAAATGTTTGCCTGGGGAAGTCTGCCTTATGAAATATTACTTAACAGGGATGCTAATGACTCACTTAGCTCTGATGTTCAGCTCCTGAAATAAAGGAAACAGAAAAACATAAGAAGACTATAGCTGCTAATAAAGTTAGCAACCCCACATACAAATTTTAAATCCCCTGCATTCTAAAATGCCAGTGAACTGAGGTCCTCAGGCTAGATGTAACAATAAGGTTTAACAGACTGGGAGAACACAGAATGTTTTATATAATCCGCAAATTTAAGAAATGATTGATAGGTTTTGAAAAGACACACACTGTTCCTGAATTTTAAACTTTTTCCAGTAATTACCACTGGGAAGGGATGACTAATTGCAGTACTCTCTGTGCTACACAATATACATAGCAGACATATACACTGAGGAGTTTTGATTTAGGTGTTCTCCATTTGGTAGAAGGAGTTAAGCTATTTTTGGAAAGAGACCTATGTGCCTGGAGGCTGTAGGCTGATGAAAGTCTTCAACTGTGCTTTGTAGAATCAAAACATTTTCTGATGCTGCTGTAAGTCAAAGTCAAAGCTTTTGAATTTAATACAATATGCACAATTACTCAAAGGGCAATTATATTATTATTATTAAAACTGCCATCCCTTTAGTTAATCACTGCAAATGGTTTACATGCAAAAGGGCAATCATAGGTTCTTCTAACACAATAGATGTATAACTTTTAGCAGTGGTTGGACATAGGTGTTGAGATTTCTGTTGCTATTTTCATCCTCTTAAGCCAACATATTTTTTTCAATAATATTGATAATCAGAAAAATATTTATAGAAGCCTATTCCATTCTCCTGAATCAATTTTGTGCTTACCTAAAACAGAAGGGAAGCCAATTCAAATCAGCCAGTGGATAAGTAGTGTGAAGGAGTAATACCCGTTTCCCCAATTTTTTCTTTTTCTTCCAAAATTGGCTAGCATCCATTGTGTGCCAGAAAGTTTCCTGGACTTTTTTGTCCCAGGAAACAGAGTTACAACTCTTCAGTTCAAAGTTAGCTGACCTGACTGGTGCCACACAGCACAAAGAGTGAGCTTGAAACACCCCCATCTAATCAGGGCCAGTATAAAATTTAGGTTCCCTGTTAGAGTTTGCATGTTATTTATTTTTGGATACAAGGAAGTTACATTGCATTGTACCCACTTTGAGCACAGCATTTAGCACTTTTTATCTGTGAACTATTTCACTTCCTGGAGCTTTGCTATGATGAAAGCTGCCTGTCTGAACCTGGGTGTACCTCCACCCATAACTGCATGTTTTACTTCTGGGGTTTAGAGGCCAACAGCGCCTGGTAGCCTCACTAGGAATACCCAGTGAAATATCTTGTCAAAAGTTTTACAGTTTAGAGCTGAGGTGGTATCTACAGAACTGTTAGCTGGGGAATATGCATTTAAGAGGAAGAAAATTCCATCATTCCCTTTACCTTGGCACTGAATTAAAATTCCTGCCTGCACTGGGTGTAGGTGGCAAGGTTTTATCAGAAGGTGAGGGACTTCTGTGGAAGGAGGCCAGGACCTGCCCTGTGCTGGACACAGCCAGTTCTGCTGGCACAAATGGCTCTGCAGCAGGCCCACCATAGGACACAGCACAGCCCTTCAACCAAACTGGTGGCACTTCTGTAAAAACACACCTAAGACCAGAAAATACTGATGGGGAGGCATCAGAGGATGGAATGAGCACAAATAATGGTGAACAACAAAGAGAACACCACAGTTAGAGGGGAAAGAGGTGTTCCATGGCAGGACAGGCATACCACCAAAGGGACTGAAGTCTGCTGAGGATCTACTTGGGAGCACAGGAAAAGCATAAAAAGGTGGGAGCTGAAGAAAGAAACAGCTGCATCTGTACCACCTTCCTCCAGGCCGCTCATTGCCTCCCTGAAGGGACTGATCACCACTGGAGTGGTGACAAGGGGTGAGGAGGGCAGTCTGAAGCTGAGCCTGGCAAAGGGAAAGGATAGATGTTTCAGATATTTGTCTTTTGTCTTTTTTCCCCATCACCAAAACAAGAGTATTAAGTTCTTCAAATCCAGTCTGGTTTTCACACAGCAGTACTTGGTTAGTGAGTTGCCTGTTTTTGTTGTGACCCTTGAGTTTTCTCACCCCTGTTCTCTTGCCCTTTCTCTTTCATCTTGCTGGGCAGGGAAAGTGAGTAAAGAGCTGTATGAGTGCTCAGGTGATAACTGGGCCAACCCACTGCTGTCACAGAGACTTTTTATCACACACTGACATCCTGGGTCAGGAGCTGGGTTTCAGACACAGTTTCTTAGTAGTAAAAACTGCAGGAATGCTTCAAAACTCGCAGTAAAAAGCCAGTGGGTTTAAAGTATGTAATAGACTGAAAACTGTAGTTATTTTTTTAACTTTCTCCTGGTTTCTCCTGGTTCTTAGCATTTCCAAAATTAAGTTCACCTTCGGCTAACTAAAAACCAAACCAAAATACAACAAAACCTGAATAAATGGTGAGATAAACTGATTCTAAAAGGAGTAGCATGGGAAAGGAAGGCAAAAGAGCCTGAAGTGCCATTTCTTGGTTTCATCTGCAAATGAGAACAGTTTACAATAGCTATCACTGCTTTGGAAAGCAGTTTTTTATTGATGACAGCAGATCATGATTAACATGCCAGGCTATAAGGACTCACAAATGACCTTCTTCTGTAAAGGCCATGTATCTTCTTGCATTCTTGCAGATGAACTGGTTGTCTTCTGTGGTTTGTTGCTCATTTGCTCTCCTACACTAATTAGCTATCTCCAAATACCATTTTACATTTCTCAGTGCTGAGAGTACAGTGCAATTTTTTGACAGTGGTTTATCCTATTGTTTCACAGAACAGCTCCACTGATAATTATTTAAACTCCATCAGTAAAAAATTCTCTGACTTCGCTTCTGTTGATTTCCTAGGAATGATTTTAGTTTTCAATACTCGTTCAAGCTTCCTATTTTCTTTGTGATGGATAAGAAAAGTACAGTGACAATTAATTTAGGATTCAAGCATATTCTTGAACTGGACACTTACTGAATTCTACTTGTTACAATCCAGACAATGTACAGAACTGAAGTCACTTAAGTGCAATTGGTAAATCATATTGCTTTCACTGGTTTGTTAACATTTTAAACAACAGCTGCAGTCACTTGATGAGTGATAGATGAAGGGCTCTGCACTTAATCTGGTCCTGTTGTATCACATAGTGTCACAGTGCTGTGAAATGGCTTCTAAGGCCTTTCACAGGGGCACCAATACTTGTACAATGACTTTTGCCCCAGGTTCCCCACCGACCTGGATGGTGCTTGCTCTAAGTGCTCAAGCAGTAAGGAGAAGTCTTCTAAGTATGGGGTGACATTTTCAGCACAACATAATAAAAAATATTAATGGAACTTATGCTTCAAAGTCCTTTCAGTGCATTTTAAATTCCTCTGTTTCTGCCCTTACAGAGAAGATGAGGTACAGTCTGAAAGGAAAGGGTTATCTATGGTCTCCTCTTGTTATCTATATTCTCTTATATTTCAAAGAGTATTTATGTAGTTCTAAAAATCTGTGGCCCTCTTTGGAAATGTACAAACCATTCTTAGTGGGTTTGCTGAATGTAAAAATATAAAATAAAGATAATTTCCTTGACCACAAATATACCATTTCATAACAGACACCCAATTCAGAAAGCTGGATAAAATTTCAATCCCCCAGAATTCAGAAAGGATTGCTGATCTACTTGGGGCTGTCAGTAACATGTTTCTTTTTTTTTATATAAATCATTCCCACAGGCATTCCTCTCTTCAGAAAACTGTTTGGTGCAAGTGCATATCTTTTCAAGTCATTCTTACTGGGTCATCAGTGGAAGAGGGAATAAACCTATTTCAAATCATGATGTCAAAGCTCAGCAGCTATAACATTATTTGTGAGGAGGCAAAAATTTGGAAACTGGGAGCATGTAGAGCCTGTCTCATGGCTTGATCACATCCCAGCCTCACAGCACTAAATACAGACTCTCCATGTGCTGTTCCTGGTCTTCACAGACATCATTATTGCATTTTGCAGGGTTACTTTTTTCAGTTCAGCGTCTGTAATAATGTGACCACTCAGCTGTAAACCATCATAGTGATAACTGGGGATAAATATATTAAAAGGAGATATAAGCATACAAGGATTTGGTTTGGTTTCAAGACAGCCAGCTTGTTCATTAAAAAAAATGTTTCCAAGATTATATTGTAGTATTTTTTCAGTTTGCAAGTTCCTGAAGCAGGATTAATAGTGAAATGGGAAGGTAAAATGTCTGAAAACCAATACATACCCTATATATATCCTCATAATAATTTTTATCAAAATTTTCTGCAGTAGGGATATCTGCCTCAGTCTTCAATGATGCTATCTACAGGCAGTTGTGTTGATAGGCTTGGCAAAGATTAAAAAAAGGGTACATTTTATATGTCTGAGTTATATTAACCTTCTTTTTATTTTTTTTAATGAAAGGGCATTTTACATAGCTGTGTCTCTGACTATGAAAAAAGCAGTAAGAAGGAATATTTTTTCTGCCTCAGAATATGGATAATGATTTTTTTTGTCGTTTAAATTATTCACTAGTCATATCTTTATGGAACACAGTGTGCTTGCCCAACCTCCAAATTTCACAAGGATAATTTTGTTATTAAACATAAATTCTCATAACTTCATACTAAATATACACACATGTAAGTGGCTATTGCACATATCGGATTTGATCCTCTATCAGTAGTTTCTTGGTACAGCTGCCCTATTACAGCAAGCAATCAGCATTATAACTGCAACTTAAAGTTTAGATTTACCTGAGTCCTTTAGATAATTCTATCCTTCATTCATAGGAAGCTCATTTATTTTTCACAGGCACTTTTGTTGTTTTTACCGTTTCAGAGTTGTTTAGGCAATGTTTACACTGAGTACATTTAGTGTCTCTAAACTGAAAACCTTTGGAGGAGTTTGGCTTCTGGCATACCTGTGTGGACTGGTATGTGAGTGACACATTCAAATTTTATCTGACATCTGGCTCACTTACTGTGAAGGATTTACTGACATTAAGGAAAACACTGCAGTACATTTCCAAAGGTTTTTAGCCACTGTGGTACATGTAATGTAAATAGTTTTCTGGGCCTTGCCACTGGTTAGTCAGTGCTACTAATGTGGAAAATTAATTTTTTTGCTAAACATAATCTATCAGACCATGATACGTTCATGTCTGTGGCTTGGCCCTGACCATCTCTGCTTCTCTATCCCACTTTAGTGGGTATTGGGTTGTGCCATTAGCAGAAACCAAGCAAAATTGCTCTAATGCTTCAGAAACACTTTGCAGCTCTCAACTCTTCATGTTCTTGAGATGAAATCTTTCCCAATAACTCAAAAGAGAAAATTCTATCAGCTCAGGAGTGGTGCATTTTATGTATAGGTGCTTCTGTGTGTGAGGCTTCGGATTCTGCAAAGCACTTGCTAATACATAGAAGTCAAACTTTTCAGTACTTTTTACATCACACTGATGAGACAAAACCCACATTGGGTGAGAGTATTCAAATTCACTATTTGTTTCTATCCCCTTTCTTGGCTCTTTGAATAATACAGAAGCAAAGACAGCAGAGGATTTGTGGAGAAAATTATCTTATGTTATTGGAAGAACAACAAATTCTTTCTACCTCTCCTGGTCAATTTTTCCATCAGCTTCTCCTAGAAAACAGCACCAGCATTTCTAAGCTTTTGCTTTTCTTGACTCTGTCATGTTATTTTTGAGATAATTCAGACTGACTCAGTTACCCTGCTGTCAAGCCTGGGAAACTGCAATGACTGCACTAAATGTTCTCCAGTGGGTGTAACCATGCCAGGAGAATTTGGCAGAATGGACATACAAAGGAACTACCAAACAGAACAGCATATAGCTTTGGTAACAGGGGTTAAGGAGAGGTGTGCAAATCCACTCCACCCCAATGGTTTGGCCACTAGTTCCTTCCCTCCCACTGGAGTTTTAATACTATTTATAGAAAACCAGAGCCCACAGAGACCTTGATGCTCTGACACAACATGATCTCTGTTCAGCTGGAGCACTGTTCCTCCTCTACCTGGGATGCTGCAGTACTAGTAACCACTGTCTCCCCAAATCTTAATCATTCTGAACCTGCTATTTCCCACTCTAATCATAGCAAACACCAGAATGTGTGAATTTGTTCCACTTCTCTGGGAATTTGCATCTAAAGAGATCTTAAGGATAAATGCCAAGAGGGTTCTTTGAAGCTTCTCAGCTTCAAAGAATTGATGGCACTCAACTTCCCTCCTTCGGCATTCTTCCCACTCAATGTCCACTCACTGTTGTCATGTTGCTAGCCACCACATCCAAATTTCTGTTTATCCCCAGATTCTGGGAGATTTTAGCATAAACTCTAATCTCTTCCCATGTAAGCAGTGCAACGATTCTCAGTGATGCATGTAAAGAACATGCTATTATTTATATCAAATCACTGATTTCTGGAGAATGAATCAGATCATTTTATAGATCTCCATAAAGAAAAAGTTTTGCTTTTCTACAGCTCCAAGAAATTAAAACATTGCACATTTTAGAAAAAAATCCAAACAAACCTAGAGAAAACATTCCTTTAATATAAAGACACTTTCTTTTACTTTAAATTAAAAAGCTGAGATAACTCTCTTTAACATAGTAGGATTATAGTAGTCTTCATAATTTTTTTTGAGGCTATAGTGCCTGTAAGGAAAAGAACCAAGTATGAGCCCTATGTTTCTAGAAAAAGAATCTTTAAAATAGTACTTGGCATTTTCCAGTTTATTGCACTGAATGTTAATGCACATTGGGAATTCATAAACACAGAGAAATGATTTAGACTTTCCCTTCCTGTATAACAAACACAGAAGGATGGAGAGGTGAAAAAACTGCTATTATATTGCTTAAAGCCAGGATCCAGTGTGAATACTATTTTAACCTCAGCTAGTTTCTTGCTCATGCTGTACCTAGGTTCAGCCTCTGAGGAGAGGCTGGCTGAGGCACATTTAGGGCAGCTTTAGTTCAGCTTGTTTGGGACTGCCATGCATGGCCCTGTGTGCAGACATCACTTGATGAAGACGAGCTCATGGCCCCCAGCCCGGGCATGTGGTTGCCTGTTGTGCTCATGCCCCGCAGCCCCCTTGTAGCCAGTGCCAATGACTGCCCTCCTGGGGAGTAGGCTGGGGGCAGCAAAGGCCAACGATGGCTCCCAATTGGCACCACAGCCCAGGCCTCTCTATTTTGGGAATAGAGAGGCTGTGTAGACGTGAGCTGTGTTGTGACACTTGCCCCTGGGGGGCAGGCAGGCACGGCCTGTTCTGCGCTGGCATAGGCATAGCCCATGTAACCCAGTTTTAGCTACGTGAACAAGCCCACGGGGTGTCTGCTGGGCTCTCTTCAAAGCCCACACTTGCTTGTTCCCTGCATTGGTAGCAGAATTACAGCTGTCAAAACACAGGTAAATCTGTGCACTGTCCCCACCCAGTTAATTCCAGAAGAGCCTGCAGCAGCAGAGTGAGGAACAATGAGCCCACTGATGAGGCTGCTGGCCATTGTAGCTGCTCTATTCTGAGATGGTTAAAAGGGGTAAGTTACTAAAACATGCTCTGCCATTCATCAAACTGGCATTTTCATTTTCTATAGAAAGGAAGTGTGACTGATATACTCTCTACATTTGACAGTGCTAATCCCCAAGTTGGCTCACTCTGACAAAGATAACATGGATCATCTTGGTGGCATTTTTCAGTGAAATGCAAAAATTATTTCAAGAAAAAAATCCTGGGTGTACACACACACATGTATATGCATATACAATGCATATATACATTTATATATAAAGTGATTTTTTCTAAGTTCTTTTTGTTTCTGTTCCAGGGTTAGATAATATTCCTCCCTGTTAGTTTTATTGATTTTTTTAAAGAAACATTGTTGGAAGAGTTTACTTGATATTAGTTTCCTTCTCTTTTGGTTTGACATAGAATGTTTGGAAAAAAATTAGACCAGATTTTTTGACATACTGAAAACCTGTAGCTTTGCCTAATTAAAAAATCCCTGTATATATTGAATTGTTTTCATGTCATTCTACTTAACTTAAACAATTTGAAAGACATTCTGACAGATGGGATGAAAAATTGAAATATAAAGGGAAGCCAACACTCACTCAAATTAAAAATATAATCTCTGCTATCCCTCTGGCTGGTTATATGCAGTTCAGACAAGTGAATGAAATTCCTAAGTGACAGATTTGCTCCACATCTTCTACTTCACAGACAGATCAGCAGAAAAATATCCTTCTGTCATGGCTTAAATTATGTACCTTTAATCAAGGTACCCCAGATAATGCAAAGGACTTGGCACAAGTGTTTTTATAGAGCTCTATAATCTTTTGTTTGCCATGACAGAACATTATGGAAATACTGGTTACGTTTATAGAACATCATACAGTGCCATCCAAAAAGATCCATCCCTGGAAGATTAGAACAGGAGCAGCCAGGGTTCTGAGCCAACCAGCTCTGCTAAATTGCAAGGAGTGTTAGCAGGAGCAAAAAGTCCCAGCAGTGTGACTGCTGCTTCCCAGGCTGAGCAGTCCTGCATGACACAGCGTGGCATCCCTGGGATAAATCCTCAGCCTTGTATAAAAGCCAGACTTATTGCAGTTAACATCATCTAAAGATTTGAATCATAATTTGTGATTAGGAGATGCATATTTGACTGAATTTGAGAATGAAACATAAACACCCAGTGAAATCCCAATTCCTGGATTGCAAACCTTGCCAAGTCCATCTTGCTTGGATTCTTAAATGTATTTTCAGTGGATTCAGCATTTAGAGACAGTACTTAAATTTTTTAATTATTGAATCAGCATGACTTTTTGCTATACAAAAGTCTGAATGCATTAAAAAACATGAGAGAATGAAGGTTATATCTGTATTTAATATTATTCTTCCATATAATAAAGTATTTTTAAAACAAAAAATAGAAAGTTAAGTAATCCAGTAACTGTGATGCTACACTCAAGCAGTGTATAAGATTGCATATTTGAAGTAATTTTTTTACTGCTTTCCCGGATTTTAAACTGACAGCAGTTGGAAAAATGTCCATGGTGTTCACTTCACTGGGGCAAAGCCTAGGAGATAATGAAGAAACTTTTGAAAATACATTTGAAGTTTGAGACATGGAACTCAAAGCTTTTTGTTGATCTGTAAAAACAGGAAACTGAGAACTGCCAACAGTCTTATGTCAAATGGAAATCCAAAAATGCCACTGCTAACTAAATAGTAGGCATATATGTGACAGTAGACTATGAAATTCCCTAGTCATGGGATTAGATATTAGTGTGAGTAGAGAAGCAGTCTATATGGTTTCTGCAAAAAAAAAAAAAAAAGCCCTGAAAAATTCATAACTTGAAGGAAACAAAGCATATTATCAAAAAAATCTACCCATGGTGTCCGGTGTCTTTTCCTTATTTCAGCATTAATAAATCCCAGAATCAGAAAAATAAGAAATGTCCTCTCTTTCCTTCTCTCTCTCATTGCTTTGATTCCAACATTTCCCTTACCCTATGTAATGGCATATGTCATTCAAATGGATCAGAGTCTGCAGTCCATTACTTGCGAGCAATATCCTTTTATGTGTGCTTATCAGAGTCCTAGTGCACAGAATTGTCCTCCCTACTGAGTAAGGGCATGAAACAATCAGACTACTGTTAGGTAAGCTCAAAATCATTTCGTTTTTATTGTGATTATATCTTCTGCCTCCTATTTTCTATATAAAAGACTCATTATTAAATGGGGTTTGATGATGCAGCTTCTCCTATAAACCTTTGCTTTTCTTTCCATAACAAAATGGGATATTCTTCTAGGAATATAAAGTGTGATTCAACCCCATCACCACACATCTTATTCTCACGGTACTTTTTTCTCTCCCACTGTATCAGCACTTCTTACTGACCACCTACAGCATTCTGAACAGTAAAACCTTTCTCTGAACACTGCTGTGACAACTGTGAAATTATTATCTATGTAAAAAAATGTTAGGATAATGTTTAACCCATGTCATGGTACAGTCCTGCAGGGATTAGGAAATATTTCTTTAATATTCCTCTCCTTTTCTAACTTGGTTGCAAAATTGAATTCTTCTGTGTAGTGGCAGGGGTAAAATTGTAACACTACCCATGAGGAGAAAATAAAACTAAGACAATTTCAACATATTGTTCCATCTACTTTAAACTTGAAGTTTTAACACAGCCACAAGCAAGTAACTTAACCAAAGGAAACTCACCTGCATCGATTCTTGCAGGTTTCTGAGGGGCTTAATTTACATATTTCAAGAAATGACAAAACATTAATGCTCAAAAAAATCAACAAGACATAATAGTTGTATGAAATTCTTAAGGGGTTTAAACCTTTAGGTAAAGTCTCACTCATTTTATGTATGACACAAAATTGGACAGAAAGGTTCTATGTCTAAACCAGACTAATTCAACACTGTAAGACCTCAACAAAAAATTTTTTAAATTTTCCATCAATACATATTCCTGGTTTTAATTACCATTTTAGTTTTCATTTGAATACTCTTTTTCTAAGCCCTTCAAAAAGACATTAAAAAGAGCATTTCTGCAAAGGAAAAGTAAAAGAAATAAATCAGTCTAACAGGATATAGCAAGCCATAAACTTCAGAATTCCACATTCAATTTCATTTCCAGTTTATTGAAATAGAAATTAATAATTCTTAAATAAATATGGGGCTTGTAAATTTCCCCTTGCTTAGATACTTTGAAAGTTCCTCCATGCACTTTAACTCAGAAAGACTTTTAAAAACAACTTCATTATTGAAAATAAAAAAGATGGCAAGGATTGGTATGTTTACCACCTTTTGCTGTATTTATTTGACTGGGTGTAGTAGCCTACAGATTATATCTAGTGCTTTTTATCCCCACGGAAAGAACTCCAAATTGTTAATACACACACATTTCTTTTCAAGTTTAGCATACTTTTCTGATACATGATTATTCTGTGATAGAGAAAAATGTAAGTCCCTCCTCTATCACTTTTCTATAATTTAAATAATTATCTGAATAAAGCATTTAAATTATGGCTTTCACCTCTCTCAGTTCAATCATGCTAATTTAGTTACTGGCAGAGAATTTCAAACAAAATTAGTGTCTCGTTGTGAGCCATGATGTTAATAAAAGATATTAATTATTTCTTAGAAGGCATATTTTTTTTCCACACCATGAATTTGCCAGGAGAAAATCTCTGCTGTAATTTTCCCTTTTCTCCCCAGCACATAATTTCTCTCACAGCCATAAAAAAAAACAAAACCACCACCACCACCACCAACATAAAAACCCTAACAAAAATCCAAACCAAACTAAAAAAAAAAAAAAACCCACAAAAAAACACCCAAACAAAAAAACTCAAACACCTCTTTTTTCTCCTCCTCGTTGAAAACCTTTCCATCCATTTCTTCTGTATCCTCACTGGCCATCCAGTCATCCCTTCTTTTAGGGCATACACTTACTCTGAAAATTCATCTTTCTAGCTTTGAAAATATACATTTCTGGTGTCTTAACAAAGCAAATGCACAACACAGCTTATATTCTATACCACTGCCCTTCTATAAGAAAGGAAATACTTTCTTGCTCAGTTCCACATACTATACCCTGGTCATAAACCAGGCAATTTTGACTAAAAGTATAATATATATTTATATTTATATTTATATTTATATTTATATTTATATTTATATTTATATTTATATTTATATTTATATTTATATTTATATAAAAGAAAAAGTGCATGCAACAAAAATGAATGAGCACAAGTGCTGAATGCATGTCAAAGGTTTTGCACAGCATGAACTGTTCATCATTTAGGAAGAAAGCCTCTCCAAATGTATCTACTTGCTTGTCAGTATATCTGGGAAACAGAACTATTACATCCCTAATCTCCATCTCAGGGATAAAGATCATTCTTCTCTTCTATCCTACCACTTGGAAAAAAACAAAACCTGTAAGATTTCAATGCATTGCCAATGTTCTACTCTAGAATAGTGTTTTATAATGGAGACAAAAAAATCTGGTTTAGATTTATATTGAGTAGAAGACACAAGGCTAAGATTTATTTTAACCTCTGCATTCAGTGGAACACAGACAATAGACTATTTGACTGAAGATACTGCAGCAATGAAAGAGGATTTGTCATGGACTGGTTCTGTCACAATAAACCACAATAATAGAGAAAAGTAATGTACCATTTTAAATAGTTTGGCTAAGAGATTTAAACTAAAAAATTATAAACAAATAGTGTTTTCTGATGCTAGAGAAAGTTATTAGAAAATCCAAATAGAACACAGAAGTACCAGATGCTAAAAGCAGAAGAATCTCTCATTTTCCCATCACTGTTCCCCATTAAAGCATGATCAGTGGTCCTCTTGTTTGCTTGGGCACCATTTAATCTCTGCACTTCACTTATTTATACTCCTTCTAAGCAAAACAGGCACTGGGCTATATAGAAGCTTCTATTTATGCTGTCCTTACTTGTGTCAGTTTTAATCACTGTCCATTGCTGTACCTCTGTCCAAAAGCAACAAAAGCTGATGGTTTTCCTCCATTACCTTTGCCCTTTTGAAAGAGTTTCACATAATATTCTGTACTTAGGTAGAGTATGAATTCAAAGTGCAAGTGATAAATGTGCTAGTATTCCATCAGGTTTGTGTACTAATTCTAGAGATAACTTGGACTTCCCCTGGAGTGAGAACGAACTTTCCTCTGGCTGTGCCAGAACGCTGCCATTGCTGGTACACAATCCTTGCGATGCAGCTTGGTGCAGGTGCCAGCAGCCTCACTTCTTGTGGAGCATCCACAGCTTCCCTGGGCAACATAGTCCAGTGCCTCACAACCCTCAGAGCAAAGGATTTCTTCCTTAAATCTGATCTACACCTACCACCCTTCAGTTTAAACCCATTACCCCCTGGTCTAACATTACATGCCTTGTAACCCTGTGGTTTTTGTCTATTACTGAGTTTCTTAAAAACTGATTATTGTCTTGTCTTTTGCCCTTCAGAACAATCTTAATTTCTCTGTTATACTCAGATTTGTTCTTGTTTTTTCCAGACTAGGAACACTAAGTCCTGAAACCAACGCTGGGCCTTCCTGCACCTTAAAGTAAAACAAGAGTTAAAAGGAATGGGGAGAAGTCATACAATTGTACTTTATACTGACAGCAACACCACTGAGGCAAAATAAAGCATGCAGAGTCCTTCTCCAGTTCAAGTGATAGTTATTTGCTCTTCATGTTAATTTTAGTTTAAATTCTCTATGTTAATTGTAATTTTAATTTCTTTTAACTTCCTAAGTCACTTGTAAAAAAGAAAGAATGCCCTGCATGTTTAATCACTACACAGAGATAAAGGCTCGTGCATGTGTCTGCATACAAAAAAAAATTCAGACACTGAGAGGAAGGCAGAAGCAAACTTCACTGTTAACAGCTTGGCAGAGAGTTCAGATGAGATTTTATTAAGTTTAACTCAAATATTTATTGTAAAGGGAACATATTCCAAAGATTAAACTTATATGATGAGTGAGAAATATTTTTTAAGCGGCTGAATTTTTGCCAGGATTGTTTTTTATTTACAAAGCACCTCAGATGCATGCACAGGAACATTCAACATGGAAAATATGAGGGAGCTATCTAGTAAAAGAACATCAGCCCTTAATTAACACAAGCATCACAAAACTGGGAGAGGCACAGAGAAGGAATTCAGCAGCCTTAGGTAACCTCTGGGGAGAAGTGGAGACAACACCTTACACTTACTGGGGAAAACAATACTTTAAAGTCAGCAATTACTTTCAATGATGAGTGAACTATGTGTCAGATGTGTCACTGGTGAAAATACAAGCCTCTGAGTTGAATACAAGATCTCATAGTCCAGAAAATGCAATGCTCTTTTAAAACAAATCAAATTCTCTTCTAGACAGAACACTAAACAAAAGTGAGAGCTCCTAACCGAAAGTAGAAAGTACATTTCAGTATTGGAAGATCTATTTTTAATCTTCTTTCTGACCACATTTTGTAAATACGCTAAAAGCTAGTGCAGAGGAATGGAAAATAATTCCTAATTCTTTAGACCAACAGCAGTGATGTAATTAAAAACAACTATGAATTGCCCCAAGGAATGGGCTAGGAAATCTGCTAACTGTATCCTAATTTCTAAGCTGCTAGTGTCTCCAGCAGAACTGAGACCAACATGTAAAAGTCTACTTTTAGATCTCTGGGCTTTCAGATCTTTTTGCCTTGGAAGCCCCTCTTTTATTCATCTGCCAACACATGGTACTATGTTCTGATAATTTCTTTCTGTTTTTCACTCCTATTCCTGTGTCTCGAGTCTCTATGTATTGCAAAACTCTCTGAAGTTTTTAATTTTTTATCCATGTTCAGAATATTGGTCTACATTTCCTACAGAAGCACCTTTCTTTTCTACAGAGCAAATTTCAAATGGAGGCCATATGAGTAACTTTTGGATACTTTCTTGCTGCCAGCGCTCTCAGCTTTACCATGGAAGTTACCAAACCAAAAAATTTAACCTTTCATCCTAGGTATTTAGAAATAGCTAATTCAGGTGCTAAGGACCAAATCAGCAGAACCCTCACCCTGATCCCAGTTATAACATGTTAATATGGATTAACTCCATTGTCATCTGGATTGTACAGATTTTCTCTATTAGCATAAGTGAGACAGTATATTCACAAGAACTTTTTCTTTTTGTATATTAATTTCCATTTCCATTCTCGGTCAGATGAAATGATAGCTCTGAAATCAGCCTGTCACTTATATAATTTGAAAAACCTACTTACTATAGAGCTTGAAACCATACTCCGCCTACACACATGCACTCCTAGTCGAATTAACCTTCAAGTCAATGAATATTTAATTTTTACATTATTTTCAGCATCTCATCTCCCCACAGTAAGTGTTTACTGGATAACAACAAAGTTGATATGGTGCTAAATTCTTCAAGGCACAAGAGATGGAGTAAAAAGGGCTACAGAACAACTAACTACTCCTGAATACAGAAAGCCCAAATCCAAAGATAAAAAGATTTTGTCAAGTGTTGAAATGTAGGCAAAACGTAAGGACATAGAAACTCAGGAAAGATATAAAATGTTCTTTCCTATCTTGACAACAGCCCTAAAAGTGGGCTATTAAGGAAATTAAAGCACTGGAGGCCACAATGATACATTATAAACAGATCAATAGCCCAAAATGCCACATGTATCTTCTTTCCAACATATTCAATAGCTAAACACTGACCTTTATCAAGAGGTACAAAGAGGTAAGAAATAATCTGATTCATTTTGTCTAATGCTATAAACCTAAGAGCAACAAAAGCAAAAACCAAGCTAAGAGATACTTAGGTTTTAAATAAGCTCAAGACTTTCTTTAAAAGCAGACAAATGAAACAAAGCAAAATCAAACCCAACCCAACCGAAACCAAACAAAAGAAAACAATGAACCTAGAAAATGTTGTGTTAAAATTCCTATTCCAGCAATCTCAAAGCATTTTATAGAAATGTATCGGTCTGACAGCACAGTGAATTCACTTCCTCACATCCAGGCTCAAATTTTGACAAGAGCATATTCTATTCCTTAGACTTAGTTCATGTTCTTATGAACTTCTATGAAGTTCAATTCATTTATTTGTGTCAGGCAGATGAGTGGTTTGATGCTGTCTCATTTCTCTGCTGACTGCCTTACTCATCTCTTGGTTACATGTCTTTGGGGCTCTCCCCTCTGCCTCCATGGCCTCCAAATGGAGTTCAGCACAAAATTTTAAAAAATAAGATTTTTTCCATTATCAAATTGATATTTTCTAAATGATCTGACTGCAGCTCTAAGTTATAGCCTTGAATACTAGATTAGATATAAACTGTTATTTCCACTATTTTGATGTAAAAATGTTTAAGGGAGAATAATACCACCAATAACTATAACAGGGAGTAAGAGGAGGTACCTGCATTGCTGGGATTAGTTGTGTCATGTTAATTTCCCTATTGAAAATATTAATTGTGCTTCTTTAAAATATTCATTGTGTATTCTTTCAAATATGAACTGCAGTATATGAATAATAAGTAAAAAAGGAGTACTTCTGTTTCCATCTGATACCAACAGTTGACTTACAAATTCATGAATCCCTAAGAAAAGCAAGTCTTGTAAATAACTGGTGTATTTAAAGGATTTCTAAAAGGATTTAGAAAAGTGACTTTATTTAGGCATATTTCAGCTAGGGTTTGTGTTTATTTTTATGTCTGCTTAGGGAGGAGTGTTATTTATACATTTTTTGAATCTATTATTTATGTATTAGCTCTCTGTGACATGAATAGCATTTCAGGGAAGGGCTGATCCTGGTCTAAAGAAGATATGCAAAGCTAAATATCCATGTGTGCAGAAATCTGATTGTTGGGATTTATAGTCAAAGCATCTTTCCTTGCCAAATGTTTTCAGAGAGGCTGTAATTCCATGTTATTGCACAGGACAGCAAGAGAAACTCTTTGAAGTACAGAAATCAACATAGAGCAACCGTGAAAAACAGCAGCAATTACACCAAAATTGGTGGTTGGATAAAGCCAGACTATTTTTCTATGCCTTCACATTTAATCCAAGACTGAAATTCAGATCAATTATTTCTAGGTTTACAGAAACAAAGCAGAGAGTATGTTTTTTTTTTTTTTTAAAAAAAAGACTACAATTTGCTTTCTATTGAATTATTTTATTTTTCTCCAGAGACGTACAATGACTACCCATGAGGCTACAGTATATACTGGAGAGGCTATTCCCTGATGTTACAGCTTACATAAAAGGAAAATGTTCTCGCCTTCCATTCTCCTTTTAGCTATCCAGGGCAGCCACATTTTGTATGGTACCAAGCAAGAATACTGAATACATGATAAAAGCAGTGGCTTCTGACTTTCAAGACAAAATTTTTCCAGTCAGAAAAACCAGCTCCCAGCACCACTCTAAAAGATCATAGTAAGAAAGTGCGACTCAACACGATCTTAAGACACAATATGTTCTTTTCAGTGGAAAAATGAAAAGCTATCATTTTACATTGAATTCCCTAAATAACCTTGCTGATGGTATTTTTTCAGTTTTTTTTTTTTTTTAAGTATTTCAGTTCTACATGCCAAAGGAGATGGGCTGCTGATTAAAGTTGTTTGATCATACACCAGCAGACTGAAGGCCTCCTACTGCTTACTTAAACTGCTCCCTCACTTTCTCAAATGCATGTCTTCATTATTTTGACTTCATCTGTAGCTTTGTGTAATAAAAAACAAAGTCATTTGTCTGGTATGTATTTATATCACTCTGATACCAGTCCTCTGTTTTCACAAATGGGTTTTCAGTGTGTCATTTCCGTGTATGTTACCATACTGCACATACCCAAGTTACCCCAAAATAATTATGATGGCATGCTCATCCTAATATAGAGCTGGAACTGCATTCCTAATGTGGAGCTGCTTTTCAATATATTTTCTGTGGAACAACCTTCTTTGAAAACAGTAATACAACAAATTATTTGGCTGGTACTTTATTAATGCTACTTACAATGTCTGTCCACAAGAAAAATTCATGTCAGAATAATTAACAATATGTGTCGCGACTCATTAGAATCAGCACATGAAATTATTGCTACTGGCAGCACAAGTGACACACACAAGTCAGCCAGTGGCAAAGACATGTCACTTCTTCTAATCACAGGAGGGAGGGACATGATATCTCTTCTGATCAAAAAGTACTTTCTCCATTTAAATTTAGTACTCATGTTGATTAAATGGTTTTCCACTTTAATATGTTTTAATCAGATAAAAAGACTTTGTACCATGTACCATGTACATGAGGCAGTACCTATAACTGATGCTTAAGAGAATGCAGAATACAAGAAGAAATTATGTTTGAAAACCAGAAAGCTTTGTAATAAACTGCATAATGAAATAGTATATACCTTTGTCATAAATAATAAAAGCAGCATGAACACATCATACATTTTATTAAATGATCAGGGTGTTACTGAAGGCAGAGAAATACTACCCCTTTCTTGAGAAGGAAAAGTAAGATAGAAATAAGAAGGTAAATGTAGCTTCCTCCAAAAATTGTCATAATATTATGTGCAAGAAAGCATGATTATAGCTTTTCTAAGTAGATTATGGTTTCTGTACATACACAGTTCTTGGGATTGTAGGAACAGTCAGATCACATCTAACTGGTTATTTAGTCTCACATGCCTCCTCTACGGTTTCAGGAAAGGTTTTTGCATGCATAGTTCTGTTGCACAAACATTAGCCTGTGTTTCTTGCTGTAAAGGACTGAGGTCATGTCTACAACAGAAAGTTCTTCTGGCAGAACTCTGAGCTGATTACAACTTGTACGCATTGCACTGGAAGGAGAGAGGCATACTTGCTGAACTGCCTTTGCCAGTGCCAAATATCCTCTATTTAAAGGTCCATTTTGGAAAAAAACATGAGGAATACACACTTTCTATTGGCCCTAACCACTGTGCCAAGCCCAGTTCCTCAGGGGCATCCTGAAGCAGGTTCTGAGATATCAACAAGGAGTTCAGGTTCAAATTCTCATTAATTCCCTTTTTTTCTAGCCCGCCATGGTTTTCCCATTCTTTGACATTGACATTTCTGTTGTAGATTTCCATGATATCTTTTCATGTTTCTGTTCAGTTGCTCAGCCAGAAACAGGGCCCCAGAAACATAAATTGCATAGCAGAGCCTGCTTACATACAAAACCTTCCACAGGCTCTACTCCCAAGGTAGCCAGTGGAGCTGTGCTGGACACAGGGTGGAGCAGCTGATGATGGCACTGCATGGAAAGGGGACAATGTCCTAGACATCTGATGCTCAGCACGGCACAACAGAGCAGCAGGAAGCTAGTGTTAAAGAATGTGCAATTTTATTATACTGCACTACAAACCCAGGAAAATCACCAGTGATCCCAAACTTCACAAAGGTTGAAATGTCCTCTGGCACAGAGACACTGGTGACAGCAGATGGAGCTTGTTCATTTTGCAGCCCTCAGTCCAGATGTTGATTCACTTGGGGCAAGAAAGGCCAGGAAGTGAATATAATCCTCCCACAGCATTGCTACACAGGCTCAATCTGCTCTGGCACAGCACAGTATCCTCACAGACATATGGAGGCACAGCCGCCCCCTTCTTTCATACCCAGACTTTGGCTCTGTCTGTCCAAGACAGTTACCAAAGGCTGAGATGGGGTGGATAAGCCCAGCATGGGAACAGATTGACAGTCAGGTGTGCCAGGACTGTGACAGGAGGAACAACAGGGAGATTTGAAATAATTTTGGAAGAGGCAAAAGTGTGTGGCAGAATCCAGCCCAGCTCACCACATTGTGCCTCTGAGCACATAGGGACAGAAGAACAGTTATGCTGGCCCAGATAAAAGCTCTAACAAGACTCATACTTTTCCGACAGTGATCAGCAACAGATGCTGAGAGAAGAGTAAAAAAGGAGAGGAGGCAAGTGCTGGCACTTCTTCTGAACATCCTCCCAGCCTCAGGACTTCCTAAGTCAAAGGTTTCCACATTGTATTTCATTGTCTTTGATTAATTGCTTTTCCAGTAATTTGTTTTTGCTGTTGTTTTTGAAACCCTTTAAAATTTTACTGTCCACAACAAGTTGTGGTAAGAAGTTCTACAAATTTTTGGGAAGTTTCCAAGGAACTAAATTAATGAGTTTGCTTTGAAGAGTTAAATAATTCAATCTGATGCTCATTATATTTCATACTGAAGGCAACAGCAAGAAATTGCTCAGTACTTCTTGTTTTGTAACCATATGGGACCTCATTGTCTTACAATCATAAAATCATAGAATTGTTAAGGTTGTACAAGACCTCTAAGATCATCAAGGCCAACCATTAATCCAGGACCACCATATTTACTTGTCCCCAAGTGTCCCATCCACAGGACTTTTGAACACTTCCAGACGATGATTCCATCACTTCCTTGTGCAGTTGTTTCCATAACTGACTTGGCTTTGGATTTTTCTTAACTCTGTTATGAACAGAGTAGAGAGGATGGTAACAGCCTGTAAATATGTACAAACAGGAATCTCATACTCATTAGCTTGTTCATTATTTGAAAGTAAAGTTAAATTGGGACAAACAATGTGCAAGCAGCAATACCCTTCAGACCTCATGAACTTGAATATTAATACTTCAGCTTATCACTAAAGTGTGTGTGAAGTGTTTTCCGACACAGCCTCTATTTTGTCCCATAGGCCAATGTATATTACTTCTAGTTACTTGTCTTATTCATGAAAGGCCTGTTACACACCTCCTAAATCTTTCATCATTCTTCTAATATTTGTCTTGTACTTTCTGCTTCTTTTCAGCCATGTTGTGCATTAACCCTTTGTGCTTTTTCTTGGACTCAAGAACTCTCAGACATCATTTCATGCAGCCCCACTTCCTAGTAATTACATTTGAGAAGCATGGGGAGTGTAAGCTACCCTGCTTCTTCTGATTTTCTAATCAAAGTCTATTAGTAGGGGACTCTGACTTTGAAAAATGCAAATATGCACACTGAATAAAATATCAAGGGAGGAAAAATAAAATTAACTTGGTGAAAATTTGAAAAGGGTTATATTTGCTTTGGGGCTGTTCCATAATTTGAGACATCACAAACATGAAGGCACTTGTGAGAGTCTCTGGAGAGGTGTTTGTGAGAAGAGAAAGGACTGTCAGAGTGGCACCAAACTACTGAAAGGAAGTAGGTGGAGATGAGCACTGGCTGCTAAATATTGTTAGCCTGCCCATGACTTGAATGTGGGTTCTTGCCATGGATTCTATGCACAGCCCAGATATCTCTGATTTGAAGTCCTCCTGGTTATCTGAAGGGTCCTTTTCCCTCTCCTGAATAAATTCATCATTACTGGGTGCTGCCAGCATCCTTCTTTTCAGTCTGAAATGGCGTCCTCTCTTACTTTTGGCAGTGGCAATCCAAACAAGGCTGGAACTTTTTTGGTAGCCAGGACAGATATGTTTTGGAGAGAAGCACTAGATTACCCTTCGTTTTACTTCATTTAACGTCTTTAGCTGAAAGTGTTGTTGTTTCTTGTCATTGTTGGATTAAGAATTTTGTCATTTGCAGGGGCAGTTTTGCTTTGGAGACAGAAAGCTGGTTTAATCAACAAGAACTTTGGACAAAAACTCTACAATGCAAGCTAAGTTTGAGAAATTGCTATAAAAATTACTGAAAAAAATCAATGTCCAAAAGTAAAAGCAGAAAAAGGAATTGTTTACTGTGCTGCAGATCATGACTGATCCTCTAATGCTGTGTTTTGTATTAAAAAGACATTTTTGTTATGAAGATACGAATAATACAAATGTTTATTTTTTTAGAAAACTAGAAATAATAGAAAAACAATCACATCACAATGGTCTTCCATGCTTTAGAAACTGTGCCATAAATACTCTAAACAATTAGGAAATCAACATTTTATTTGTTTTACATGATACTGCCCACAACAAAATGTGCCAGTTTGGAAATGTAGTTCAGAATATCACTTGAGGTAGGAATCCCGCCAATGATTGCTGCATCAACAAACAGAAACAATAATACATATGCTTGTACATAATTAGAATAATTTGCTTTATTTCTTAAAACACTGTTTCATTCTTATGGATTAATTGATGGGGCAAACATCCATTACATATAATAATTACTCGACCCTTATTTATCTGAATGTATCTCCTCATTCTTCACCAAATATATACATGTCTATCACAACCTCACTGAAGGAGCTGCTAAATTGAGCCTTTGATAACCTCAAAATAATGCTATTTTTAACTTCCCTTCTATAGCTCCTCCATTCAGTTTTCTGGTGTACTCCATCACCATCTTCCCTCTTTGTAAAGCAAGTGTCCTCTGCTTGACCTTCTGCTTCTATTTTGCTTCCTGCTTGCTGGTGCAGTGATTCACCACCCGGTCTAATCTCGGATTTACAAATGGGTTGATAGCCCACAGTCAAGGAGATGAGGCAGTAAAAAGGACTGTCAGGGGAAATTAAATAAACTTGGAAATTATCCATCTTTAGAAAGTGGTGCAAAGCCCCTTAATCTCTATCACCCCAAAGAGTTTTTATGGCAATAAAATCTCTATGTGCCTTCTATGTGCCGTCCTACCTTTCTTTAAAAAAAAACCTAAAAATGAATACAAACAAAATAATGACGTCAATAAACTTACCAGAAGAAGAAGGACAGCCCCTGACATCAAGTAGAAATGGACACTCCAAGAAATAAGGGAAACTCATTAAACCCATTAAGGACTTTTGCAATTAAGTAGTGGTATGACACAGGAGGTACCCCCACAAAGTGATATTATGAGAAGCAAAGAAAGGAGAGGTAGAGAGAGGGAGATGCATGTACATGAGATTTTAAAACAAACCCAAGGCAACTGGTAGGAGAAAAATTATCAAACATTTCTATTAATATTCTAGGCCTGCTAAAGGTATTAGTGCAAATCAGTCATATTCCCTTGAATTTAATTAATGGCATATTATTGACAACAGCTTATTGTTAGTCCATCTGCCCCTTCTGCTGTAATTGGACGGCCAAGAAAATAAGGAATTGTTTACCAATAAAATTGAACAAGACCCATATTTTCTAGAAAAAATTTATGGGAAATGCATGTGTCATTTCCCTGTAAGCACTGTGTCCAATCTTTCTTTGGCCAGCAAGTGGTATCTCAGCCTTTGCTTCTGCCAGTGCTTGATGATGTCATGATATTTTACCACAGGAAAAAGAAAGGCAAATTAGTGCCCTTTGGGAATTTCTGGTATGCACATACGTACAAGCCACTTTTGACAAAATGCTGTACAATCTGCTTTTGGAACATGTCTAGCATCTTTGCTAATAAGGCTTTGACTTCAAAGGTACCTGCACAGAATTTTCTTTCCTACCACACACTTATGCTGTACATTTCCCTCCTTGTTAAGATGTGGCAAGAAGGTACAGCATTTACAAGAACTTTGTTTTTTCCTCCTCCTTCTGAAATTTGTATTTGGAACTTTATTAAAAAGAGGGACTTGGTTTTACTTGTTAGCTTTCTAATTATGACTGACTGGAGTGACTTAATGACCCTGGGCACCTGTGTGCATTTCTTGTTATGCTTCAGTGCACTTCAGTGATAGAAGTGCACATTAAAACAGTTATTTTGAATTCCTGCGTCTTCCCTGAACACCAAATACTACCTGTATTTATGCTCTCCCCCCCTCCCACAGAGAGATAAAGAGGCTTAATCTTCTCCTGGGCTCTGCATGATCTTCTTTTATCTCCTTAGCTGTGTTCCATATAATGAAAGTGACATCACAGGGTGGCTTTTTGCCTCTTCTCAAATTACTTTCAAATTAATTAATGCCCTAAGTTTAGAATGTTTAGAAGGATTTCAATTTTTACTTTTACTTTTACAATTTTAGATTGCATGCACACTTTTTTATCTTTTTCTTGGGATGTGTATTTTTAGATCTCTGACCTTTTGGATGTATGATTCATGCTGATTTAATTTTTTCCAGCTGGTCCATTTTCACTTAAATTGATACAGATGTTCTGAAACAGATACTTTTGCCATTAAACCAGTCATTGCACACCTGGGATCTCAATTTTTTATTGAAAATAAATTTATTTTCTTCTTTATTCTCTATATTTATTTCCCAAAATGTCTGTAGAAACCTCTCAGGACAAAAACCCAGTAGAAAAAAAAAAAGCCCAAGCACCTGCACACTAATGCCACCTGTCACAGATCAAGAAGTAATTCCAAATCAGATAATGCTATTTAATTTATCATGCAACTTTTAAGAATCACACACATTGTCTATTTATTAATGCAAGTAACTAAGATTTAGTATTTTGTGCATACATCAGACTACAATGAGCTTTGCCAAAAATGATTCTATGTTTCCTTGGGTTGTATTCTACACACATAGCTCCTAGATACACTCTCAAAAATATTAACAGGCACATCCATCAGTAGCTGAGCATTCAAAAAGTAAATATCCCAGCATGTGATTTGTCTATTGAGGTGCTGATCTGAGCTTTCGTTAGGTTTCTTTCATATGTAGAGCTTGGAAGCAAAGAGCATTTCCATGCTTTTCCTACTGAGCATGTATCCTCTCGGCACTCTTATTTTGTCGTGAGAAAAAAAGACCATCTCCAGCCCTGGTCCCCCTCCCTGAATTTCTCCTCTTCCCCTCCTAAACCTACAAAAGCACATAGGCTCACTCACAGTTCATGAATCTGACTCACCCTTAACCTTGGGAGGAGCAATTCCATATTACTTCTGTACTCAGAGAGTCACCTGTTTACTCTTGTATTTTCTCCATTAAAAAGAGACTCATAAATAGTACCCTGGGGAAAAAAAAACAAAAACCAAAACTGTAGCAGGGCTTTGAAAATAAAGGCCTTGGGAAAAAAACATGGGGCCTCTCAGTTCAAGTACAAAGACAACATCAAACTTCCCAATCATATTACTTGCAAAATGTTAGGAGGAGACAAAAGCAGCTGAGGAAGTTTTTCAACTTTGGCTCTCAGTGCCTTTTTAGTGTAATCTGTAGCAAGCAGCAAAATGTATAAAGAAGATTCAAATGAAATACCAGACATAAAAAGGCACGGTAATGTTGATATAAACAGATCTTGGAAACTGGCACTTAAATGTGCTTTAAACATTTCTGTTTGCAATTCTATTAACAGTATTCTATGTACTAGATTTTTTTTCTTTTATGATGTTCTCTCAAGTGAGTGCAGTGTTCTTAAAGGTTTTGTGTTTCTCATAAACTGTTAATGTCTGACATGCTTATATTTGTCTATTACTTATTCTATGTGAACCATAAACCCAACAAGAAGATTAAAGTACAGACACCCATTGCAGTCATGACATAAATTGTGTATCTTTCTGAAGGACAATGGCATTAAATATTTTTACTGCAAAGAGCTGCAGATGTTGAGCTCATGGGGCTGAGCCTAAATATACCAAGAAATGTTGATAATATTTTCTAGAAAATACTTTTAAAGGATGTCTAAGGGACTGGCTAAACAGATCAAAAGTAACCAGTAACCTCAGTACAGAGAAAATAGAGATTAATTCCTCTGGGGAGCATAATCTGCCCCCTCTTATTTGAATGACCACTCACTTGCTATAAACAGTGAGCATTCAATATGAATCTTTTGCTAACCATCTACAGTGTGATTTTTATTGATTAAAAAAAAATCAAATACTTTCAAATAATGGCCACACATGTAGAAAACCAAGTTGGCTTGTACTTACTTATCCCCCCCAAAAAAGAACGACAACTGCAAAAATCTGTCAGACCACATTGTTCTGTCATCCTTGTTCATGTCAGTGTTCACTTCTTCCACAGATTTTCTGCTCACATTGATGGGATAACCTTCAAAGTGAACAGATAATAGAAATGGCCCTAGTTTTTAGCGGAATAAAAGATTTAGTGGAGCAAAAGGAGTAATCTTTTGTTGTAGCAATAATACTTGCTTCTGTCTTCAACTTTGAGCTCAGACTACTCTGCATCACAAATAGGCTTAATGCAATTAATGCTATCATATTTGTGCAAAATTAAAATGGGTACTATAATCCAATAATTAAGATTAGAAGGGACTCCCAGAAGCTATGTAGTCCAAACAGCTGCTCAAAAAAGGATCCAGCATCCAGGTTAGGCCAGGTTGATGTTAGATCAGATTGAAATAGAAAATAGACCACAATCATGATCATCCTTTGATACTTTAAAGTTATGTCAATTACTAAACAGTGTTCCAAATACCTTTTAAAGCACACAAGAGAGTTTACTTGAACGATTCTTTCAGCTAGTTTTTATCACCTTTGTTAACACTGATTAACCACTGTCCCTTCCCACAGAGGAGAGATTATATTTAATATTAGTCCCCAAATGTTAACACTAAAAAAACCCCAAAGTTTGACTGCTGAATGCGTTCAAGAGGGCTGCAGTATGGACAAGGCCAAGCAGCTTAACAAAAGCATTGACTGATACAAGACAAGGCTTAAAAGCTTTGTGCAAACACAAGGGCAATGTCTAGGACTTTTAGCACTGAGCTTTCAGGCTCCGTTTTTTGAAAAATCCTAGAGACTTGCCAGAACTTCAGCAGTAAAATGAAACTGAAATCTGGGAGTAGGATGAAAATAAAAAAAAATGGAGATATTCCCTGTGCAAATGTAGCATCATAATAGTAATAGCAGCCTGATACTGGTGTCGACTGGAGCTATATTTCATGTATAGTTCATAAGAAAGATGGAATTCTAGAAAATAGGGAAATACAGTAAAACACATCAGCTAATAAAGAAGTGGTGATGGCATTAGCATAAACGACCCAGGATGATTGCTGGTGAAACAGCTAACATGAAGAACTTTCTAATACAGCATTTTAAAGATGATAATACAGAAACTACTTCATATTTGCAGTGATATCCTCAGTTTATATGTATTTTATTAACTGAGAGACTTGATGCTTTGTGAATCGTAAGAAATATTATTCTGATTTCATCAATCAGAATCTTTGCCATAAAATCTTAGCTGGAGACTGAATTCTGCTGTGCCAGATCACTCCCAATTAATTAATCAGTAGCCCTACAATTAAGGATTCTAATTAACAGATTAGGCCACAAAGGGATTCCTGCCTTATCAGCCATTTATGCAATTGTTTGCTGCACATCGAGGAAAAGGGCTCTTCAGGTTTGCTGCAGGTCCCCAGCACAGATGGACAGGAGGAGGTGACACAGTTTGACACTGAGAGCATTTTCCTCCCTGCAGTCCCTCGAGGTAAAGTGATAACTCCTGGGAATTCCAGTGCAGCAGGTGGGCTTTCCTGAAGCAGCTGGAAGGCAGCAATAGTCTTCCCTAGCTGCTCTCAGGCTGGGACAGCAACACTCTCCAGATTTCCATTGCTTGATGGCAAATTGATGAAAAGCAGCCTGGGTGGCTGGTGTTAGTAAGTAATGGCATTTAGCTCTTAGAAGAGGACTCAGGGTAGGATGACAAGCTTCTCCTTCACCCAAAGCTTCAAAGGTTGTTACATCAGAATGAATGAGACAGCAAAGCTGAGTCATGCATCTTTAACTCTTTAGTGTTCAGAGTAGACAAAATGTTAGCATGTTGACAATGAGCAAAAAAACCACCAAACAAACAAACAAAAAACAAAACCAAAACCAAAACAAAAAAAAAACACACAAAAAACCAAACCACCAAAAACAAAAACCAAAACAAACGCCACAAACTAAAAGTTCAAGAGTTTCCACTGGGTGAAAATAAAATATCAGCATTTCTCACAAGCACAGTTCAGTGATTTTCATCTGGGCAGGGATCAGAAATGCTCAGTTAAGGATCTCATTGCCATTACAGCTTTGTCTCACTGCATTCCATGTGAGAAGGTTTAGATGCTATAATTCATGGATTAAAGCAAAATGTGTAAGGATAAATCACAACAGAGGAAGATAAATATGGAATTGTCTATATTTGGAATAAGTAGAGGAATTTATGTCTGGAAAAAAATTCATTTCTGCTTTTCATGCTCATTTTTGTGTCTTCCATTTCAATTCTGTTTGTGGTCACATTGAAATAAAAACCCTTTATAGTAAAAATTTCAAAACCATTTGAAAAAGAAAGGTTTTTGTGTCCTGAGTTTTCAGTTCAATTTGGGATCTTTTCCTTATGTTTGCAACTACTTTGCAATATAGCTGCTGAAATTCAACCATGTATTTTTAACATTGAAATAGTAAAATGAACTTCCAGAGGTAGCAAAGAATTAATGGGAAATATGCTTAAAACATAGTATATTTAATAATAGTTTTAAGGGCTAAACTTTCCCTAGTTTTCTGTGGGTAGTCAGCATGAAGTGTTTCTGTTTTCTTAAATTTCCACAGCAACTTGCTCCCTTCCTCATGTAAGTGGACTCGGCAGATAGAGCAACATCCAAAAGACTGGTGAGGAGTTGCAGGCAAAGAGTCACTCCACACACAGGTCAATAGCACAAGAATCCATTGAGGGCTATTAAAAATACATATAAAGCTGTTATTCAGCTACTCAGGAACATTCTCAGCAACACACAGCTACAGGATGAGAACACTGTCCATAGAAACACCACTATAGGCTTGCCATGCTCTTTTGGTGCTGACATGGGATGTTGAAGTAGACAGGCCTTTGATACAGAAATGGATAATCCTAAAATTTTCTTACCTCACCTGTAATAAATTACATGGACAGTGGTGAAAAGTGTTCAACTAGTGAAATATTAAAATCACAGGAGTACATGGATCCCAATTTACGCCTGTAATCCCTTGTTATCTACATAAATCCACAATAAAGATCAAAATGGAAAATCAGACCAAGATCCAATATTAAGTTTTGCAAGTATAAATGGAATGGAACTAAGCAAACCTTTTATCATTAAAGAGATAGAATAAGGGAGATTTCTAAATCCAGAAAGACAATTGTTTTGCCTCTGAAGATGTTTTTAAGGAATAATGTATTCCTTCCTTCCAATTTCTTCCTGTGTGTATTTCTAAAGAAGGCCATTCTGCAAATAAATACAGGTTATGAGTATACTGCACAGCAATCTTGTGTGACAGGTGGACAGAAAGTCAATTAACAAAAATTCACCTTTAGGATCTGAGAAGTGTTATTGTTTATGTGTGTGTGTGTGTTTCATTAATCAAAGAGTTGTAAAGTGTGTTGAGGGACTTGATTTTTAAAACAAAATACAAGTTAAGACTTGTCATAAATTTGGAAAGGCAGCAGCATCAAATCAAATGGCCTGCTTAATTCTACAAAGGCATGAGTTCTTTAATCTCTCTAAAGTTCATTTCCTGGGAGAAAAGCCAAGCTTAATAAGAAAAAAAGGAAGAACATTGGTGGTTGAAAGACCTAAAACTCTGCATGGAAGAAGAGGGCAAGAGTGGAAACACCTGTCTGTAATGGTAAGTGATCTGTCCTTAAGCTCACATCATCTCAGTAATATGCTCTGATATCCTATGGTGTAGGGGCAGATACCTAAATTTGCCAAATGGTAGGCAGATTTGGACTTTCTGGACCTAGCTGATAAGTAGAAACAGTGTTATTATTTAATACAGGTAAAGTTCTGGCGCATCAGCTGCACCTTGTCATCTGGAGGAAAAGCAGTTCTGGTCCATCATTTCAGTTCAGAACAAAAGCACTGACGCCGTTATGACTTGCATAAACTTGGTTTCTTCGTGGACCCTAGCCAATTACCAGTAAGGCCATGACAGCGAAAATGTACTTGTCAGAATATTCCTTTAATTACAGGTTATTTGGGAAATTGATTAAATAACTCCTACATTTTGTTTTATATGCTAACCAGCTCCAACATGTTTGGTTTTATAAGAAAGTATTTCCTAAATCTCTCAGAAAAAATTCCTTAAGAGGCTTTCTGTAGTAACTGGGATCTCTGCTGTCTGGGGGTAACTTGGGAGACACTGTTGCCACAGTTAATGAAGAAAGGAATGTTTGCTTAGACCCAGGCTATGTTTTTGTAGTAATTGTGTAAACCTAAGTGTGCAGGACCAAGATTTTACAATTTAGTTCTTTTCTCAATTTGATTACCATCTCTAACCGAGAAAAGTATTATATTTTGTTCAAAGACTTTATCCCATGTTCTGACACAATATTTATCTAGGCATTTACTAAAAATGTTAAGGACAGCAGGGTCCACATAACTTATACTTGATTCTCCTCAGCCTAAGACAGCACTTATATCTGTGAAAACCTGCAGCCTCTGAACTGCATGTTTAGTCCATCAGTCCTCCTTAACAGGCTGTACATTTCACCATCATCTTCTTATAACTTAGAGACCGTGAACATCATAAGAACCTTTAGCGCATCACTGTATCTTTTCCCACATCATGAAAAGACAGGAGAAAGAATCTGTATATCTGAAACTTGGTTTCTAAATACACATCTCTACCCTTCAAAAATATATTCTACCTGGGCAAATCTTTCTGAGTGAGATGCTAAGTAATAAAAGGTGTAGGAGAAAAATTAAATTAAATGGGGCTTAAGTACTAAATCTGACACACTTGGATGATTCCCCAAGGAACATGTTATGTTTTTTGTCCCATGTGAAAGGAAGCCAAAGTTAATTATAGAACATAGCACTGGGCAAGCAAATAAATCAAGCTTTGCACTGCTGAATTCTCACATCTGCAAATTAACAGCTATGGGTCTGTTAGCGTAGACTCTTCTGTTGCAACAAAATGATACGTGTAATAGTTGTTTATCTTAGGATAAGAAGATATAATAAAATTTTCAAAAAGTGCATTTCACAAGAATTCATAGCCAAGGGCATAAATCACCACCCACAGAAGTGTGTATTGGAATGAGAGCATTAGCTCAATATGTAATACCTTCAAATGCCCACTCACAATATCTGTGCAAAACCAGTGCACACAGCATGATACAGCAGCATAGCAGTGCTGCAAGTATAATTTCTATTACAGAGGCTGGTGAATGCATTGTATCCGGTATTTTATACCTGTAAATATAATGGGCATTTGGCAACCTACAGACATAGCAATCTTACAAAAAATAATATATAACTATACACATTATTATGTCTCTGTGTGTATGAGACAGTGAAATAAAGGCAGAGGGAAAAACATGCAAATAATCTTCCAAAGAGAAACTTCTCCAGAAGGTAACACAAAAATCTCCATGAACAGAAGCTATGACAAAAGCCTACAGATCCAATGCACACCCAAGAACCTATAGCATAGAAGTGGTTCAGTCACTTCCACATGTGCAAGCCAGGCTGATTGAACATTCACTTTGAAAGACTAGTTTCAACAATCATAGTGAACAGTAGCTTCTATGGTTCATGCACTTGGAAAAATGGGTGGCACACCAAATTTTTTTTTTCTGCTTTCTTCAGCAGTAAGCATGTTCAGGCAAAAGAAAAAAAAACAAAAAACACTACAAGAACAAAGAAACATCCAATCTCTGCATGTTTCTGAGGCTAAGTACTGTACTAGACAGTTTATATTGAAATGTTCATCACAGGACTCTGGTGCAAGTTTCATTTTCCCTTATGTAAAAAGCAGGTAGTATTTACTTTCTGCTACTTCACTTGGGGGTCTGTAAAAATCATTCATTAATGGCAACACTTTGAACAAGTGAAATTCTCTATAGTGACACCAGTACTATTATTATGGGGAGAGAAAGGCACAACCTAAAAATAAAATCAGGATCATTTTTTTTCCCCCCTTTGAAGACTGGGAGCTCACATCTAATTTGCATTCTGATTTATTGTTTAGCTTTATTTCTCTCTGCTTGGCTATTATCTCTCCAGATCAAGTAGGGTGGCATCATAACTTTCAGGGAGGATTCTCATTACAAGGCATTGCAAGATTACTCCAGTTTTATTCAAATTAATGCATTTAGCCCCAGTTCAAAAAAAAAAAGAAAACACAACCACCGCATTCTCCCACTTGCAATCATACTCAGGAGCTTTACTCCATTGATTTGGGGCTTTCTGTTTTTTTCTTTTTCCTATGTGTTTCATTTGACTATAGCACAGAGTAGCCTTCTCTAGCCAGCCAGCTTCTCCTTTAGCAGAGGTCAGCTGTAATACATATGTAGTGTTATCAACAGGATTTGTACAACACGCAGGGAAGTCTCTGCAGCCCAGATTCCATCAGTGTTTTTTACCCGTATTAGGTAAGATTAAAGCAAGCTACGATAGCACGCAGAGGAGGTGCTGAATTGTGCAAGGGCACCGCTTGGCTCTTTGTGGAGGCTCACTTAGCACCTTTCTGTTTCACTTAACAACTTTGCTGGGCTAAATCCAGACCTGGCTAAAGCCATTCATTACACAGCATTAAGGCACAGATAAAAGACAGCAGCTCAACGCCAGAAGAGTGCTCTCAATGAGATAATGCAGCAGTAAAGAATTAGAAAAACTCTCAGCATTGCTCCTTCACAAATCATTCCAGTCCTGCTGCTAATACGAATGGTGCAGAATTAGGCCACCAGTGAACACCTCGAGTGAACAGCACACTGTGAATATCCACCGAATATCCTGAGTGCATGGATTAGCACACAGGAAAGCCACTGCCTGCTTTGGCACTGACTCCAGTTTGCTTAAGCATGTATAATGGACTAATGGACACTGCATTGCTGGAGATTTTTCCCTTTTTTTTTTTTTTTTTCTTCTCCGACGAGCTGAACACTAACTGGATTGCATCAAAATGACTAAAAAACCAGGACTTTTATATCAGGGCATTCTTTCAGTAGCAGGTCACACAAATTAGAACAAGAAGAATATAGATTGTTCTTGGTATATTCCCACTGATTTCCAAGGATTCCTTTGTGATTTTAAGGAGAAAATGAGAAACATAGCTAAGAAGGTAATCCTAGAGAAAATCCCACTAGATCAATAGTAGATACTCCTGTGCAGTAAGCCATCAGCATCTGTCAGTGTGAACTGTGCTTCTTATTAGCAGTGGCTGAGCTGCATGCAGAAATCATCTGTTTCCCTAGATGATCTGGATATACAGTTGATATATTTAATGTGAATTATGAGGTAAATAGCTGTCTGTTTGAAAAAAAAAAAAAACACAGAAAAGAAAAAGAGGCAAAAATCACATCTAAGAAAAGCACTGCACAATCCATTTATCAATTTGTTGTAATGTAATTAGGTCTCACATCATTAGCAAGAAGAGTCTCTATGAAACATTTCAACTTTGAAACACTGCAGAAAAAGATCAGCATGTGATCACTCTCTTATCTGGTTTCCATTATTCATCTACACATTAAAAAAATGATTTGATACAAGACAAAATGCAGTTCCCAGCTGTATTTTGTCATGAAATGGCTTTCATAACTCACAGCTCTATTATCAGGAAAAGATTCTCAGCAGCTGGGTAAATACATTTTGCTTTGTTGATGCTGACTGTTAATTTTGCATCTAAAGCTTGCCAATGTTATAGAACTATAAAGCTTCAGAAAATGCCATTGATGGGAAGCGCAGTTGCTGTGCTATGGATAATTCATAGGCAACAGATGAAAAGGACCATGTTGGTTCCTCTCAGGAAGTATTCCTGTTTTCAATATAGACAGTCAATGACCAAGAAGACAGGTAGGCCCTCAGGTCTCAGGTAGATTTTGCAATATAAACTGCAAACATATGCATGGGCTGCTTGTGAGGCTGCAAGCAATTTTTAAACACCTTGATTTAAACAGTAAGTTTTAACTTCAGAAAAGGATTGCCTGGAGAAGTTGTGGATGCCCCATGCTCAGAAGTGTTCAAGGCTGAGTGGGATGGGGCTTTGAGTTGCCTGGTCTCAAGGAAGATTTTCTTGCCCACAGAGAGGGTGTTGGATCAAGATGATCTTTCAGGTCCCTTCCACTCTAAGCCACTCTGAGATTCTGTGACTCAGCATCAGCCACTGTCCCTTTGAAGTTTCAAACACTGGTACTAAGAAAGAAATTAAATAGATGATGAAAGTTCATGTTACAAATGATTTTCCAGAATCGATTTTAAAATAAAATTTTCAAGTATTAGTCTTTTTCTGCAGTGCTTCAATGGCTGGGTTTGTACCTAGAAATGTCTGCATGTACATCAGACATTTAGAACATATCTCAATGGCATGAGGTATTGATGGCAAGGGATACCAGCACTATGGCTGAGTTTAGTTCAGGAATGGAAACAGCACAGCTGTTAGTGTGATCCTACAGTCCTGAAGTGGAACAGCTCTCCTTCCCACTTCTCCAAACAGCCTGGGCAGACCTATGTAACTGAAAGCACAATTTCACACTACGTGTGCACAAAACGTACTTAGAGGAGGCACCATTACTGAAGAGTACACAGTCAAAAATACTCTGACAAAAGCTCAGTTATCCCATTGCCCCCCTGCACTGTCTCCTCCTCACCGTGTCCGGCCCAGTGCTTTCTGCACTAGGATGACGTCTCTTTCTCTCTGACTCCCTCTCGCACTACACAGGAGTCCCTCTTGACACTCAGACCCTCTCCCAACCTTCACATGTTTCTGGCATGCCCATTAGCTTTTGTTTAGGATTTTCCTCTGACAAAACAGGCTGAAGAGCCCTGGCACAGAGACCAGTCTTAGGGTAGCTTTGGATAATCGCCTAAACTGGCAACTAATCAATTTGAAAAGAAATAGGAAATGGAAAGAAAGATCACATAAAGCCCAGATTTGGGTTGATGACATTGCTGTTAAACTGAAGCCAAATCATCTCAGCAGCTGCAAAATTTCAAATCAGTCGCAGAGGCTATAAACTAAGTCACAAGACGGAAGGAAGGAAACATGGAGAACCAGAAAAGATGAACTGTTAAGCTTCCTTTGCAAATACAGTTTGCTTTGATGTTCCAGATTACTAACTTGGATTATTTGTTCCCAAGTGCTGGGATTAATCAACGCTTTCCATTCGCAAGTCTGAATGAAATGTTCTTTCCATAGCCCTTGCAGAGATGACATAAGAGTACACAGAAGTATTAATAATGGGAAAGTCAATATAGTCTTTAATCCACAATAAAAATACCCTAATGTATCATGGTCTCCATAGGAACTGCACAAAATCTGGAGTTTGTATTTTGTATAACACAGTTCTCTGTGTAACTCGTGTTACCAGTGTGGAGCTCAATCTGCAGCCCTGGCCCTGAGCAGTGGACGTGCTGGAGGGCCCAGAAAGGGGGAAAGGGTATGTAAGTGTGCTCCCTTCCCACCACTCTCTTTAAAGGAGCAGCTGAGTAAGTGAATTTGAAGCTGAGGAAACCAGGGCTCCAATCTATGAGATAACAGTGACCTATCCATTTATGAGCTAAAGAAACAATAGAAAACACCCAGCTAGATGCTACACTTGTCCATATATTTATTCAGGTGTGGGTCTGATGTTATAGATTTTTCTGCTATGTTATCTTAGAATCTTGCCTTGTCTCTAGGGTAAGCTGAAAGGAAAATGCTCTCCAACAGTTCTTTTACTAAAAGAAGGGAACCACAAAGGGCAACTGTTAGCAAATGCCTAAACCTTTTATCAAGCACTGAAATACCACTCATGTTCTTGAGATTCTTCATCTTCTGCATCACTGCCTCTAATGGGTACAAGTCATCATGTGATGTCTGAGTTTTCTTCATTGGTTAAAAGTATAAATTAGTGCAAAACAGGCATGATAGAAATCCTCCACAGTTACACCACCACAGAATTTTTGCATGCCTTTGTGTCACTAGCACAGCTTTTGAGTCTTCTCTCTACGTATAAAAAATGGGAATAATAATTCTGTCTCAGCAGCCTAGCAGGGAAAGCTGACAACTCCCTTCAAGACTAGGCAGTGCTCAGATATGGAAAGTGTACTGATAGATAAATCAATACGTTCAAAAGATATAAAAAGATAATATCTTGTATGGTAAATTATAAATCTAAAAAGATTAAGTGATACATTCAGTGTGTTTCCAATGGGCCTTTATTTTGCTACACTGGAGTAAGTTAATCATTCATCTTTACTTGCTGAAGCTACTTGCACTGTAAAGCTCTATCTTCATTAGGATAATGGTAGAAAAATCAGACCTGGCAGTGTTATTCTCCTTTAAATCTTCCTGTCATACTGCAACTAGAATAGCACCAAAAATTAAAAGGAGACAAGGGAGGAATATAGATGTAAAGAGCAGAAGAAGCCATTTTTATTGTCAGTGAGAATTAGCTAGCCAATCTTTCTAACCACAAAGCAATTTAACTTGGCCTTTTGCTGCATCCATTTTCTCTGATTAATTTTTATGATGTCAGACTTCTCGTCCCCAGGGGCTGGAAGTTTGCAGGACATTATGCAAGTCTTTAACCCAAGGCCCTGTCTCTGGCTCTCTGGTGATCTTTCAGGTGCCAGCAGCTTGGAGTCCTGACACTTCTCAAATGTGCAGGTGATAATCTGACAAGCGTGGTTCCTCTCTCTGTGAAATGTGCCACAGCATTAGAGTTACTGCTCAGCATTTAACAGCTGTTGGCTTCTCCTGACAGCATTAATACAACATCAGACATAGAGATATTTTGAGAGTGAGAGATGTTTTTAAGCAATTGCAGGTCTGCGAGGTTTCTCTCAAAGGTGTTTATTTAACCGGAGCTCACAGCTGCAAATCTTAAAAAGAATGTATCCATATACAAGCAACAGCAGTAGCTTGAGTCATTTGCACACAAAATGACTCCACTTGACGTGAAAAGGTTTGCATTTTCTGACTCCCCTTACAGGAAGTCTAATCTGCTGCCACCAACACAAACAAGCTTTGTCTGTTTGAAAAGTTCATTGCCTTGTTACTATGACCAAGCACAACACCGAGACAGCTGTTTCATTCCTCTGCGTTCCAATGCTTTTCCTTAAAATCACATCAAGTACTATTTACAAAAAAAGACAGCTTAAAAAAATAAAGCTGAAAATAACTTTAAAAAGTCAAGGATACATTTTTTTTTTTCTTTTGCAATATCTACCTCCATCTGCTACTTCTAAGTCTAACGCTCGGGAATAAATTAACCAGTCCAGAACACATGTAATCATAAACTGCCATGTAAGTGATGTAGTTGTGAAATTATTCATCCTAGTTTATTCTTTTTTTGCTCCATTTTTACAGTCTGTTCCTACAATGTTTTCCTATGTTTTTGTATGTATTAATTTTAACCAATTCAACTTTCCTGGCTGAATGCCTAAGAACAATCTACTAAGTCCAGGTTGCATACCTTCTTACCCTGAGAGCATCTTCTCTACCTACTTACAAGTCAGGTCAAGATGTAAAAGTGAGAGGTTGAATTTGATGACAATGGGGATTTCCATCTGATGCTCAAAGGTGATTGTACTTCTGGTTTTATATCAAGACAAGCATAAGAAGAACAGTATATTTTGGCAGGACAGGCATAGCCCTGCAAAACATGGCACACTGTAATAGACTATTTCATATGAACTGGGAGAAAAATGTGAGAATAATAATTTGTAATGTTTGTACTTAAGAAGGTCTGTGATGGTGACCCCTAGATAGAAGAGTTCTTTGATATTCATAATTGAAGCTACTTGTTACTGTGCTAAAACAATCCATGTGCAAGGGCCAAGAGCCAGATGCACTCGTAGATGATGTCTGATTCCCACTGATGTCAAGAACAGGAATAGTCCTTTATGAGCCGAGACCCTGGCAACCAACATAAAAATCACTTTATACAGGAATGTACACCAATTCAGAGATTATGTCATGGCATTACATTTCCTTTCAAGTGTAACTTTTGACTTCGGGAGGGAAAACCTAATCAAGCAGAACAACATTTCCCTCCAGTAAGGGATTTTATATATTTTGTCTTGATCTATGTGTCATGTTTCAGAAGGAAAAACCTGCCTTACAAACTCTAAACATATTGATAAAATAAACCATCTAAGGAAGTTGTTTATATGCATATAAGGTAGCCATCCAAAAATCTTGTCATACTTGACTGCTTTCTGAATATAACATCATTCTTGCAGATGGTAATCACACTGCATCATGATGCTTGTTTTAAAAAGTGCTTTTTTAAGGCTCTGGGCATGGCAGAGACTCACACACATTTGGTCAGCAGAATAAAATGTTACCTCTAAGTTTATTTTAATCCAAATTAATATAATTGCTGAGATCATTTACAGCCTTATTCTCAATGCTCCATGTCTACTCAAGAGAAGAAGTTTTACAGTTTACATTTGTGATATGTTAGTCAGTTACTAATTAAAAAGCAGATGTTAATGCTCATTTTCATACCATAAAATCTTCTGGGTTTTGTCCTCAATAAACCTCCATGTTTGGGGTTTTGGTTTTTTGGTTGGTCGGAAGTTGTGTTTTGTTCATTTGTCAGTTTTTATTGTTTTTGTTGTTATGCAGGGTTTTTTTTTTAAATAAGTCTCTTATACCCAGAGCACTAGATTCATATTTAGGCTTAAGGCCCATCCACCTCACTGGGTCTCAATGGGATTTTTGCCTCAGGTAAGACTAGAAGATGCAGACCTGATGTTCATGTGTTTTGACAAAAACATCTTCACACATTTTGAGGTTTTTAGTGCTGACAGTATTGATATTTTTTTCCTGCATTCAACCAACTCAGTGCCTTGAATATTTAATAATACAGGTGACACGAGGACTCATTGTCTGACTCATGTAAATAACACAGTAATTTAAACCAAATCTTCCTTCTCTACAGTGTATGCAATGCTAAATGAATACAGTCTTTCTCAAAAAAACCCATAAACATTGCCAATAATATAAAAGAAACTAGAATAAACTGGACATTTGGGGAAAAAAAGATCCAATTGTTCAATTTTAGAATATTTTGCTGCCACCTTTTGGAATTTAATAAAATGTGCATCTCAGTGGTTTGTAACAGGGATAAATAATTTAGCCCTCAACAGCAATCTCATTATTACAGAAAGTATATCTGCATTTCTTCTTCCTTCAGTTTAAAATTTTAAACAAGTATGTTGAGTTTCACCTTTCACCTTCACAGAGAGATGGAATAGCATAGATTCAAATTTAAGGCTTTCACATGTGAAGAAAATATAGCAAAAAAATGGATGCATCAAGCATAACTCTCAATAAATGCCATGATTAGACATCAGATCAAGCATTATTTGGCCATAAATAAATATAGGCAAACAAAGAAAGCAGCTGCTTACAGATGATGCCTAATTGTTAGCTTAAATGCAAGGTTACATGTTAGAACTCAGGGCCTCTTCCCCCAGGTGCATTGCATTGTGGCCTTTGCATAACTGCATTGCTTTTAAAATCTAACCCTACATAAATAAACAGGAGGAAAACAAGTCCTAAGGCTCTGGGCTCTGTCCCACATCCCCTCTCCCTGTTTCTGTCAGAAAGATTTTCTTCTGCACAACTTACAAAAATGCAATGCATTTTGGGGAACGTTAATATAAATAAATATAACACCAGTAGAGAGAACATGTCAGAAGTTCTTTGTTATCACTAAGACAACTGGAGCACTAGTCTTATTTTAGAAAGGCAAGATCAGAAGCATTTAAACTGGAGGAAGAATAGAAATGTCTGTGTCTGTAAATGGTCCTGAAGTGGACAGCTTTCCTTTGATGCACGGGATTGGGAGCCCCCTGGGATTCGGGTGCCTTCATCGTGGCCCACAGGGGACAGGTGACCTGTAGGACACCAGATGACCTCTAGGACACCAGATGACCTCTTGGACACCAGGTGATCTCTAGGACACCAGCTCTGCAGGGACGTGTGCTGCTTGGCGAAGTGTCTGGTCACCAGGGCCTGCTGCTCGCCTGGTGGATCGCACAAGCACTCTTTGGGGAAATAAAAATTGGAGTGTCAGGAGGTGTAAGCACCAGGAGATTTACTTCTGTGCCACTGTAATTTCTCCAGGCCTAAAATCTGATTTAAACTAACACACAGGGGCTGTGAGATCTGTATTCCAGAAAGCACTACAGTGAGTATGTTTCATACGAAAAGCGCTCACATTCCAAGTAGGAAGGTTTTGTACAATTACCTGACTGCAAGAGTGGGGCTGACGAACGTGTGTCAGCCCTGGTAGGAGTGCCATGGATGTATGGGTGCGCTCCTTGTGGGAACGGGGTTATTTGCAGGACAGGGACATCGACAATAAATCCCGGCAGAGCACGGGCATCGATAATCCATCCTGGTAGCGCGGCTTTGGCCCGGCTGAGGAAGTGGCGCTGCCGCGACGTGAGGCGATTCCCGACTAAAGAAGGCGATCGCCGGCGCGGCCGTTGCCGGGCGACCGAGCGGGACCGGCCGGGCCCGGCCCGCGGCTCTTTCCCGGGGCTCCTTCCCAGGGCTCCTTCCCGGGGCTCCTTCCCGGGGCTCTCCGCCGGGGATTCTTCCCGAGGTTCTTTGCCAGGGCTCTAGGAGGACACGGCGGCGGCCGCGGGCGCTGCTAGGCGGCAGCGAGACGCGTCCGCCATGGCGGGGGTACGCACCGCCGACTGCGGGCTGCAGGTGAGCGGCGGCGGCCGGGGCAGGGAAGGGGCAGGGGCAGGGGCAAGGGAAAGCCGACGCTGGGGAGCGGGGCCTGCGAGCAGGTTTCTGCCATTGGGAATACGTTAATTCGCTGTTACAGGCAGCACACACAGAAAAATCCGCGTTGTTTTGAAAATGGAAGCAGGCTGCCTGCGGTGAGGACAGCGGGAGCTGCGGCCCGTGACTGGGCTGGGAGCAGCCCCGCTGCCCCGTCTCTGACAGCCGCGCTGTAGGAGCAGCCGGAGGTCCGGAATATCGAGTTACTGGTGCATTTCTTTATGGGTTTACAATCTGTAATTAAGACCAGTGCCCCTCAGAATCATGAGAATGTATTGTGTCCGTTATGTCCTGCAGCAGAGAGTCCAAAATATGTGGAGTTCTTCCATTGGTTTGGACCTGCCACCTGCTTCAGGCTCCCGTCTTGCGGCACCTCTTCTCATTAGATCCTCGTCTTGTGTTCTTCCCGATCAAAACATACAAAAGAGGAGAAGTGTCACATGATGATACATCATAAGTGCCCAAAAATGAAAGAGGGACTTGCAAGATAGATTTCTTATGATGAAGAAATATAAATAAATACATGGAGATTCGGAGTCTTTTTTTGATTCAGATATGCTAGGGGAATGGAGATAGAATGGATGCACTATGCTTCAGCATAACTATCAATTAAATAGGCTTATCTCAGTTTGGCTTACATATGTGTGGGAGGGGAGAATTAAAGCTGAGCTTGAACAAGTGAATCCTCCCTTTTTTGTAAAAGTTATTTGTGAAGCCATTTCAGGATGGGCTACAGGAGGCAATTTCGGATCATGCAACAAGCAAGGAAAAAGATGAATATCCAGATGACTTTGAAAGTGATGAAGATGGCATGTTAAGTGGTAAAAAGAATTAAATATTTTTCCTTGTGTTTTTCCTTTCTTAACTCATTACTAGATCCTAGACAATCTTTATGTGTCGATATAATTTAGTGTTCCAAGGTTTCATATTTTAACAACTTCTAAAGCGCTGTCTTCCTCTGCGAAGTTACCAGCAGAATTCCCAATGAAATCAGCAGATGTGCCAGCCTGCTAGACCACACACAGCCTGTACTGGTCCCTACCATTGTGGTCCCCAGTTCTCCTCCACAGTCTCTTGTTTACTTGACACCTGCTTCAGACAGTAGTGCACTGTGCTGTAAATGAAAGTGGGCATGGGCAGAGAAAAAGGCAGTGTTTTTTTCGTAATGGTTTCCCTGCCTGGACAATCAGTGAATAAGGGCTGCAGAACAGAATTCCCTGGCAGACTACGTAAACCAGAAATGAGTTTGATCTGTCTGTTTTTCTTGGAGCAGGATGCATTTGTTGTTTGCTAATATTTATGCTTAGTCTAGCAAGATTGGCCAAAAGACTCTTCTTCCTGCTGGTATGGCACTAAATGTTAAGGAAAGTAGGAATATTAAATATGATCATGTATTTTTAAAAGGACTTCCGCCGCAGCCTGTTTTTCATTCTCACCTGAAGCATCTTTTAACAGTTTGTACGATGCTTTGATTTCCCTTTGTGGATAAGAATTAGGAAAACATCTCTCCAGCAGTTAATGCATTATCCCACTATCATGACATTCTTTTGTTCAAGACTTGTTCAAGCATTCAAGCTCCAAAATTAGGTCAAAATTAGCAATAACAGGCTAGAAGAAGATAAATAAGTTTGGTAAACATGTGAATCTTGGCATTGTAGAAGATACTTCCTTTTGAGTATCTTCTAGTTAACGTTAAATGGGGCAGAAGTGAAGAGAAGGGAGGATGGGTTCCAATACAAAATGTGCCCAGCTTTGTTGTTGATTACTTGCTTCCACTTTCTATAGCATTGACACATTTATTTTCAGAAGGACTTTAAATTGCATGGCAGAAAATAATAAATGAGTGAATATTTTTCTTTGATTGGGTTCATGAAAATAGATGACAGGAAAGGAAGTAGAATAAGTCTGTAGTTTGGTGGCTTTGCAGAGATCAGAGGCTCAGAAAGAGAAATGCTCAGAAACTTAAGTCAGGAGGGTGTTACATGAAAAACAGTGTTAAGTTATAGAAGATACAGGTTCTGTATTGCATTTTTTTCCACTTGTATCAAATACAAGTTGATTATGTGCTCTTTGCAGATATTGGTGAAGAACGTGCTGAAAGTAATTCAGGTTCTACAAGCACTGAGAGATCTCTTGCTGGGAGTCCTCTCTTGAATGATGATGCTTTTCAAAAAGTAGTAGATTTGGAAAACGAAGCTCCTGATGACTTGAATTTATCCTTTCATGAAAAGAAGCTTCAGCAAATAATGGTTTTAGAAGGTGAGCCCATACAGAATGACAGAAAAGATGGCAAAGAAGGATGTTTGGAAGGTCAAAATGAGGATAACAACAGAAAAAATAATGAAGTATGGTGTGATAATAGTGAAAGTGATGACTTGCCTATTAACAAACTACATGAAAAAAGAAATCAAGAGGAAAACCAACCAAAAGCAAAGCCTCAGGTGCGCAAAAAACGAAATGCTTCAGCACCAGGTAAAAAGAAAATATTTTAATGTTGTTGCTACTTAACCATTTTACAGTATTTTAAAGTGTTTTAATTTGGGTTATTTTCTATGTTAACAATAATCTTCTAAAGATACATGAAATCTGTATGCCAGGGGGTAAACTGAACCAGTGTGGGCCAAAAGCAGGAGGTTCCTGCTTGTCTTTTCCTTTCAGAAGATGAAAGACAGCTGTTTAGGTCCCTAAAGTCCAGCTCTCCATTGGTGCATGTGCATGGAAGGCGTGAGGGGACTGCCGAGATGCCCCTCAGTGTGTGCATGGCACAGAAAGCTGCATTCACATGGTGTCCACTGGCGCAGTTTGGATGTGTACACAAACACATAACCCCCTCCAAACTCGAATGCTTCAGTATAAGAATAGTCAATTCATTTTTAATATGCAATGCAGAACTTGGAATTCTGCCAATCAATATATGTATCAAAAGACTATTTTTTATGGAATTCCTAATATGACAGGAATTTGTCCTCCTTGGTGTTGAGATAAGTTTATGGCTGGTCATTACCTTTGATGGAATATTGGAACTTTGAAATTGGTAGAGCACGATTAAAGGTATCAGCTTCAGTTTTCCTTTCCACATGATGGCACCAAAGTGCCATCAAAGGCTTTTGAATGTGCACACACCTCTTCCTGACTGGTGTGCCAGTGTAGTTTTAGACTGGCAGAAAAGAAGTTGAACTACTCCATTTCTTCATGTGAATTAAAGTAGCGCAGTGACACACTGCAATATTGGTTAAAATTCAGGAAATTCAGAATTCTTGTCACCTTGAATGTACCTTCATCACTGTAAATTTAGAGTAAATTTCTTTGATTATGGGCATTGATGTTCCTTTCTTCAGGTAATTTGGAGTTAATTTGTCATCCCAAAAATCAATTCTTCTAAAGAATTCCATCAGAAATTTGTAAACTATTTTTAATTTTATTTTACTTGGGCATTTTTTGGTTTCTGTCTGAATTGTTTTACAGATTTAGATCTCTGCATTACTGGAAGTTGAAATCTGATGAAAATGGCTTTTAAGTCTTACTAATAATGTGTTTTGTAAATAATGGCTTCACCATTTAGGCATTTATGCAGATTGAGGTGATGTTTTCTTTAAATCCCCACTGTGGAATTTTTCAGTTATTCCTTCATGTGTCCCACACCCCTGAAGAACACTACACAATGGAAGCATTATTTGTTACCCAGAGTGTTAGCTGGCATACTTCATTAGAAGTCGGCCAGATGTCAGAAGAGATCTTGCTGTGACTACATTGACTCTTGCTTTTGGTTTCTGCACTAGAGCCACATAAGGCAGATGGAAAGTTTTCCCTTTGTCTTGCTCCTACATTCTCTGACATTCAGGCTTCAGTTGCTACTCCAGTCTTATATGAAAATACAAGTGAATGCTGCTCTTATTTGTATATAGTTCTCAGAAGGAGGCCTACAGAAAATACATTGTACTATATAAAATCTAGTAACAACTTTCATAGATGGATGGTTTTTCTACAACTACATTTTGTACAGAAAAAAAACAATACTCAAAAACAATGAGGTTCTTTTTAATGTGTCCTCTCAATCTTTTTTCTCCCTTTAGAGAAAGATCAGAAGACTGTCAACACCAGTGACTTGAAACTGGAGGACAATGGTATGAAATCGCCTTCTGCTGACAGTTCAGATGGAATGATGAAAATAACAGAAGAGCAAAAAATAGCTGATGCAATGCAGGAGGTGTCAATGAATGATCAATCTGAGCATGGGGAGGCAAAAAACACATCCAAGAACTCTGTCAAGGTATTGCTCATACACAGTTTACCATTGTTTGGAACAATGTCCTGGAAGCACAGTGGAGTTTTGTAATGTTGCTGTTGGTATCTTAAGTGTGTAAAGCTGACAATTTAGATCTGGTTTCTAGAGACGAGGCTCTTGTAAATTCTGTATAGCTTTATGGAAGATGTAAGGAATACCTTTTCCACAAATTATTGAAGTCAGATAAAGGTATTGAAATGTGTTTTCCAGCCTTAAGAAAGTACCCTTTTCAAAGTGAAAATGTCAGATGTCTGTTGTGAGGATAGCTGAATAGCAGTGAGCAATGTGTGTTGGCAGAGGATGGAATCCATGTGTGACCTGAATAATGGATAGGATGCAGAGCGCTCTACACTTTCTCCTAAAAAGAAAATATGTAGCTGCATGTAATTATTGAAGCTAAGTAATCAAAAGACTTAAAAGAGTATTTATAGAATAAACCAGCTGTGTGCTTTTCACTTTTTACTATTTCTAAACTATTGACTGTATTTTTACATAATACAAATGAACATTCCTAGCTGCCATTCCAAAGTGATACAGGCATTCTGAATGGTTGGTTGGTTGGTTGGTTGGTTGGTTTGGGGACTTTCTTTGGTTTGTTTTTTGGTTTTTTTCTCTCCTTACTTCCTTACTCTGTACTATACCCTCTCTTTATTAGGGTGTCTTTCTTGCCTGTTTTTGTAACATCATGAGACCACGGAATATCTTGACTTTGAAGAGATTCATAAGGGCTGAGTCCAATTCTCAGTGCCCTTGTTATCTTTTAAAAACCTGTTTCATCCTGATCTGTTGTTGAAGAGACTCTATAACTTTAATTTTTCTCTGTGTTTCTTAGAAACTAAGTGAAACAAAGGAGAGAGTTGAGAACCCAAAGGCTTCTTTATCTGACAGGTAAGAGGAGAATGCCAAGTGTTGTTCTGAGCCATTTAAGATACCTGTAAGCGCCCCGACAATGCTGCTCTCCTCTCGTTTTCTGTCAGCATTATCTTTGCTGCTGACAACCTCTGACCATCTGTGGAAAACAGCCAAGTGCATGTGACATGTTGTTATGACCCCTGCTCAGGTTTATGTCAGATCAGACTCCCAGATCTTTTGCCAGTGTCCGTGGTGAGTGTGTTACTGGAGTCTTTACAGGCTCTAAGCTGTTTCTTAGATGAAAGTGTAAGTAATTTGCAAATTTACAAGAGGTAATTTTTTTCTCCTTTTCCTTTCCCCAGTCCCCAGGCCCCAGTCAAGTGCATACAAAAAAATCACAGTAACTTTTGGTATGCACTGAAATAAAAGGAACACTACTCATACCCAGCTCATAATACAATATGAGCTACAGTAAAAGGAAAGGTCATTAATGTGTTTGTGTCCTGGTATTTTCCTAGGTCTACAACTTCTGTGCATTTAAAGAGAAAGGGGAAAGCTGTTCCATCAACTTCCCCTGTTTCTTCTCAGTATCTGGGATCATTGAAGATGTTGGATGATAAATGCATGCCGAAGACAAGTCCAGAATTCAACAAAGTAGATAATTTAAGGGCAGCTGTTTATCAGGTAGATTTGAAAAAATGAACAACAAAAAAAATTGTGCACATAAAGGTCCTGATACAGGGCTCAAGACCTCATTTTTTCTTGCAATCAATATTTTTTGCTATATTCTTTTTATTGGCTTACAGTATAGTAATCCTTTTATTCTGTTGGCTATGCCTTTTCCTCATATTATGAACAAAAAGCTCAATGAAAGGGTCATAATGTTGTTATGTGGTTTATACTTTATTGTTTCAGACTATTTTCAGGCACATATTTTCCTTTATTTCTACTTCATCCTTAACATAAGTAAGTGTCTACCTACAGTTCTTTGGTTATTTCCCTGATACATTCTATTCAAACAGCATTCAGGAGAAGTGATAAAAAATCTTGTACTCTTTCTAGAAGAATAATATATGTAAATTCCTTGTAGAATTTCACAATTATTTTCTGGGTTTAAACAAATTTTTGCTTATCTGTTTGACAACAACTCTCATTAACAGGCACTGTTTATATTGGTATGTGGTTTTAATACTTTTTATGGCCCTAAAAGAAATGTTAGACCCTCAAATCCATATTTATATTGGATTCACAGTTTTTGAGAGTAGAATAGTTTTCATTTAGGACACTATTATCTTTGAGCTGCATACCAAATATACAGTTAATTCTTGAAAATTTAAGCCTGATTCTGCAGATGCTCATAACCTTTTATAGCTGCCTGAAGTCTCACTTCTCCCAGCAGGATTTTATTCTCTTTTATTGTGTGTATTTTTGAGAGAGACAACAAATGTAAATAATATTCCTATAGACCAAATAATAAGAACCTTTATTACATTCTTCCATTTAATTTTGATTAGTGCTGACATTTTTGTTGGCATTTCTAGGAAGATGCTTTTTAGAAGATCTTTGAGCTTTTTTAGATTTTGTAGCTGTGATTTTAGAACCTTAAATTTTTTTGATCACAATGTTCATATGATGACATCTTAGTTTTCCATATAGAATGCTTATTTAACTTGGAAAAACTGAGAGTAATTTTGGTGGTCATTATATTGGTGCTGTTCTTTACTTATACCTTAAAAGGACTTTAAAATATTTTAATGATTCTTTCAGAACTGGTTGGAAAGGAAAAAGCTCCTTCTACTGGAATTAAAGAGAAGTGAAAAAGAAAAAGCTGAAATTCTAAGGAACAATACTGAAAAGGTTTGTTTACATTGTTGTTTAAAAAGAAGTTGACAAACTATGACTCTTTGAAGTGTTCTTCCTGCCTGAGTACATCCCTCTGCTGTTGAGAGGTATCTGGTTTTCTCCAAATAGCACAAGGTCATGTGAAATAATAAATGGCATGTCCTGCTTGTTAGGGTTGTGATAAGCAGTGTCTGTCCAATGCTTCCCTACACATTTACATAAGGTGTGTTAGAAATGTGCTTCACAGATTAATTTCTGAGTTAGTTTGCAAAGACCTTGGGATGCTTAATTCTTAAAGTGCCAAGTTTTGTTTTGTTTTATGCATAAGAACATGCATTCACTCCCTGCCTCAAGAGATGCTTACGTAGAGAGCGCTCTGGCTTGAATAGTATCATGCACATTCTTTGAATTGGCTTTTAACTATGTAATATGTTTCACTTCTAAGCATTTAGCATGCATTTCATATCCTTCTGCACATATTTTGTGGGAGCAGTTAGTCTCATTCAAGTAAATTAAAAATGGGCATAGAAAAAACCCCTATATATGCTTAAAATTTAATTGTAATACTTGCAATGTTGTCAGCAAATCAATGTGTTTCTTTATTGCTCCATTTAGCAATAAGTTTACAGCTTACTATTTCACTTAAAATTTCACACTGAAATTGATTTAAATGTAGACTTTTATTTCTAATCTAGAAAGAAGCACTTAAAAGAGAAGAATCAATTGCATGTTATGAAGCCTGGAAAAAAAAGAAAGAGAAAGAAGCAAGGAAGTTAAGTGAAAGAAAAAAGTGTGAGGAGCTTGAGGAAAAGAAACCAGCAGAACAGAATAAGGAAAAAACAGAAGCAGCACAAGCGGTGACGTGAAATATGTACCTGAGTGTGTATTTGAATGTGGTTCAGGAGCTGGTAAAAATAATTTTGATTAATCCAGAATGAGATGAAAATGAACTAGAATCTTAAAATCTAGACATGCTTAGTTTTTGAAGGAAGCTTGCTTGTACTAGGCTTTGTTCTGTAAGAAATGTGTAACATTTACACTTGCAGACAAACAGGTTTCTATATTTGGAGTCTATTAACTGAGCGTAAAATAAACTTCATGCAAATACATTAGCAATTAACTATTACCTACTGGAAAAATAAGATTCTTTTTAGATATAGTGATACCCACTTCTGAGCAATTCTGCAAGCGAATATTCTAAAATTAGAATGTGTAGAAATTACAAAAAATAATAATGCAGATTAGACTAGTGGAGTATTGACAGAAAGTGAGAGGTAAGATTTTTTTATAGATCTGTGGTTGTCTTTAGGCATTCAAGAAATGGAAAGAAAGAAAAGTGGAATATTTAAGAGAGCAAAATAAGAAGGAAAAACAGTCTGAAAGAATGAGGAAGAAGATAGAAGAGGACCTAGTTGCAGAGAAGAGGAGAGTCAGTGTATCAGCAGTTGAAAAATGGTACTTCTCCACTGTGTTTTTTTATATCATAGCTTCCAAAATCCTCGCTTATAAATGTAATAGGTCTTCTGTGAATGCTTGATGTGCTTGTAATTGGTAGACAATGGATTGCTTGGGATCAGACTCTTCATTCCCAATGGAGACAAAGTCTAACACTGCAAACCAGCTGTGCAGCTCCCTTCGGTTTATTAATTTAGTTACTTTCCTCCCCAAGAGGATATTAACTAAGCCTAGACAGAGATACTGCAAATGATAAAATTCACTGTGTAGTAGTATTGTGTCTTACATAGTTATTTTCATGCTTCATTACTAAGCCAGAGGAAGGAAGGTAAGTCTTTAAAGTTTCATGGAATACAGTATAAGAATGCAGATGTAGGAAGAAGGAAATAAGATGTATCTGCTGGAGATATTCTTTATTAGTTTTATAAGCCAAGAGTTTTCACAAAAAATGCACTACTTAAGGTTACGTACAGAAGTTCAGAATGTTTTTTTTTTATTATTATTCTAAAAAAGTACAGAAAAGGTGATGCCATAATAGGTAGAGTAGTAGATTCATTTATACCTTGGTGACGTATAAAAATGGACATGGAAGATTTTAAATACTTATTCTCAATCTTTTATTTAAATTTTGACTCAAATTACTTAATTGGTCACAGATGCAGCTTTTGGTCTGTACGTTAAGACCTCTCGCTCTTCCCTCTCACTATGCAGGAATGAAAAGAAGAAGGAATATATCAAAAAGAAAAAAGTAGAAAAGTTCCTGGAGAAAAAAAAGCGAGAAATGCAACAGGCAAAGAAGGAAGAAAAAAGTGAAAAGGCTATGGAGGAATATGAAAGATGGCTGGTATGTTTGATTTGGTTTGGGGTTTTCTTTGCCTTTTGTCAAAGCCAGAACATTTGGTGTAGTGTGAGCACCTGAGTATTGTAATACTCATGGGCTGTTTTGCTGTTATGAGAGAGGCCAGATGATGGCAACATTACATTGCTTGTCCCCCTTGAATGCGTGAGCAAAATGTTGCTAAAGTACAGTGCACTTGATATCTGGCATACATGGAAAATACATTCTCCCTACCTACACAGAATTTTCAGTTTCCCTAAGGCTTCATTTTTTGCCATTCCATGTCAGGAGCAGCCGTCTCTGAAGGGCCATTTAGCCAGAGCACAAAACCTGCAAAGTCAAAAAGCATTGCCAGCTGCAGCAGTCAGCGCATGTACATTCAAGGAAGCATTTAAAATGGAGACTTGCAGACCTCACAATTGATAAAAGGACTTGTAATGGAGTTTATGATAATTTCCATTTGCAAGAAAGGGTGGAACTCTGATGCTCCCAATTATATTTTTCTCACAGCAGCGTCCTTGTTGTAAAGCAGTAAATTAATCCAGTGCTCTAGTACCAACAATAAGGCAGGTTATTTTTCCATGCTGCAGAAAGACAAACTAGAAGAGAGATCACTAATATTCTTAGCATGTTGTTTTCTTAAAGATATGTGACTTGTCAGTTAAAGAAGAACCTGTTTTAATTCCCCACCCTGTGACAGTCTTCCTTCATACTGCCTGTCAAGTTTTTTTTACTTAGAAAATGTTTCTTCTGTTTTTTCATGTGATTTCTGGCATGCCTTGTACATATGGTCTGTGTTGCCATTTTTAAGAATAAGATCTTGCAACCCAGCTGGATTATGGTCCTTACAGGAATCCTTCTTTAGTGTCAATGGCTTAAATATTTTTCTTTTTTTTTTAGGAGGGAGAGGCAGATAGATGAAAACTGAGTCAGGCAGCTGTAGAGGTGTGGACAGGTTTAGAAAGGACAATCATTCTTTACTTGGTGGCTAACTCAGAAATACACAGTTGCACAAAACAGCAAGAGCGTGCACATTTTTCCCTTCTCTCTGTTTGCAAACTTTTTTAATCTTAGGTTTATATCTTTTAAGATGTTTGACCTGTTGAAATACCTCTCATTTCTGTAATCACTGATAAGGTTGTTTTCTGGTCCCCATTGTCAAGAGATTATCAGCTCAGTTTAGCAAATGATAATGTCTGATCTTAGGTGATTTCTTGCTTGAACAACACTCCTGATTGCCAAGGTAGGGAGTTCTGTGCTTTGAGTAGTAACTAATCGACTGCCCTGCTATGGTCTGCTCAGTGAGACTATCCTAATCAACTTAGTTGTACCAAAGCAAGAGTGTTACTTCTCATTGTATATTTGACTTCCTTCCTGTCCTGGATTCTGTATGAAGGTAAAAAAAATATCCCTTTTTTTCTGGAGTGAAGGTTGCTGCCTAGCACAGGCTCTCCCATTCAAATTGTGTGTGAACTCCTGAGGTGATCACTTCAATGGGATTATTAATGAAAATTTTAGTGTTGGAGGAATGACCAGATCTAACTAGATATATATGTGAAATAAGCAAGTATAGGATGGGATAAGTACTGAACTGGTTGGCAGAGGTGCCTCTGAAATGATCCCATTTTCAGTGTCAGTGTGCAAGTGTTGACTGATGTGTCTCGTGCCCAGTCTTCACATTTTTTACTTTCAGAATTTGTGCTGTATTTTTGCAACTTCCACATCTTTATTTGAGAAAGCACATTGGGAAATGGCTCTGTCATAATTTTAGGCCAGAATATTGCCTCACTTTGTACAGTTGCAGAAAAAAATACAGACAGTAGTGAACTGCCCGAGAGAAACACTGTAAAGTTGTCATTGCATTACCAGGGGAACTCAGGTGACGTCTGCCTGCAGGTGGATATGCATCAGACTGAGGGTAGAATTTGGAAGCCTTTTAAAAGTATTCTTTCAACTACAATTATTTTTTAAATGGAAATAAAATAGTAGTGATATAGTGGGAAGTCTAATATGTTTTCATTAACATTCATCAGAAAGAAATGTGTACATTCATCCTTGGCTTTCCTGAAGCAGGTGTTGACCATAATGCATGGATAAAACAGCCATAAAAATCTCATTGTAGTTCTTCTAAAATAGAAGAAACATTCTGCTTTTATGTTAATGGCAATGCTGAATTACTTCTGCTTTTAGAGGTCATTGTGTGAATGTTTGATAGCATAAGAGCATAGAGAAGATTACTTTTTAAGCCTGGAAATAAATGCCCTGGAAAAGGCTATTAACACTTGTAAAATACTGGCATAAATAGGATAATCTTGAGATGAGATGCTTTAGAAGCTGGAAATTCCATCTTCTGATTATTTTGTTTCTTCTGATCATTTGCTTCTTGCTACTCACCAAGAACTCTTCAAGCCAATCTATCTTGATAAATGATCATTTTTTACTTACTGTATAATGCCAGACACTTGTCATTGCTATGCACCTGTTCTGAGGAGCGGAATATGGACAAGAATTATGTAGAAAGTTGCTAATGACTGATCACTTTCGTTGCCATTATTTCTGACATACTAATCTTGATACTTGTTTACTGTAGATAGAAGTGAATATCAGCTCCAGATGAGTTAATGTTGTCCATTATCTTTGATAAACATCAACCTACCATGAGCTTCTGAGAAGAAATGCTGCTCTCAAATAGTTCTCAAAGACCATCACAGTAATGTTGAAAGCCTTAGAAGAAGTTTGACATTTTACCTTGTATTTGACCATTTGCAATATCTATTTTTGGTATTCTAAAGCTGTTTAAAAACATCAAGAAAGGATATACTGGATAAGTCCCATGGATTTGTTGCTTTTCAGGGTTAGAAATAGCTGAAGTGGGTTGTTAATTTCATGTATTCATTAATTTCATATGATCTCTGAAAATTCTTTCTAAATCGCAATTTTCATGGCCTGTCATTGCAATAGGTTGGAAATAAGACTGCTATTGTTACTCCTCTCAAATGTTGTCAGTCTTCTGTAATACCTAAAATTCAATTTCTATGTGACAGTCATACTGGTAAAGAATGTGCTCTTCCCAGAATTTCATAAGTGAAAAATATATTCATCTTACTAGGCTATTGAGTAGGAAACTTCCACAGAAATGAAGCCACACAGTTGACTTGATCTAGTGCAAGACAAGGTACAGTTATTGATTTAACCTTTCACTGTTTCTGTTACTCTACTTCAATTACTGCAAATAACATCTTGTTTATTATTCTGTGGAATATTTATATTAGTTATGTCTTGTGAGAATTTGCACTTTACGACAAGAGTTACAAGAACATAAAACTTTGTGTGTTGAAGACAGGAAGGAGGCAAGTAGATCTTCACTTTGAATTTAATCTTTTAAGAACAGTTAAATTAGTTTAAGACGCTTTCCTTGCCACTTGGATTCATTAATGCAAACTGGATCTCAAACCCAAACACTCAAAACTGAAGCACAGTTTAAAAATCCAGAGCAACTTCTGTTCCTTTCCTGGGTGGGTTTATGCTTTATTTTTGGTTGTGGTTTTTCATACTTGAGTCTGTTGTGTAACATCTAGTCAGTAGAGAGTCCTTGATAAACACAAATTATGCACATTTCTTTGTAGCATGCAGTTTCTCTAATGCTTGCAATACTGCTACAATAAGTGTTACTTTTAATGTTTTAATAAGTTTTCACTTACCTGTCCTGATGGCATACATATCTTTGTACAATATAATTCTATGATTATAGATCCACGAGCATGTATCTTATATGTATTCCTTTAGAGCATGTTCTTCCCTAGCTCATCTGTACTGCTTCACATACCTTTTTTTGAAAAACATCACTTATAATGAAGACTACTTCTCTCTTAGGGTACTAAACAGTTCCCTTGAACAATTTTAGGATATCTTGAATTTTTTCTAAAGACCCAAAGCCATTAGTTGTGTTCATCTGACAAAATCTCTGTGGAGGGAGAAAGAAGGCAAAAATGAGGGATGAGAGGAGTCAGAATGTTACAATACTGCAAGCCTAGTTTGTCTCAATTGCTCCATGTGATCAGAAAAATATAGTTTTTACAGAGAGATAGTACTTTTTATTAGACTGTGATGAACTTTTGTATTGCTTACTTTAGCAAAGGGCATTCCTTTTCCATGCAAACCTTGCCTTGCTTTTAATCAGCCTTACTAGTAACGACATGAAATTATTGCATGTTTGTTTAGCCAGACCAGATGCTCCTGACTGAATTGGATCTTAAGGTTTATGTTTACAAAGAGCTGAAGGGCACAGATTAAAATCATATTGATAGGGTCGATATTGCTGTGTGTTGCTTTGCATTCTACAATTTTTGGACACATATGTGTAAAACAGGAGAAAACTTCACTCAAGCTTTCTCACAGTAATGCTTCCACACCCGTTTTTCAGTCTACTGCCTCAGCCCCAGTTACCTCACTATTGCCCTGCTCACATATGAGTAACAGACAAACACTGCCAGCATTTTGGGCATTTGTAAATATATGGCATCCATCAGAGAAGAGGATGATGGGTTATATGAGAGTACCAGTTATCTTACAGCTGTCCTCAAAGAGCAGTACTTCCACTGCAGTGCAGTTCATACATGTGAAAATACAAAACTTCTATGGATGCTTCAAAATGCTGGCTGATGGGCTGCAAACAATGAAGGAACCAGGGCTGGATGTGGCACAGCTGATGATGGTTTTAAGTGGGCATATCCACATTGCATCTTTACTACCAGGGATGTGTTTGCCAGTTGTTGGTCTTGGGAATGAGTGTACTGTTCGTGTGTGAGAAAGGCAGCTGCTCAAGAACCTTTTATCCACCCATCACAGGGGCACTGTAAATTGTGCTGTGGTCTATATGGCCAACCTTGGTTCCACCAAGAAAGAAACTGCTTTTAAGTCAGTAAGAAATCTGCATCCATATGCACCACAAACCTGCAAAGAAAACTTGCACCCATAGAGAGCTTGCCAGTGTACTAAACTGCTAATGCTGATGCACCTTTAGATGCTGGTTCTCTTGAGGGTAAAATGGCAGTCATCTTTGCAAAGAAGAATGCTTATGAAGAATAGAACTGATTAGAAATTCAAAAATGATTATTAATAATTGCAACTTAATTTTTGAATGACAGGTCTCTTGAAAATCATTAGTTAATGAGACACAAAAAGAGTGCAGCAAGTGTCTTGCAATCTTCATCATCCTAATTGCCCCACTGCTGTTTGAAACAACAGAAAATAGAATTGGAACCTTGCAGTGCTTATAACATTAATTAGATAGGTCTTTGTTTAAAATTAAATTGTTTAATTACCAGTTTGTTCTAATACATGGCAAGTGTGATTTAATAAGTACAGAAAGTTACAATGATGCATCAGTGTTCTCATTATATGAGAACAACATATTTTGCATTGTGATTTAGGTATCCTCCTAAAGACAAGAAGTAATTAATGTGAGACTAATTACATGCTAGACCAATACCTAGTCCAGTAGGCTTTCTGTTGGGCTTTTTGTTTAGACAGTGCACAAACCCAGCCCATCCTTGAGACAGACACCCTAATTGTAAGTGACTTCCAATGTGTAGTCTCTTTTGCTGGTTGCATTGTGCAAAGTCCGTGACTGAACCTGCAAAAGGGATGTGCTGAGCTCCAAAAGGCAGATTTCCATTGCATGTTTTCTTTTCATTCTACACAAGAAAGGCATAACAATAATGTAACTTTTCTGTTTGTATAATTGTTGTTGAGGGGCAGTGGGTTGGTTTTGGTTTGGGCTTTTTTTCACACATCTTTTTATTCTCAGGAAAACAAAATGAGGAGAGAACAGCTTGAGAAGAGCCAAAAGAAGTTTCAGGCTGTCCATGGGAATGAAATGAGTCCTCCCTGGAGACCACCTGGCAAAGTCACATATTCTAGTAATTACTAAGGAGTTCATTGCCTTCCCAAAGAACAGATAGTTTACAAAGTTCTGTCAATAGCCGGTAGCTCTTTTGTTATCAGCTGATTTTCACTGAATCTATTATAGGTGTTAAATTATTTCTTTTATAGTTTAATTGATATCTGCAGTTTAAATAAACCTGTTACTCATTTGCATTGCTTTAGAAAATGTAATAATTTTTCTAATTACACATTTAAATTACTTTTGCTAAATGCCGTGGTATGTCATACCTTTTTGGTGAAAATTTATATCCAGGATACATAAAGCTGGACTCAGGCATTTTTTTTTCTCCCCATAAGTAGCAGAAAGGTTATTTTTAAGTTACTAGACCACACTCCTAAGGAGTTATTTCTTGAAGAAATTATATGAGGAGGCTGTGGGGTAAGGATGATGGTAAGGAGATATTGGCTCTCTTGCGGTGGTAGATGAAAAAACTCTAGGAGTATGGAAGCAGAATGCCATTTTCATACAGTAGTGTATAAGATACAGAGAAAATATATATTGCAGATAGGTGAATACAGGGCTTTCATAAGCTCCAGGTCTGGCTCTGGCTGTTACCTCAGGGTAGGCCAGGCATTTTTCCAGTAGTAGTTGAGAAAAGAGAAAGAATCTACTGCCAGCAGAAACTTTCAAGTTGCTGAGAAGCAGCTTCAGTGGCCCATGTAAGAGGCAGAGTAAACTTACAGACTGCAGCAGGAGAGATGACTGCAGCCCTGGCAGAATGCAAAAGAATTGCCAATTCAAAAGTGGCACACCTGGATTTTTTGAGAAAATACTAAATTACTTCAGGCCTTCAGATTGGGATAGTGATGTCCATCATTGATGCTCTGGCCTTTTAGCACTTGGTGTCTTGAATCTGAGTTTAGTCTGTTGAGAAACTCCAACTGTAGTATAATGGGAGGATGAAATTTGTAGCAGGCACCAGAGTTTATTGTACAGCAGACCTGAAGAGTCTGAGACAAGGCAGCCTGTGAGAAAGATCTGGATCTTTATTTTTGCAGTGTCCACCTAGAGGAAACAAGGAAGGTCCCTCTGCTGACTTGAGGGATGGAAATGAAAAGTGTGGTAGAGTTAGTGGCAGAGATAAAGAGAGTTTGTCAGGTGCCTGTTCCTGAGCTGAATGCTGCATCCTCACTGACTTTAAGCCTTTCTATAACTGGATAAAAGGTTTTGACAGAAGACAGAAGTGAGAAGATGTGGGTGACATCTTTCAGAAGAATGAGGAGAAGCTCACAAATTGACAACTTCTCAATTAGGAAAAGATGCTGAAGTCTGTAGACAAGGGAAACCAGCTAGTTGATATGTTTAACTGTTATAATAAAATTTGGGGAGCTTCATTTAATGTTATATTGTAAAAATTTGTGCATGTGACAGCATAACACAAATGTGATAGGAGAATTAGAGCTGAGAAATATATAAATATGTACATTAATGTATAAGAATATACATATATCTGTATAGATCTTATCTATATGTTTATTGGTGGCAGAAAATATTTTGTATTAATAAAGTATATTTTAGTACAATGAGCCTCAATATTTTAACTGGGTTTTGGAATACAGATCCTTATTTAAAGCTTTAATATATAGAAATTAACTAGGCAGTGACTCTAAGCACAAGGTGTCATTGTTAACGTGACAAGTAGATAGGGAACTGTATCCCACTGAAGGCAAGCTTCTACAGCATTCCAGCTGTCTCCTCCAGCTCCCTGACGCTTGCTGACACACCAATGCAAACATTCATTTAAGGAACATGGTTTCTAAACTAGAAGATGGTTAGTATCTCTAATTTTTTTCCAAAGTATTTAATTTAGGTATTAAGTTGCTCCTTTGGTGCTAAAGGCACAGGCTGATGATAAATGATTTTCTGTTTCAAGTCTCATTCTGGGTAAGAAAAATTGCATGCTGTTTTCCATTGTATCTTTTTTTCTTTTATGTTCACAAAATAGGAGTTCATCTTACGTGGTCTGTATATCATGGACTGCTGTGTTTCACTTGCTTAATTGTGTGTTTAACTGAGTTACTTGACTCAGACTAACAGAGATAAACTTTTCTGAGATGGAAACACCGATGGCAGCCTTGGCTGCACATCAAAACCTGGACTTGCTCCAGTGTGTCTATATCTTTCTTGCACTGGGGAGCCCAAAACTGAACATGATGCTCCAGATGCTGTCTCGCTCCCAGCTGCAGTGTCACACATGCCAAACAGAGGGGAACAATCCCTTCCATCCACCTGCTGAGCACACTCATACTAATGCAGCCCACAGTGTCATTGGCATTCCCTGCTGTGAGAGCCCATGCCTGGCTTATGCTCTGCTGCTTTTCCTCTGGCACCCCTGGGTATTTTCCTGCAAAGCTGCTTTTTGACTACTGGAGCTCAGGCTGTACTGTTGAAATGAGGTAACTTCACCCCAGATGCAGGACTTAGTTTGTCTTTGTTGACCTTAAAGGTTCCCACCACCCCCTTCTCCCACTTCCTGGCAAACACCCTGCTTGGCTCCATGGATTTAGCTGTGTCCAAGCAACTGAAGTGCTCCCTGTTCTGTCTGTTTCTTCAGTGCTTCAGTGTCTGAGGCAAGACCTCATCCATTAAAAAAAAAAAGGCAGAAAAGGACATGAAGCATCTCAGCTTTTTCCATGTCCTGTGTCACTAAGTCACCTGGCCCCTGAGGAGCAGGATCCCATTTTTCTGTCTGCCCATGTACTTCCAGAAGCACCTTTGAGTCCCATATAAGCTTTAACTCTTGCTGAGCTTTGTCTTTAGTAAATGCTTCCTTGTTGTAGTCAATGTAGAGTAATGTCTCTGTTTTGGTCCATGGTGCAAGTACTCTCCACCATCTCTCTTGCCTACTCTGAACTCCAGCAGGAGAGCCTGTGCCTGCCTGCTGGCTGCCTGCCCCTCTTGTCTGACTACACACATGGCAGAATGGACTTGTTATTTGATGGGGATATCACTGAAGCTCAGCTAGCATTCCTGGGTCCCTTTGCTTCCCAGGGCAGCCTCCTGTGCGATCCTGCCAAACAGATCCCTAAATAAGCCATCATCTTCCCTCCTCAAGCCAAGGCTGTGGTTCTATTTCCTTTACTGCTTCTTACATGATTAGAAGTTTCACAGTCTCAGGCTTAGGGCAGTCAGGAGATCATCAGCTTTCCCAACCCAGACCAGTTCATTCCTGTAACCATCCATTAGCTAAGGTCAAGTCCCAGGCTTCTCTTAGAGCATCAGCACTTCCACCTCCAGATCTCTACAGACCTGTTGGCTTTTAAAGAGCAATTTCTCAGATTTTAATAGCCTTTATTAGTTAGATTTTCCCCTGATGGGTAATAAAGTAATTGCAAAATTCTTACCTGATTATTTCAACCTGGGGCATGGGGAAGTCTGTTCTTGTTAGCACATTGCATTCAGGCAGTTGAGCTGTTTTCGACATAGAACATTAATTTAGCCCCTACACTCAGAGGAAAAGTTCTAAGAAAAGTCTTTAGTACTGCAAGGTATGTTTCTCTTTTACTACTACTTCCTAAATTTATGAATTCTCTTTCACTGGAATGCTTTATTTCTGGATAGCTTCTGACTAGAACAATTGAAAGTTCTTTCATATAATTTTTCGTTTAAGGAAGCAGCAAGAACTCCCATTGTATGATAATAATTTTTCATGAATAGGAATACATAATAAATATGTATTCATATTCATCGAATATTAAAATTGCTCGAGTTCTTCGAATTATAAAATTGCTTGGCTGGTCCTTGATGACAGTAAATGATAGAAGGATAACATCAGTAACTTTCAGCTTTTAACTGTTGTAATGCCCAGGTGGAGCATCATATTAACAATATGCTGGTTAACTTTTATTTTCCTTTGCGCCTTTTAACATGCTGTAATACATTGAGCACCCATTCCCATATGCTGATTTCTAACCAAACCATTCTCATATGCTGATTTCTATCCAAACCATTTTTTTCCATGAGGGAAAAACAACAGGAAAAATAATATAGACAAAGGGGAAATATTTTAGCTGTCCTCTATCTATTTCACTTTCTTGAAGAAGCATCTGGAGAATCATTGCAAATAAATGATTCTTTGAGAAAAAACTTTCTTAGCTACCCTGAATTCCTCTATTCTTCTTAGCACTTCTAATACTGAAGTATAATGAGGATCTGCAGAGGTGATTTAGCACTGAGCCTAGCTGCTGGACTATGTTCTTTGTTGAAATGGGAGCCAGAAAGATTTTTTGCAAGAGATCAGCAAGCCAAATGAATAGCAGCGAGAAAATAAAGGCAAACAGTACTGTCATTATTCAGTTTATCATTTGTAGAGGCATTAGTGGTTATGAACATGATTCTGGATACTGCACAAGCAAAATGTAAAGATGACTTGCCACAGAAGGCTCCCCATCCCAGAAGACATGCAAAGAGATTTAGTCAAAAAGCACAAGGAGAGCGAGGAAGGCAGCATCCCTTCCTGCACAGCAGCTGTTGTACAACTGTCACAGCTCCTGGCACTTTGGTTTCACAGTCCACCAGCTACTGTCCTTGCTTGCTATCTTGCCTTCAGTAGGAAAGCCAATGTGCTGGTTTTCCCTTGACTCTTCTGCTGACTATGTGGTTAAGCAGCCTCTCTCTGGCTACCTTTCTTCTCATGTACCAAGTTTCCTGCCTTTCCTGCTTAAGAGTTCAAATAATTCTGTCCATTCTTGCTGTTATACAGTGTCTCCAAAAGAGATCAAGCTGCTCAAAGGATGAATCTGCCATCAGTATTGCTGTGCAATTTAAAGAATTGTTATAGCATTAAACCCTAACATCAGCTTGATTCTTATTTTCCCTTAAACAGATGGTAGTGCATCGAGCTGTTAAATTTCACTGCAACAAAACTGACATTCTGTCTAAAGTTTATATTCCTCACGTGAATCAATAAAATGTAGGAATGCTGCATTGGAGGAAAATTCTTTGCAAATGGCTATGCATTTGAAACCTATCCAAAGCAAGGGCTCTTGATAATGACCCCAAATTTTCAAGGGTTTGGATCATGAAGTATCACTAGAAAGAGAGGTTATGTGCAAATAAGTCAGGACGATTACAAGAGGAAACAAACAAGATTAATTAACAGGAAGTGCACATTAAGTGTTTCACAAAGACTTTCTGCTGATTTGCAACTTAAATATCCTTTACATTTTTCTCTGTGATTCACTTTCCCAATTTCTCACACAGATATTTTAAATAATCCTGTGCAGCATTTAGAGCACTCATAAGAGAAAGAGTGGTGAGAGTTTTTATCTATGTAAAATTCTTGCTGCCAGTCAGAGGTACATGTAGAAGTACAATTATGAAATGGGAATGGATGCAAAACAAAAGTTGGTTAATGGAATTGAACTAGCAAGACTGTACCACTCAAAAGTACTGCCATGAAGGAAGGAAGTCTGCTAGCCTGCAGTCCAGTCTCAGAGCCCCTGCACTGGATGCCACTGGGTCTGGTTCCCAGCTGCCACTTTCAGCACATCTTTGCCATCAGGTTTGTGCCAAAAACCCATCAGGTTTGTGGGGCCCTGCCACAGGGCTGCAATGACATCCCAAGCTCTTGCACTATCTCACCACTGATAGGTAAAACAGAGCAAGGACAAGACTGGCCAGTGGGGTTTTGTGCAGATTTCAGTCTTTCAGAGAGGCTGAATGTCCCTGTTCTGACCTGACAATGTTTGGGAAGATGCCCTGAACAAGCTTCTGCCCACACATGCCAGAGCAGGATTTACTATGAGTAGAATGTATTATAGTCATAGCTGGCAAGGCTTTGTTTTCATCAGTTTAAATATATAATTCCTTTAAAAAATGAATAAGCTGTTGCCACAATAAAATACTCAATGGGCAATAAGTGAGTCTTACTCATCTTTAGCAAATTTGGCAGCTAAGAATAAGCACACACATATTTGTGGCTTTTCTATGAGGCCTAGATTGCACTGGAATAGAGAGAAGAATATTTAAGGGGAAAAGCAAGGGTTGCTGTTTTAGCCTCACATAAAATTTTAGTAGCTGAAGGACAGATCTATTTTGCCACATGAATACTGAACTCTAGCTCTGTACAACAAAGTAAGATTTTCAGGGGCTAAGCATCTGAACTTCCCAGAGATTTTGCTTGTGTTCAGGTCCAGCCATACCTGGAATAAATTAGAGCACACAGCTAGTGTGGCAGGGTAATCATTAAAGAGACGCTCCCAATGTCCCATGAGAAGAGGTAAGACTTGTGTTAGACAAATGTGGCTTGTCAACCCCGAGTCACGACCAAATCAGGGGTCAGAGCACACACTTCCTTAACTCCCAGATCTGTATTGTTCCCTGGAGATGTTACTGTTTTTCCTACAAAGTTTTAGCTGTGCAAAGGTCCTCGTAAAGGCTTCAGCTTCTGCCACATTAAAATGTGTCCCCTCCTTCTCCATCCATCACACATACTCTTTGGTTGTTGAGGAGAAATGAGGCTTATATTTTAGATAATTATAGTGCAAAACATTGAAGAGCTACATATAGTCACTGAACAAAGCTCAGCAACCATCCCAATGTGCCTTGAAAGATGCTCTAAGACCCAAATTCTGGTAGTGTTGCCAGTAGCCTCTATCACCCATGTTTAGGAGAAAATTCAGTGCCTGAACATTAGCACTCAGTGTGTTGCAGATCCACCAGGCTAGCTGAAGGTGACACGTGTCATGCTCTACTGCGGCTCACAACACCAGCTCGTGGGAGTTTTCATGGAAAAGAAGTGTGGAGACAAACCTCAAGCATTTCAAGTACAGAAACCCCAAAACTGTTCATTCCAATGGACTGATGCTAGTGTGACTGACCAGACAGACCCACACTGAGACTTGAGGGAAAAGCTGAGAAATAGGAAGTACCTGGACATGAGTAGAGGAGACTATTGAAGCACCATGAATACATTCCATGTTGAAGTATGTATTAAAGTGGTTGAGGGGAAGAGGCAACAAGCTGTAGCCACGAAATCATAGCCTGAAGCTCCCCTCCACCTAATCACATGAGAGCACACAGCCTTTTACAGACAGTGCTCCATGAAGACAGGAGGCACAATCCCTTACCACAGTTGTAGGATGGACACCAGGGTGCCTCCTGTGATCAGCACCTGACCTGCCCCTAGTGCTGCACATGGGCAAAAGCTTTAGCAAAAAACATTACATCTTTGCCTTTCTGTAGCTTTTAAGCTCCAGGTGGAATAGAAACTTCTGTCTGCTGCTTTTGGAGTTCAGGATGCTGGATGCCCTGCCACAGCTGTGCCACCTGCTGTGTTCCTGCCTGGCCTGCTCCTACATCTCCCCACTGCCACTCTCCATAGCCCTTTTGTCTCCCCCACAACCAACCAGCCACCCAAGATCACAGCATGGACTCACAAGCTGCACACCTGCTGGGGAGCCTTAAAAGCATTCATTACACATTTATAACTCTGCCCTGCTGCAGCTGCTGGTGTGGCTGTACCTCTGGGGTGGATGGGGATAGAGCAAACAATACTGCAGCCGGGAGAGGTGGCACGGGGCTTCATGGAGCCTGCTGCCAACAGAGAGGCTTTTGCTGATAAGCATTACTTCTGCTCAGTTACTTTTTTTTATGATTCTCATCAGACATGTTTGAGTATTTCTTGTGGCCACTGACCCCAGCAAACCAGGTTTTTTGTCTGGCTCCAAACCTTTTGAATGCAATTGATAAGCAGAAGCCCCAACAAACTTCACTACACGTTATTTCGCTTCTGCTGTGGTATTCAGGCCTCCAGTCCCTCCTGGGAGCCAAGCCTCCTGTAAATATGATTATGATAAATATTTCAGCTGTATGGCATGCAGTCCATTACACAGAACCTTGCGTGACCAGGGACCAGGGCTGCCAGGGCAGATAGGGCCAGCAGCTCTCCCAGGCGGCGGCTCAGACAGGGCTAAGTGCTGCTGCCGGCTGCTGCTCACACAGCGAGCAACAAAGCACTTTGGGCAGCTCAGCAAACCCAAATCCCATGTTCAATTATGGGTAGAGAATGTCTGTTTTGGCTGAAACTCTCAAAATAGTTTAGTTTACTTTTCTAAGTGAGAAAGCTTTGGAAATGTGTTATTTTTGTTGCCTTACAACCTGGGATAAATGCTGCTCTCCTCCCTTCACTGCCCTTGGGAAGCTGATTTTCAGCTGAGATTCACTTTGCCAGCTAATGAAGGAGGCTGCATTAAATGGCAGTAGCAACAACAGGACAGAGATGGTGCATTGCCATGCCCCTGGAGAGCAGCCAGGAGGGATCCCACTCAGCCTCATCTGCACCCAGCGAGCAGAGAATCGCTCTTTGCCCTGAGGGTCTCCTTTTACCAGCCTGATCCCACAGGGACAGCCTGCTCAGTTATATTCAGCTCTCTTCTTGACAGCAGTAACACAGAGAGAAGTTGGCATGAATGTTTTCCCAAAGGAGCTTTGGCATGGGTAGACCTTGAAAACCTGATGTCATGTCCCTTGAGCACAAGTGCACACATGTATTTGTCACTGAGTTTGTGTAGGGCATCAGGAACTCCTTATTTTTCTTCATTTATGCTTTATTTTGATTTGTTGAAAATATAGGTGTTGCTGTAGTCTTACAGCAAAGAAACTTGCTGAAAACAGTAGGGAAACTAGAGACAGAACTTTTATTACTGCACTGAAAATATTCTAGATGTATCCAAAATGCTGACTCCCGCACCTAACTGGCTTGTGGTGTAGTATAACTCATCTCTTGTACTCATGTGCCCTGTGTCCTTGCTAAAATGCTAGCGAGCACTAAGCTGGCTGAAAGTGCTTGTCTGAGAGGGAGGGAGTGGTTGTCAGACAGGCCCATGTGTGATTTACAGCAGCAGCACTTGGGAGGTCTGGAGCTGCCTTCAGGGTGCTGCTGACAGGGCCTGGTGAAGCAGTGGGCACGGTGATGCTCAGCATCACCCCCTGAATCCCTCACACCAAGCCCCCCGTGCTCTGCCAGCTGCCTCCGCCATGGGGCCCTCAGAGCCTGGCAGCAGCACAGGTGGGGGAGCTCACCCGGACGTGCCTTATGGGGCCATGGGCCTCAAATTTGGCTCGAGGATTCACATATGTAAAGGAGGAGGAAGAACTTGGGAAGGAGGGTGTCGCTAGAAAGGAAATTCAGAAGATGGGGAACCTGTGGCAGCTTCCTGACCAATATTTCAGCTGTGGGAACTGTGGAATAACAGGACCTTTTCAAGTGTATTTCCAGGTGCACTCTAACCCTGAGTTCCACTCCTTATGCTTGGGGTTTTGTGGTGCAGATCTTGATCACTCCTGACTTGCCTCTGGGATGTTGCCTGATATGGGAGGCACTGGGAGAGGAGGAAATCAGAATGGACAAAACCCAGGGAGTGTGGGTGATGCCATGCTGCACACAGGGAATGAGAAATGGAGGCCAACAGGAGAGGCTGCTAAGGAGTGGGATAGGCAGCATGGGTGGAAAGAGTGGAATGGCAGTCACAAGTCCTTTCTATCCACTCCCATCTGTTTTCTTTACTCACGGACACTTTTGCCAGCATTAGCGCTGTGTATTCGGCCGTTGTAATCAGCAACAGCCTTGTATTTCTACATAGCTTTCCCTGATGGGAAGTGATTCTTTATACATTATTGCAGAAAGGCAGTGAGACTCAGATTCCCCCTGAATAAATATAATCATTATTATTACTGTTGTTGTTATTATTTATTATCTATTCAGTGCACTTTTGTTGTAATTCCTATATTTCAAAAAGGAAGCACACAGGTGGGAAAGGGACAAACAAGCCATGGTAAATACCTGGCAAGTGCTGGGAAAGAAATATGGTGCAGTAACTCCTGCAGTAAGCTTTGCCAGAGGGAGTACTTGCCATGAAAATACAAAAGTTAGAAACAAATATGTAGCAACAAAGGAAGATTTAATTAAATGAAAATACAGAGCAAGTGAGAGAAAAACTGAATTCTGGCACCTAAACAAAAGCATGAAGAAAAATTTAAGATAAAAACATTAATTAAAAGGGGACAGAAAAGGGACTAAACACAGCTAAGAAAAGGTTTGTTGGAGTTATCCACTCAAGAACAAAAAGTCTTGGGGAAAATTTGGCTTGCTTATTCTTTCTGGAGAAGCTGAAGATAATGACTCTGAATGTTTATGTCTGCTTTCCAGAAACAGTATTATTGTAAGATTATTTTGCTAATTGTATGACATTCCATAATCTGTTTTTGTTAGACATGGTACAGCAACTGTGATGCTATCAGGCAGTCATGATTTGATTGTGATGTTTAAATGTTCTCAAAAGCATGGCTCTTCAACTGTGTAACAGCAAACTCAGAGCATCTGTGCTGAAAGAGTTTTGTGGAAAATGCAGTTCAAACTGCTAAAAGCATGCTTTAAAATTCAAGCCAGTACTTGGCACTGTTAAATTAAAACATGGCACCCTGGAAACTGGCACTGTCCCTTGAAAATAGATTCTCACTCACTTAAGTGTTGTTTAATAGAAATCTTTAATATCAGAAAGGTTAAAGAATTTTCAGTCAGCGGAAGTTATGTGCATCTGTGTGAAGTATTTTGTAAAACATGGCCCAAGAGACATTTTCCTGCTTTGAAGTGGTTTTTTTTTTACTCCAGTGGATACCTTAGCAAACAGGGATATCCTGTGAAGAAATGGTAAGCTTCAAGATCTTCGCTGGAGATGTGCCCTAGACCTCAGTTCTAAAATGAACTTTCATATTGAGGGGTAAGTTCTGGCTGCATCAGTGAAGAGGCCTGAGCAGAGCCCTGTGGAAACAAGCATCTCTGCTCTCCTTTTTCCTTTAGCTCTTCAAAGCACCTTGGAAGCTGCACACTGATCTTTTAATGTGTAATCACATCAGTCATAATTGCATCTCCTGCTGTGTGGCTCCTGTGTGTATGCGCACTTTGGTATGGAAGCAATATTAGGAATGGTGCTGTGTAGGCACAGGGATGCAAACTGAGAATCTGCCCTTTTCAAGGTGCTCCTCTCCCTCCTGCCCTGTATCTTCTTGGAGATATTCAGCACAGAATGGGCAGGATGGTTTTCAGGTGGGAATTGCTAAGGCTCAGTGCACCTAAGCACATTCCTTCCTGATGTTGAAGGTGTTGATTTCAGTCACGCTTTTCATTTAGAGCAGTTCAAGTAAATTTTCTGCCAGTCTCTGCCAGCATCTTCAGTCAGCTATATTCGTGTTGTTCTTGACTTTGTTATCATCTTCCCTGCCCATCACCCTCCTGCTGAGCACAGTTACAGGCTGGTAAGGTCACTGGTCCTGATGCTTAGCATGAAATAACGTGTACCTCCTTGAATATTGCTGCACAAGAACTTCTTGGTGCTTGCATTTTCTGTGTTAAAGCAGTAGGAAGTGAAATTAATGCAAGTGTCCGTTCTCAGTGCAGCACAGGTGGGTGTGATGTCACCCTGCAAGGACACCAAGGCATGTTCCTCACACCTTCCTACTTGTTACACTGCTTGTTTGATATTAAAGGCATCAGGAGTGTGCAAGTAAAATACTAAAAGGATTTTCAATCCAGGTGAATTGGAAGTAATGCCAAGGGATGCTCCATCCCTAGAAATGTTCAAGATCAGGTTGGATGGGGCCTTGAGCAACCTGATCTAGTGGTTGGTGTCCCAGGTAAGGGTCTGGGGGGTGGAACTATATGATCTTCTTTAAGGTCCCTTCCAATGCAATTGCAAGCAATTTTGTGATTCTGTGATTAAAAAAAATGCAAGAGGGGTAATTGTGTCCAGTTTCCTGATACAAAAGATATTGCCCAAGTATTTCTATACAGTGTAGCCTAATAATTTATTCCTGCCTCAATTTAATGATTAAATTGTCCAGAACAGGAATTTTGTCCAAACATGTTTTTTCCCCTCAGTTCTCTTTTAGGGAGGCTTAGATGTAGCTGACTGACTGTCTGGAAGTTATTTATAAACCAGTAGGTTCATATTTGGGAGTTAGTTTGAGAGTAACTTGCCTTCTGTCAGCTGAAGAAGAAAAGTACTTCCTTTGTAGCTCATGCTCTATTTGTTTCTAATCAGTCAAAAAAAGACAAGATTAAAGGCTTGGAGTACAGTCATTAATTTTATGGAAAGCCGTTCAAACTGCAGTAGTAGAAATTATAAAGAATGTGAGTCTAGAGAAAGGACTCAGTATATGAAAAAATTGGGAAGCTCTTTCTACAGGGCAACTTTAAATTTTTTTACCTCTGAAAATAGTATCTGTATTATTAGGGTGATTTGAAGAGGAGAAGTATAAATCAGAAGCTGAGATGCTTGAAAGTATGTTTTGTTCAAATGCAAATGCCATTGTACCACAAAGCTGTCTATTTCTGCAGGGTGTTTAAGGCTACCCAGGATCTTCTGACTGATAGAAGGTTACAGTGAGCTGACTGATAGAAGGTTACAGTGAGCTTGCGCTTACTGCAAGGAATATTCCCTAATTCCTCTGCCTTGATGTTTCTTACCAGCGAATGTCTGAAGCTGGAGAGATTCTTGAATTCCCTTTCAAGTCAGCAGGGAATTGGGGTCTTTAAATTTATCTGCAGATTAGAGCCCATTGCTCTTAGGTTCAGGTCATTTGATATCCCTGGCACCTGCAGATAAGCACTCAGCAGTGCTGATCAGCACTGACAAGCAATCCATAGAGCAGGCAGCTTCCCAGAGCTTCCACAGGCTTTGCACATGGCACGGAATTATGGAGCTATGCAGATATTCAGGCTGCCCTCACAGTTGTTGGTGCTGTGGTTGGGAAGAGCCACAATGGCTTCTGTCCTGGTTTTGGTGCTCCCATTTCAATTTTTATTCATCTTCATTGTCTCTTTTCCAAATGCTTTTTTATTGTCAGGAGTTCATATTTCATCAGTTTTGGTTTGTTGTTTTTTTTTTTTCAGTTATCAGCCACTGAAATTCCAGGAATCTGAATGGTTGAAGCTTACATTCATGTTTATCTTAGGCTTCAGAATATTTTTTTTTTAACTAAGCAAGGCAAATTTTAACTGCAGTCATTTTTCAATCTATTTGTAGGAAAGTAGAGTTATAGTAAGTTACACCCTATCTGCATCTATAATTCTGACTTCAGAAAGACTTGCATTTACATTAGTGTGTGTTAAGCAGGTCATAAATGTTTCCTGGGAGATGGGAAGATTTAAAACATGTTCCGAGCCAAAGAATCTTTGTCTGTGACAGCCTTTTAGAACACCACAGCTCTGAATTTGGCTGCTGAATGGACTGCTATCATTATTATTGCATCTTTTAGTTATAGAGAGAGACACAATAAGTGAGTCATGGCATTAAAATCAATGCCTACCAGTTATACAAAGGAGGCCTTTGGGCAGACCTTGCCCTCTGTAAGGTGTCAGCTGTAGCAGAGTCTGATTTTCTCCTGCAGCCCATGCTGGGCCATGCCGCCTCTCCCCCTCTGCCTTCTCTGCCTGGCAGGGAGCTTCATGTGTTCCTGGGGCTTTGCGGAGCTGTAGCAGGGAAGTGAGAGGAGAAGGAGGAGGTGGTAGAGGGGCAGGATCTCAGGGGTTTCCCAGTGGCTCTGGTGCTGCTCCCTGGCTGTGCTGCCCTCACTGGAGTGACTGGATGCTCTGTGCTGATGGGCCCTGAGTCTGGGGCTGCTCCCCAGCACAGTGAGAACACAGCTCTCCTTCCTGCATGGCACACCTGCATGGAGGGGCAAGGCAAAGAGCTCCACCTCACTTCTCTCCTCCATATGGAAACACCTCTGTCCTTGTAAATAGAACCATTCTAAATTGGCTGGAGTAAAATGCTGAAAATGAGGTTCTCTTTATGTACAGGGTAATTGTGTGAATCTTCCTGAACGTCCAAAATTTAATGTGGCTTGTTTTCATTTCTCATGTTTAGGGGGAGGCACATTATGTACATTTCAATAAAATGTAGCCATACAAAAGTAATCAAATTCTGAGTGTCAGGATAGGTAAAAAATATTTTTATTCACAGTCCTAGGATAATTGCATAAAATGATGTTTGGTACTAGATTAAATATGAAAGAAAATACTAGATCACAAACCCTTTAAATGAGAATTTATTCTTTCTGTGGGAAAAAAACCCAGCCCATTATAAGAAAAATAATAAAAGCTGGTGCAAGTCTGAAAATTACTATGTACTGCTTTACTGTATGTAAAACTGACAGAGGAGCAATTTCTAAGCCTCTGATGAATAATCCTTTCTGACCTTCTGAAATGTTTCTCTTCTGAATAAACATTAGAAACTGTATATAATTTATGAGAATTAGGATATATTGCCCAAGGTGCACTCACGAGTGATTAAATGATCTCAGTAAACTGATTTGCCATGCATCTGACTTGTGTGTGGGAGTAAGTAAATGGCTTGGTGCACTGATAATGGGACTACATTTTTATTACAAGTTCTGCTGAAATTGAAACAGGCTGCATTCAGCCAGATACCAAAGGACTTTAAACAAATTCCAGACAGAAACCAGGTCTTACCCTAGTACGTGTCCCAGCTACTAAGCATCAACATTTTTCTGTTATGCTGCCTAAAACTTTCTTTCTAGTTAATGAGTGTTTTGGCTCCTTTGGGTAGTTAAATTCTGTACTAAAGACAGGCAGCTCCAGAAGAACCTCACAGGTCTAAGTGAGGGAATAAAAAAAAAGGCACGTAGTCATCAATAGATTACTCTGTTAAAGTGAAGTGCCTCTAGACAAAAATATCTGTGCCTGTGTGTGGGAACTCAGCATATCACTCCGGATGTCCAGAGTTGCCGAGAACCCTCTTGGGGGGCTTGGAAGACCTGGAATGTTGCCAGAAGCACCTGGTGTCTTGACTTAGATCCATCTAGAGATGTGCCACCTGTGTATGAGGATATGAGAGGCACTCAGGTTTGAATGGTGCAGGAATGGTATGTTTACAGAGTGAAATATGGATTTTAGGGTTTTGGTACAGGGGGGTCATGGAGACAAGATGGAGGAATCAGTGTGTCTCGTCTTTCTTCTTTCTTCTTCATGCCATCAATTTTCTGTGATGATGTTGGCACCTGAGGATTGGTTTAAAGTAAAAGTGCACTTTCTAATATGGGTGATAGGTATTGGGACATAAAAGTAAATATGATATATGTAGTTTGTAGTATATAGAGACGCCACCACCTCTGGGGCAGTCAGAGTGCCCTTGGCTGCCTTGCTGGTCAGACCTCAGCTGGGCAGAAGGAAAAACTTTGTAGATAAGAAATAATAAACCACTTGAAGATTGAAAACTGAAGAGTCCAGTCTCATCCTTCAAAGCTCGGCTTGCTCAGAGCCATCCCACGCACCTCGGGGCAGAGACGGAGAACGGCCTCCCGACACCTGTGGGATGCTGAGCTCAAAACTGGCACTTGCAACTCCAGGAGGTGATGCTGAAGTTGCTGGTTCTGTGAAGCCATGGGCAGTGAAGTGCCCTCAGAGTACTGAGTGTTGGGAATATGGAGGGAGTAGGTTAAATAGTGGCCAGGTTTTCCCTCTCAGCATCCCACACTTCAACTGTGTTTTCTTACTGTTAAACAAGCAGACACAACCTTCCAGCACTGTTGTTGAACATTAGGATACACTAGAGTGGTTGCAAGATCTGTATTTCCTATAACCTGTAGATTTCCATGTATCCAGATGACCATTTTTCAGCATGATGTCTGTATAAAATTCCTGGGTGAGATACCAGCTTGCCATCATGTGTTGACCTAGGCTTCCAGTACAGCTTGCAAACCCCAGAGTATTAATTGTGATCCTAAACATTAGATGTTATAGTGACCGACTCCTAGGTGTCCCTATTCTTTCTTGCTATATTTCTTCATATTGGCAACATTCACTGCTGTATATATATGCAAGATAAGTTTTGTTTTCCTCAGTCTCATGTCTTGCAGAGAGGTTTCCAGATGGAAACCTTATTGGGGTATTTATTGTGATGGCTGGATGGTTTTACTGAGTTTTGGTAAAGAGCTGAAACCCTGACTGTGCACGGAGACTGAGCTTTTCCCATCCAGACAAATTCTCTTCTGTACTACCATAGTTGGACATGAGTTTCTAAAATTCTGTGTTCACATCAAATGTAATTTTTCTGGGGTATAGATTAGAGTGAACAGGAGAAGTGGTTAAAAATATATACTCCTCTGTGTTTTCTGTAGCAATGCGAACAATCAGTTTGTCATATGCCACGTTTGGCATATTTCACAGTCACAAATATAAAAGGATTGAATTATACATTAATAAAAAATCAAATTCTTTGAAGTTTTAAGATAGAAATCTGGAAAGATAACATTTATTCCCAAGAAATTAGGATTGAGAACATATGCATCATTTAAAGCTACTGTCAAATGATTTCTTGCTTAATTGGCTGTAAAACATTAACTAAGTGTTCCACATTCAACCTTCAGTAGCAAAGCAGAACATGCATGGTCTGTATTATGCATAATATGTCATAAATAGTTATTTATGATCTATATTATGCATAATTGATTATGCATAGCATGCATAATCTATATTGAGGCAATCCATTATAACTGCATATCCAGATTATAGATACATCTTCTTTCATTCAATAGAAAACAGTTTTGTATACTTAACCACATCTTCTCATTTCAGCAGCATAGCAACACACTCCCTAGGTTTACAGAAGGATAGAAAAATATCAGCATGTCTAATCTGTGTATATTTCATATCAGTTCCAAGAAACATCTATCCTCATTTATCCAGATACATAGAGATCTGCAGAACATTAGGTACTTAGGCAAACCTCCCATTCTGGTTGGAGCTTTATCTGATGAATCATAAAATCATGGAATATCCTGAGTCAGAAGGGACCCACGAGGATCATCAGGTCCACCTTTTGGCCTTGCACAGGACAGCCTCAATAATCACCCTGTGTGCTGAATTTGACCAATGGCTGTGCTGTCTTCCAGGTGTTTTTCAATACCTCCCAATCTTCTCCCTGGTTTTACAAGACACTGAAATGACACTGACAGGCTGCAGTTACCAGGCTCAACTTTCTCACCATTCTTGAAAATTGTGAAATATTTGCCAGCTTCCAGTCAACAGGGACCTTACCAGATTCCCAAAACTGTTTAAAAAGCAGTGAGAGAGGACTTGCAATGACTCAGACAGGTCTTTGAGCAGCCTGGGATGAAACCAGTCAGGCCCCATAAACATACAGAGATCCAGCTGGAGCAACAAATCCCACAAATTCAGGGTTGACTGTGTGTTTATCATTCTTGCAGTCATGGTCCTGCTGCTGAGGTGCCCCTGAGCCTATCATCAGTGTCGACAGCTGAGGCAGAGAAAGAATTTGATATCTCTGCTATGTGTCTCTGTTTGTGAGATGCCCATCTTCATCGAGTAAAAGGCCAATGGTTTTTCTGGTCTTCCCTTTGCCATTAAACTATTTTGAAAACATTAAATTAGATTCTGACCTCTTAAACTCTTCTTTTTTCTTGCCTTCTTTTTGTTCACCACCTAGCCTGAATTCTCATCATTTAAGCACCTGTGATTTTAACTCCTAAATCAGAAACAGTGATTTAAAAGGCCTTAGGAAATATACTATTTGACATATGTAAACATAACCATGTTCTTTCGAGATGGAAAACAGAACTTTCTTATGCCTTGATACCTAATAGTTTATAAACACATTATTACCTTAATGTAAGGAAAATAATCTCCTTCAGATGGTTCAGCTGGCACTCAACCATAAATCCATTTTTTGTTTACACTAATTTTTTATACTTGCCTAACACCTTTGTTTCATTTAAATACAAATCTAGCACCACACTTCCTAAATGCAGAAAGGATGATGCAGGGGAGGCATCACTAGCTGTTGGTAAGCATATGTTCTATGACAAGAATGCAGTTGTATTATGTGGTTGCTCGGATCTGTTCTGAGGGATAATCCTAAACAAAGGATCTTTCATGGTACATTGAGTCTAATGACTTGTACTGCACTTGCCCTGGTGACTAGTACCTGGTGTGACACAGAAAGATGAAAGGGGACAGATTATGGCAGCTAAATGAAGTGTACCTTCCAAATTATTTGCTTGATTTGTAATAGCAATCAGGTTTATTGCAGCCTGAAGCATGATCTGAAAAAGTTCTAGAGGGGTCTTACTAGAGAGGAATTTTAGGATTAAATAAAACACAAATCTACTGTCAGAAGTAGCTTTTTCACCTTTTAAAAAAAAGTTAATCAGAACTGTTTAGAAGAGTGAAAATTGCATTTTTGTCATGTGTGCTCTTTCTCTGACGCTACGCAGAGCTGTACTCTGTATTGCTTAACATCCAACATATGTAGCAAGTTGAATCATTAACATTTATTACTGCTGAGTTCTAACATGGTGGAGTGTTTTCATTGCTTGAGAAGTTATTTTAGTGGTATCATATCATACAGCTGTGTGATCATAGGAGGTATTAAATAGGATGTATTCCTTAATTTATCCAACAGAGCTTTTAAAGCTTTGATGGAGCAGATGTCATAATGTTATCTTTTGATGTCTGGAATAACATTTAAAATTCCAATTTTACATTAATTTCTAGAGACATACAGTGACTGTTGCTCCATCAAATGGATATTCAGCATAACTGTCAGATGTTTGGAACAGTCCAGATTTGTTTTTGACACTCAACCACAGTTAGAAAAGCAAGTCAGAGATTATATACATTTCTGCCTCCTTCCTATATTACACAACACACTAATAAAAATGCAAATAGCATGACAAGATCTCTGCAGCCTATAAGTAAGGTTGAACTTGGTGTGAAGTAAGATATTTTGTTGGTTTTGAGACCAGTTGCTTAAAGCAGGCGGGTAACAAGATTTTTTTAGTAAATAATAAAGTGAAGTTGATTCCATCTTTGTAGACTTGGAAAGGGTGTTATGCAATTTGATTTGGAGTTTCCAAAGACTTGCTAAAGAAATAACAAAGTTGGAAGAGTCAGTGAAAGATGAGATTTGTTATCTGTCAAGTTTGTCTGTGCATCTGTGATAGAATCTTCTGCTGCAGCATCTTTCTAAGCTAAATTCTTACGTTTTTCTTTTGCAGGCAAAATGTAGTTAAATCAGTTGTTGGCAACATTAATAAATATGAATCGGATAAATGTGGCTTCTAGGAAAGCAACAGTAAATCTGTCTGTCTAAGAGGATGTTTGTGGTTACCTGCATACTAATTACTTTCTTACCACAGAAGTTTATCTGCCTCAGAGAAAGGTGAAATAGAGAATTGATTATTTTCTTCAGATCTACTCCTTAATCACTCCTTAATTGTTGTAATGCTGAATTCTGTAAGTCTGAGAACCTTTCTGCTGGCTTTCACGAAGGGGGATGAAATGTGACAAGCTCTGCCCTCAAGACCAGGATCCATCAGGATCCCTGGTTTGGAGGTGAGCTGTGCCAGAGCTGGGCTGTGCCTCGCCATGTCCATCCCTGGTTCCTTCCCCTCCCCTCAGCCCCATTTTGGAGGCAGAATTCCCTCACACACCAGCCTGCCCTGCGACCTCCCTCACTGCCACGTGGGTCTGTGGTGACTCAGGGAGCCCAGGGCAGTCGTGTCCAGCACTGCTGTGGTGGCACCTCTGCTGAGACAGCAAAAAATATCAGCCACAGAATTCAGCAGATGTCATTGCAACTTTGAGCCTGAAAAAAGGACCAGAATATACTCAGAAAAAGCAATTTATAGGCACCTAGAAAATGATAAGGAGATGAGTAAGAACCAGCATGGATGTACAAGGAACAAGTCATGTCAAACTGATTTAATTTTTTTCTCTGACAGAATGAATAAGGGAGAAGCAATAGAAGTCAAATAATTTGACTTTTACAGATTTTTATGCTCCTTGACTGTATCTGAGAACTAGGAAATATGTAGTGGGTGAGACTATCAGAAAATGCAGAATTGGTAAGGAAAATCTACTCTAGAATAGAAAATTAGTGCTTTAATATCAAATCAAAAGGCAAAAAAATATATATCAAGCATGATTCAAAGACCTTTCTTGAGTCTAGCACTATTCATTACATTTATCAGTGATTTCAATGTAGGAATAATGTTCTACCTACGCAGAATGTATTTATTCAAAAGGCTGTAAACATGATCAGACATGATCAGGTTATCAGACTCTTGAGGAATTATCTAACAGTTCATTTGAAATGAATGCCAACTTTAGAGGGGCAAGACTGCCTGAGCAGCAGAATTGCAGGAAAGGATTTAAGCATTATAGAGGATTGCAAACTAAATATGACTCAATATGTCATGCTGCTGGAGTGACACACACCAGAGTGGATGCATCATCAAAAACAGAGTCTTGAAATAGGAGTATCCAACCCTATTTAGCACAGAATTCTGCAGACCAGGAGGGATGTACATCAAATGTCAGGACCCAGAATGGTGAGAGAACAGTAACTTCAAATTTAGTGATGAGAATACTGAGGAGATCAAAGTCTTTACTTACATCAAACAGTGTCATAAACAGACTTAAATTCCCTGCCAAGTGCTGCAGTTAGGGCTAGTAGTAATGGACTTAAATGATAGCAAGCAGACTTCACTAGGAAAAATAAGAAAAGCACTCTAACACTAATATTGGATGGGTAATGGTGAGATTAGAGCATTTCAGTCTGGGAAGTTTGTTTAAAAACAGACTCAAGGAATAGGCACAGAGTGTGATTCTTGGGGGTCCCCTGTGCAGGGCCAAGAGCTAGGCTTTGATGATGCTGGTGGATCCCTTCCAACTCAGAATATTTTGTGAGTCTATGAGTAATTTTAGGGATGACTATTCTCCCTCTGGGCCAGAAGATAGGTTAACTAATATTGCGGTGTCCTTTTCTGCCATTACAATTTCTGGGAAGCCTTTTCCATAGTAAAATATGCTAAGATGTTATTGAATTATGCGGGCAGGTTGTGTGCTAGGTCCACTAATTTTTTCCCTAGGGAAATGGAACAAACCTGAAGCAAATTGAAAACAATGGACCTAAATATAGGTAAAACACTTTAAGAACCAGTACAAAAAGGGAGTTAGTGCTGGAAAGGGATATAATTGTGGCACAATATTTCTGACAATGCCTGCTTGAAAGCTTAAATTCCAGCAGTTATACATGAATCGCTTTAAATATTTAAGCAAATTTTTTCTGCTTTCAAAATATACACGTATTGTATCAAGATCAAACACTTTGCTTAAGGTGATTGTGTTGCTCAGTCCTCACTAATACTAAATCTGTATGCTCTACTTTTGTAGAAAAACTGGGTCATTATAAAAACTTGAAGAAATCTCTGTAGATGTCTAAATACCTTCTCATCCAGAGGTGCCACATTCCTGCATTCTAACCTGTGTCCAATGACTAATGCAGTGAAATAATAACTCACTCTTTAGGTAATAAATAGTTTTTCAAAGCATAGAATCTGCTGTTTTGGAAAGAGAGGGTCAGGGAGATGGTGACTTACTAACATTTTTTTCTGCAGTTATCATTGTCTGTATCTAATACTGATCCTTTCATTTTGGGGGAACTGAAAAAAATTTCTAAGGGATGAAGGAAGGCCTGAAAAAGGCAGCCCAAAGTGGTAGGAAGACTTCTACTGAATGAGGAGTGGCACCAGTAATATAATGTCATACATTCAAGTTCTATAGCATCAGTAACTACTCAGGTCAAAGAGGGTTAATAAAGTAGCTTATTCAGTAGGAAGTTAGGAATATTATCTCTAAACCATATCAATATCACAAGCTGCTTAAATTGCTCTTTCCCTTAACAAAATGTGAGGAATGGAAAGAAACATACTCTTGCTCAGATTTATGTGATAAAGTCTTTTGGATGTATATATTTGTTAAGTGTACTATTTTTTACCTATGAACACAGACAAGCAGTAGCCATAAAGGCCAAGACAAAGCAATCATCCTAGCCTGAGATTTCCATAGGTGAGCGAATAGAACAAAACTGTGAGGAATGTCTTTTGCAGCAATCTGCAGTGCACTTGTTCTCAGGTAGGCTGAGAGTACCCACCAGTTTAAGGGGCATACACAGAAAAGTATGTGCAGCTATTTTAGCCTTTTGGCTTGTTGATCACTCTCTTTGTATTCTCACTGTGTTTATGTGGGTGCTAAGAATCAGTGTTCTGTCTGATCCTGCTCTTCGAATGCTGGGCTTTGGCTACCCAGTACCATTTGTCATCCTTTGCCATCTATTTGCACTGAATTCCTCCTGTGGAAGAGCAGAAAGCAAACCTTGGTTTTGTCATAAACAAGTTTAGCTAGAAATGAGGCTTCCATAGAGAATGCTGATGAAAATATTTTCAGCAATGTACCACAATGGTAGACAGACTGGGAAAACTATTTCTGAGGAATTTGTTTTCTTGATGAAATCATCAGCAGTGAGTGATAGCAGAACTCTTATTGCAAAGCCAGCACTGGCTCATCAGATTCCTTTCCTTTTTAAGACTAGCACACACCAAATCTTGACCTTTAACGAAGGCCCAATCAGTATGGCATAACAATTCTAACTAGAAGTGTAGGTTGATTAAAGCTGGTTAGATTGCTAGCTGATGTTACCAAGTGCAACACTTTGCTGGACTTCATCTGAAACAGGTGATTCAAACATTTTTAATGGTACCACAGCTGGAAAATTTGGCCACAGACTGCTTTTAGGAAACGTTATAGAATTACAGAATCAAAATGCACAGGCATTGAGCTATTGGCGATGAGGCAGGTGAGCAGTTGTTTAAATAACTGTGTGATCACTGTGCTATCTTCCAGAGCCACTAAGGGTGTGTAAGTAGATGCTCTGAATTTAAATATCTTCATGGATTGCATTACAGTTGACAGGTTCATTGACTGTGCTTTGAAAATTAACAGAAGAATATTTTTGCTTCCCGGTAGAGGTGCATCTATAAAAATGCCTAGATATCTGGTGGTACTAATGAGTTACCCAATATTAGGGTAATATTTCTAATATTAAAAAAATATATAATCACAAACATTATTGTAACCTCTGAAGCTTTCAAAGGGGCAAGTTACACAGCTTTCTCCTGTCCTCTTCTACAATGTTTAACAAGAACAATTAGAAGTTCCAAAAGTGAAACTTTTTTTTTTTTCTAGCGGGGTAATGAATATTTCTAGTTGTTTTTTTGGGGGCTTTATTAACAATGTTTTTTTAAAATGTTCTCTGGAAAATGTCTAAGTGATTATGAAGCAACTGAGTAAGTGTTCTATCATAATCACATTATTTCTCCATGCTTCATTTTCTAAGTTCATGTGGGGTAAAGTATTTTACTGAGAGAAGTTTCTTGTTTGCAAGTAGCGACTTCTGTGATTTTCATTATTCCTTCTCCTTTATGTTTGAGAAGAGAAACCAGGGTCACCTGCTATTAGATATTGCAGTAATTAATTAATTGAAGCTAATATAAATCTTGTCTTTTTGAAGAGAGTAACTGGTCAAGACCTGGGATTAATGACTCAAGAAAGTGAACTGTGCTTTTTTTCTCTTGAGAGAATATAATGTTTAATGTTGCAAGTATGGACATAAATTGGTGGATAAGGTGCATGAATACAACAGTAGCAGAGTAGTAAAATATTTTTCTTAAAATGCATGCAAGACAGACCTTTTTACCATTGGAACACATTTTCATAAAAAAGTAGTGACATTAGTGAATTCACATATTTTAATTTTATTTTTCTTAAAAAAACAGGCAGAAGGCTGGGAGATTCAAAACAGCAAATTCTTGTGGGTCTTATCCTCCATGATGTCATGCTATAGAAATACCTCTAGTATTTTTTAGGTTTTAGTTAAAAACTCAACAACTGGTTCTCCTTGCCCCTTCATTTTAAAGGTAATTATTTGAATTTTGTACTTTTCCTTCCTGTGGTTCTAAGTATTAATATTGTGATTTAAATGGAAAATATTAAAACCCTTTATTGCAGATAAATCTACTCAGACCTATTGATAATTTATCTGTCAGAGCTGACAGTTAGTGAGATTTTTATTAAATGAACAAGTGTGGGTTGCTGTGTTACTGAGAAAAAGCTTGTGGTTTCCAACAACAGCTACTTGGCTGCCTTTACTCCCACAGGTACTGGGCATCTTTCCTGGTGTATTGCCAAGGAACAAAGTGGCATAATACAGATTTCAAGGGAAATTAATATGAAATGGGAACAAGTTTTCGCCTAAATTATTTGTGAGCTGAATTTAGGCTGGATTGGTGTGCCAACAGTTCATTGCTACCAGAAAAGCTACTTTTTAAACCCATGAGCAAGTCAAAGTGGGCCAGCAAGGTGTGAGTGGAGCAAGAGAGCTCTGGGTCTGAAGTCAGTGCAAGCTGCTTTGTGGCATGCAAGGAGTGGAGCTAGAAATGCAGGCAGTGGCAGAGCACAGGGGGGTTTCTGGCCACCCAGAGGGGAGTGAGCAGCCTGTGAAAAGCCATTGTTCTGACTGGTCACATCAGGAGAACCCCCAAAATCAGGAGAACTCCCAAAATGAGAGCAATGTGTTCTGCCTGGAGACACATTGGTTTCTGTGGTAAGTGCTACTGGGGTCATTTGTGTGACGAGGTGAAGTTGGGCATTTTCTTGAGGGTTTGCTGGTTCTCCAAAGGCTCTTACAGGCAAGATTTTGGCTTGAGGAACCCTATTCATCCATGAATTTAAAGTGGAGTGAAATTCCTGCATGGAAAACTAGTGAGTAACAGCTGTCATGTTTTTAACAGCTGTCATGTTTTAACCTCACCCCTATAGCAAATTTGCATGAATTCCACCAGTTCAGCATTCAGGACTAGAGCATGACCAAATTAATGTGACTTCAGGCTACTTGGAATCATGTCCTTAAATGGGGTTGGAGGCAAATAAAAAGAGAGCAGGAGTTATACCCAGAGCCTAAGCTGTGTTGGCTGAAACTTTATCATAATGATTGTGCATCTGTACAAGCTCATCTTTTCCAGCGTGAAGAATCTGACTGTACAGAAAGTATTGTCAAGCATACTGAGTAAATAAGCTGAAAAAAGAAACACTCTCTCTGATCACTTTCCCTCTCAGTCATCTTGGATTTCATTTGTAACAATAGCAGATAAAGCTCTTACAGTTTTATATCTTAGCGTCTGATATCATGCTTTAAATAATACAGAACCTGCGTCAACTCTATTAACATCACAGGCTGGGTCAAAACATGCTTGGCACCCTGTTTATAGTATTTGAACTTGTGTCTATTTATTTCTGTCGTCTGGTCAAATGTTTAGCAGTGGTAATATTTCAGAAGCATGTAATCTTTACTGAGCTTTTATAGTTTTTGTTCTAATAGGCAAGAGAGCAGGAAACTCTTTGTGTGGGAATGACAGAGGATAACGGAGGATGGTTCTTCATCTTCAGTGAGATGCTTTTAGTCTTTCCAAAAAATGTCTTGTATTGAGACTAAAATCAGACACTGTAGCAGTGTTGAGGCAGTGTTTTCTGTTCATTGCATGTGCGTAGCTGAACTGCTGTGTGCTCCACTTCTGTCTAGACAGACACACACCTCACACAAGAGTAGGTCCAATGCTGCTGCTGGAGCTCTGTCAGTAGAATCTGCTTTGTACTTTCAGGCAAAGCCAGTGGCACAATGGTCTCAGGCACAAATTTGTAACTAGAATGACAAGGTACTTATTGTGAGCTAACCCATCTGGGGCTGTTTGAGAATAAGTTCACTAAATTTTAGTAGCTTGTGAACACTCATGCACATCTTTTGAGGAATGTGAACTTCTACTTAGTGTTAACAGCTGACTCTGATATCTTGTTCTGCCCAAGACTACTGATGGGGTGTAGATCATAATGAATTTTACTTTGGCCTTTATCAAGGCAAGTCAAAGAAATAATCCCAAAAATGTTAAAGTCAAGGAAGGTGAGATCAATCATTGAAGTGATTCTAGACAATAAAAATTAAATGCATCATTTCAGTTACTCATAGATACTCAATAGCACCAACAGATTCACTGGAGTGTTTACAGATCACATGTGTTCTGTGGAAGAAATGTGCTACAATGACTGTCAAGAAAACATGAAGATAAAGGTCTTGCTACATAGCAAGACACCTACAGTCTATATACGTGCAGCCAAGTTTCAGTCAGAGCTGCAGTTTTCATACTGCTCTCTCTCACATGTGTTTCCATTCTTGAAATATAAAGGAAACAAACATTTCAGGGTCTTGACAATAAATTGCAGTGGAAAAAAGCCCGCATATTCCTCCATTTCAACAGTTTAAAACACAGACATGGTATGTGATGTCTGTATTTTACATCATATGTAAAATACAAATGCTCATTTGTGCCTACAGATTCAAAAGGGACACAGGAAGAAGTCTGAAGTAATCTGTGGTCCTGTGGATATAAAGTAATTCCTCCAGCCCATACTGGTGTGGAATTGGTGAGGCTGTTGGCACCCTCAGGGATGCATCCTGTGCATCATGGTCATGTGTGGAATGGTCAGTGCAAGGCTCTAGTGACAATAGGGAGCAGGCAGATGGGAATGTGCCAATGTGGGCATTTATTCCCTGAGCACACAGGCACTCTGCACATCAGTGGTCTGTTCTTCACATCTGAAGATATATTCCTTTGTAACTGAATAATAAATGTTTTCTTCTGTCCAATAAGCACTGAAGATATAATCAGCCCAGTGCTTAGTCAGCCAGACTCCAAGTATCTTTAAATGGGATTTAACTGGAGCTGCATATTTACACAAGAACAACATTTTTTTGTTATACAGACATTCTGCTCTCTTCTATGGCTTGACATTTTATCTAGTGAGAAGAAGTTTTTCCAGCTTGTTACCTCCAGCTAGATTTGGTTTTATGAAATACTTGTTGTCTGGAAGAGTTTTCCTGCATGTCTCTACATGGCTTATAAAACCAGGCTCATTCTATTCTTTATTTTTCCAGGAGAAATGTAGCTGAGAAATTTGCAGTTTTGAGTGATGAGAAGATATGTAGGTCACTGAAGGTGAGATGAAAATGAAATGGTTCTGATTTTTAAAATAGAGCATGAAACTGAAAATTTGCATTCCTCTGTAGACACTTCAGAGGTGTCTAAATCTTTACTGAATAGCACTTAATCTGTGTTTTTTCAGAGCAGGGAGACACTCCACTGCTCTCAGCATGCCAGCTAACCTCATGCTAGGGAACACAGTGTCATGGGAGAGAGTGAGAGCTTCGGACAAAATTTGTTAGAGAAGCCTTCCCTCTGAGTCACAAGGTGCAGAAAGGACCCCCTTGCTTTCTAAACTCCTTCTCTGAGAGGAGCCTAGGAGGGGCTGGACCCAGTCTTAAATTCAGAGTCTCAACAGTTCAAGTCTAAGAAATTATAGATTGTGATTGAACCTTTGTACAGCTTCTGGATTAATGATGGCAAATCAGATATATTCAAATAAAAAATAATGATTTATTACGGTCAATGATTAGACAAAAAGATCTTAATCAGAGTTATTTACTAGACAGTACAGAAAAGTAAAGTATGACAGGAAGTGCACATTATCAAAGTAATTATATTAAAGCAATTGTAATAGAGCTAGCAAAAAGAAACACTACAGTAGGGATTGATGTAACTCATCCATGCCAACATCTAGGGCCATCAAAAGATACCTATTTTGCTCAGCCTTGAGGAGAAATTTTGAGGGGCCTCCCCACCCAAAGGAGGAATCTTCATACACACTCCAGGAAGGGATGTGTTAGAAGAACCTGACCATATGAAAGTGAACTGGACTTCTATAGTGTAAAGTGATTGACTGCCAGTTGTGTGTTTCCAGATCAGCTTAGCAGTTTATCTGCCAAATCCTTGCCCAAATGTTAATTTGGGGTTGATGTGCCAGACTGCCTTTAGCATAATTCAACACCAGAACCAGCATGATGCCCCTGTCAGTCCACCTCCGACAGCCTTGTAAATAGAGCATTGTCCAACCTGCTTGCCCACAACCCAGGGCAGAGCATCCTGCTACATACATGACAATAAGGATCCTCTAATAAATTAGGATTATTGCTGAAATGTTCCTAATACTGGCCTTCATCTAAATTCATTTGAATACAGAAGCTAGAAGCCTCAAAAAATGTATGAATTATGAATACCAATTGGTTCTTCATGTTTGGAAATCCAACCTGTTTGTAGCATTTTCACAGACATGAGCACAGTACCGTGAAAATCAAAATCTGAGTGTCCTTTTTCAGGGTTTTTAATTCAATATAAAACCCTAGCACTACACAGTTATTTTTAATAGCCTGCTCTTTGTCACAGCCTTCCAAGTTAAAGATGAGAACAGTGAGTGGAATTTCAAATGTCTTCCTGTGCAATGAAATGCTGTGTTTCTGTTTCATGTTCTTTGTTGTTACTTGGTCAGTCTGTTCTGAACTATTTTCTGACTAGGGAGTGAATGTCAATTGACTTTTCATTTGATGCAGCAGAATGCTCTGTAATATCATAACCCCCTATTGTGTACAATAGTCCTAGAGTTTTGGAAGTAGACCTCCTTACCTTCTGACCCTGCCTCAGAAAGTGAAAGAATCTTTCTGGACTGTTTCAAACAAGTGGCTGCAAGGTTTGCTGCTAGCATTTATAACGTGAAGCTTGAAACAATAGTTTTACATTCACTACTTCTCTAGGGGGTATTCTGCATTTCATATAGTAATCCATTTTTCTCAATTCTAAGTTTAATTCAGCTCTAGGTTCACCAAATTACTTTTCTTTCAAACTGCTCTTACAACTGCTCAAGAGCAAAAAGGGAATACAGGAACAATGAACAATTGTAGGTATTTATTTTATATTACTATCTCTCAAAACATACTACAGGTAAATTGCACGTTCTTTGTGCAATTTCTTCACATGAGTGTGTTCTTGAAAATTCCTGATCCAGTCTCAGCCACGAGCTCAGAGCTCAGGGCTCTGGATTTTTTTGAACAAAATTCTGTGCTTAGAAAAGTAACTATTTCCTTATTAAAGGCAGCTGATACTACTTATGAATAGGAACAAAAAAAAAAAAAAGAAAAATGTAGCTATGTTTACCAATGTAGAACGAAAAATTCAGTAGGGCTGAGAGGGTAGTTTAGATGAAGTCCTGCAGCCTAAATATCTGACCAGAACTGAGGCTGTGTATAAGTGGAATTTTTGGAGCAGCAGGGAAGGGCAGAAATAGAAAAACACAGGTCACCCATGCCAGCTGTGACATGGTAGCACAGACCAGCTGAAATGGAGAGCAACTTTGAGGGACTGTTCAAGCAAGTAAGCAAGTCTTTTTTTGACCCATTAATCCTCTATAAAAGTTCTCAACATACAATCTGAAACGATATTAACAAAAAATACTCTGTGCTAGCCATTAATTCTGAGTAAGTACCCAGTGTTGATCAGTCCTGCAAAAAAAGTGTCTTTTTCTTTTAGAATAAATGTCAGTCACTACTCTTAAACTTAAGTTATTCTGCTAAAGTGTTTTCTTGCTCTGCTGTTGCCCATCTTCTCTTTATCTGCCCTGGATTGGTATAAATAAACATGCCTACAGTAATGAGTGGATATTGAAACTTTTCCCAAGGAGATCTTATGGAGAGAGACAACATTTCTGTAGATATAGTACAACAAAAATGCTTTTTTCCCCTGGCAGATCTTAACAAAAAAATATTTGTTGATTTGAGATTCGCTAAAGGGTTTTGTTATTGATCAAAAGATCTGTCGTGGCATCTTCACTTAATGCTTCATCACATTCACAGGCAGCTTCACAATGTGGCAAGGTTTTGGGCACATTTTATCTCATTATCACTAGAAAAAGTTGGTAAAACTTAGTTTGTGCTTATGTACCACAGTTGTCCTCATTCAAAAAGGAGAAAAGAAATTAAAAGCATAAAAGAGTTGCAACTACCAGATATTGGAAGTTAGGATGAATAAGTTCTCTACACTTCACTAAGGAGTTGGCTTGTAAAAGTCATCCTCATGCCAGCATTTGCAGGTATGGAAGGAATTGCTGTTCCTGCAGTTGTTCCAATTTGTTTACAGATAAAACCCACAAATGTTGTCACATGGGGAGACATAGCCTCCATTATTAGAAAAGCTGCTGTTTGGAGCCTAGACACTGAAGAAAATCCTTGTAAAAATGAGATGGTCCTAATTTTTGCTCCTCTCTGATGCCTCAGGCAATCCTTGTCATTGGCAGCTAAACTACCTGGACTGCTTGTATAAGCATCTAACAAATCAGGGAAGAAGCAGCCCATAAAGCTTTTTTCTCCCTCCCTAAGGTCTGCTATGCAGTCCTCTTGACAGACCCTATGATTAAGCCAGTAACCCAGTCTGGCATCTGGTGATAAGAGGAGAGAGTTTCATTTTGTATACTGCAGTAATAATTACAGTTAATATAACTTTCCCAAAGGTCCTCAGCTGATGTCAGTTCTTCCCACACTGCTGCAAGAGACTGGAAGCTGATATATGATCAAGACGACCAAGACAGCTGAAAGGTCATAGCAGCATTGCAAATATGCTCCTTTTCATGCTACTGCTGTCAAATGTGGCCAAGCTTAAAGATTCAGGGGTGTGATTTGCATTTTTAGTACATGTGCAGTACTTGTTCTTAATGCCCCACTACACATAAATAACTTTTTTTCCCTCGAAGATTCAGGGGCTCACCTATGGGGAATGAATGAGACTTGCCAGTAGCAACCCTCAGGGAACTATTTTACACCTCATGCTAATCATTCATAGGTGCAGAACAGAGTGCAGAACAAGAGGGTGGATAAAAGACAAGATTTATTGATCTGTTTTCCCAGTCTTCTTGAAGTAAATTATAAAGTCACTCAGTTATTAATCCCTCTAAATTAACTAGTGGGGAACCTGTTTGTATTTGGATTTTGAGACAGAGGTGGAAGCATAAGAGCAGGTCTTTAGTCTTTAAAGAGACACTTGTATTTGGTTGCCTGGATTAATTTACGGATTAATCTCTTGTTCAGCTTCCTTTTTCAGTGGTGCCTAGGAAGGCAACTCACAGCTCAGCAACACTGACAAGTGTCAGTGATGTAGAGCATTGGACTGCAGTGTTAGTAATTGTTTAGAGTTCTATGGAATGAATACAGTAACTATATCCATATGAAACAAATCTAGTCCTAGATTGTTCAGGAATTGTCCGATGTATGTTATGGGTCCCCTAATTCAAGCATCGTTGGTTTTTCAGTTTGAAGAGACTCTTTGGTGTGAAGTGTGAATTTTCCCTTCAGCAAGAGACAAAAACCTTGAGAGGATAACTTCAGAAGGCATAAAAATCACATATGAATTACAATGCCAGCAGACTTCAGAGTTATTTCAGTTTGTCAAAGGCAAATTTATTTAACGGCGGTATAAAGGCAGAGTTCAAGCAATGCATTTCCCTTAAGGGTTAGAGACCAGCTAATTTAAGATAAGGCTTTAGTGGTGTGTGTATAATGCAAAAAAGTTATAAGGTAAAATTTCATATCTAATTTTCAGTCCATGCAAATGATAAGAGTTTGAGCAGAGACAAAACATATAGGCACAAGCTACGTCTGCTTTGACTAGTAACTAACTGACATTGATAGACTGATCCATAATGGCATGAACTCTGATCAACTTATGCTGTCTAATGCATGAATCAAACACAACAACCTCAGAATATTCCCTTTTTCTGCTCCAGTCACCTTAATGGTGTCTTTTACAGGCACATTTTGATGAGGTTCTTATAAACTTTTGTAAAGAGTGTGCAGTGGGTGCACTTGCACTCTACTTGTCCTTTCTGTTTGTGCTGTCAGAAATCTAAAGAAAAAAGGAAAGCAGATGAGCATACTACCTAACACTTTCGTCTGGTTCACATCATCACTGATGGGGTTGTTGAGATCATTTGTTCCCATACTGTTTGTTGCTGACTGAGCAGCACTGTCACTTGGGCCATCAGTGATGCCATCTCATACCCACAGTGGACCAGCACTTCTCCAGAAAAATGGCTTATACCTTGGGGAACAGATGGAGAGGAAATAGTCATGGCCAAAATGAAAGAAATCAGGATTTATCTCTACAGCTTGTGTAAGTGCAGACACTGTCTCTTTATGCAATTGGCACTAATCCCAAGCATTCATTTTTCTGGTGGCTGTGGCATCCAGCAAGGTGAGTTTGAATGGACATGCCATTTAGTGCTGCCTCCCACACACCCCAAGGGCCAGCTCTGTTTTCCTGCAGGCAGCTCTGGTCTGCTGCCCTTGGCTGGCTGTGTCCCATGCAGAGCTGTTGCTGCTGACAGGCCCAGGGAAGCTGCTGCCATGATAGCCTGTTCTGGGATGAAATTTCCTCCTCATCTGGAGCCTGCACATTGACGAGCCTGCTGCTGATTGTTTGTTACTGCTTATCACAGCCCCAACATTTCCAGTGGGATTCTCCTCTTTCAGTGACACTGGAGCTTCCTTCAAGTGGCTTTGTAGTGTAGAGATACCCAGCTGGGTTGCAGTGGTCCCTCAACTAACCTCTGCCAAAACAAGACAAATGCATGAGGAATGTAATTAGTTTTCTGCCCAGAAAAGTGAGTCTCAAAGCCAGAATCACCTCTGCAGGCTCACAAGAAATGCTGCCTTGTTAGCAGTCTTCCACCTTTCCCATGCACACATTTGCCGCCTTGCTTTGTTCACATCTTTCACTTTGTCCTCTCAGATTTTTTCTCAACTTACTCAAAAATTCCCTCAAACTTTACTGAAAAATTTTATATTCAGTAATTATGACTAATGTTGTCTTCCTTCACTCACCTTCCTTTTTTTCTCATGGACTAAAGGGTTTTTCCCTGTGCTCTGCAGTCTCCTCTAACATCATTCCCTGAGCAGTGCTGTGTATAGATACAGGGGCAATCTCAATATCTGTTGTCATGAAAACAATAAATACCAATCTCTTTTGGTGGTGGCATTATGTGTTGAGAGTGTAAATTTGTCAACCTTGTTTTTCCACCATAGACAGGATGTTTTTACGTTGCACTCTATTTGCTGCATACTTCACTGCACCAAATTTTTCCAAAGCTAATTAGATGTTGGAATGGAAAAGCTTTCATAACTTTTCTGTGAGAATGATTTAATGGCTCCCTCCTGTTTCTGGCCAGTAAGACACTAAAGGAACTTTTGCCAGGAAAAAATATAGTAGCCCTTCTGTGCATCACAGCATCTTTTACTAAAAGACATAGGATTGTAGCATTTTTTCTGGTTAGATTATATTTGGTTTTCTGAGGGAAAGAAAATAAATGCATTCCTAGACCCTAATTCTAGACATGGGTTTTCCAAAACTGTGCAGAAGTGCTGAGTGCTCTGAGTGCTTTCTCCCATCAGACACTGAGTTCCTGTCAAAGCTACCTCGAAAATGCTGTGTGTTCAGCTTGTCTGCACTGAACAGATTAGCCCAAAATGCCTCCCTTTGCCCTGGAGATTAGAAGAGACCAAAAAGAGTTTGGTCTCAAAAACAAGTTGATTTCACTAATTACTACAATAGTACTCTGGAGCAGATGAAAACAAGGTACTTCCGAAAGAGTTGCTTTTTATTTTGGAAAAAATTTGAGGCAGATAAATTTATCCCAGCTTGGAGTGCTTTTTGATATATTTGACTTCAGGCATTTGATTTATTTACAATGAGCACTGAAATATCTTGTGGAACCATGGTATTCAAAAGAATTCCTGTCCTGAGGAGCAGTGCATTCCTTATTTCTTTTGAAGAAAAATGAAATGTACCCTTACTATGGGAGATCATTGGTTTTTCAGTGAGGAAACTCAAACTGACTGTAGTTCATCTAAGGTCACTTTGTGAAAAGTACTGATAATGACCGAGAAGAAAAATCTTTGAACAAGGATCATTGGCTGATGGTTTCACAGTGTGCTTAAAAGAAGTGCTGCTTCTGTACCTGCTGACACGAGGCTTCCCACTCTCAAGTGTGAGACACAACTATGGGTATGGCAATCACCCTGTGGCTGCCTAAGAACCTGCTTTTTCTTTCACTTGTAACCTCCCAGTTAATAAAATGGGACTTTAAAAAGGAGGGAAAATAGCATGCCAAAGCTAAGTTTTGTGCACATTTGTTGAGCGTTAATGTAGCTGGGACCACCACAAGTGGTGGTCCTGCAAGTACATTATTTATTTGCATTTGAGCTTGCACTCTGGCTTTCTTGCCTCCCAGAATCTGCAGACTGGTTTGACAAGTGTGCAGAGCTGTGAACGCAGCATTTCAGAAAAATGAAATCCCATTTTTCTTGCATTTCTTACTTAAGTAAGGAAATAACATGATACTTTGTTTTGCCCAGCAATGGAGGAATCTCCCTGCCTTGAAGGAGATTTTCTAGGCTGTCACTTGCATGGAATGATTAGATAAATGACTGTAGCATCCTGCTTTGACACTTGTTTGTTCCAGGATAAAACTACTCTCTCTTTGGGCAGAACCTACCAGCAAGGTTATGGTAGGGACTGAGCCCCATTTTTCTCTTCATTGAAGTGTGCAGTAACCAGTGCATACCCAGACATGCCCAAGAGTCCAAAGTGGTAGAACAACAACTCAGGGACCAGTTGTTGGCTTGTGGGATATCTTGTTTCTGCAGGATCAAGCAATATGAAGGTAGGGCAAAGTAATTTAAGGGTGCCTTTTGTAAGTAGCAATGAGAATAATGCAATGTGCTTACTTTTATGACACTAATTTTGCAAAGCTTTTGAGAAACAGTATGAAATGAAATTGTTTTAAAAGACAGACTGGTTTGATCAGAGCGTGGAAGCAGAACAATGGCTGGGCATCCAGCATATTACCTGAGAATAAACATATTCATCAAGATAAGATTTTATTGCTGTTCAAAGGTACTTGCCATTTGAAAAAGACCAAAACAAAGCAACCAAAACTGTGTCTTTGTTGAATCAAGGTTGAACTTGATACTGTTCTTGTCTCCCCCTGGAAAGGAAAAATCTGTGAAAATATTTTCATCAATCCACAGTAGAGACTAGAGGTATTCTTTAGAATAGTCTGATACTATTGAGATAACTTTCTTTACAATAGCTGATGTGGGAAATCATTATTCTGGATGTTGTGGTCACATCCCTCAACATTCATGGATTTCTTCTGTTCAGGAAACTTCAATGATAGCTAAACACAGTTTCTCACTTTCTGCCCCGACCTCTGCCACCCAACAACCAAACTCTAGTGAGAAGGCCCAGAGGAAATTGATATTAAGTTGTTTGACTGGATCTTTTGAGCTACTTTAATTCAACCGTGGAGTTTGTGTTTTTTGTAAAATGAATAGCTTTCTTGTTGAAAACAAATTTTCACTTGCAACTTTTTCTTTCAAGTATAAGAAGTCGACTCTAGATGTGATCTTCTGAGTAATAGTACTTGAAAAGCTACTGAGGCCTCTTTTTTCTCAATTTTTCTTCTCTGTGCTTAGAGACCAAAGTAAATTGACATAAATTTTTTTAATGATTTTTTGTTCAGAGACCATTTGCAACTGAATACTATTCTTTCATTTTTGTACAATTATAGATGTTTTCAAGCACTAGAAAAGTCTGTAAAACTTTCTTCTTACCAATTATTTTTCCCCAAGACCTTGGCATATGCGCACATATATATGGTCCAAATTCTGAAGGACTTAACACTAAATTGTGCTTTCAGATCATTTTAGTGAAGTGAAAATTTTCAAAAACACACTTTGACATTGACCTGGCTCTAATCCAGATGCTCACACATTGTTAACATTAAGAAGCCATAAGAAAAATGGTCATTTCAGAATATTTATGCATTAATGCCATAAAATATATTAATAGGCTTGGAGGCATTTTTATATTCTGTACAGAAAAAGTCAAGTCTTCACTGTGTTCTTAGACCACTTAATTTTAAGTTTTATATTTAAGAGTAATCAATCTTAGCAAATTATGTTAACCACTTGGGAGTTGAAAATTATTCTATATTTTTTCCCCTTTTCAAGAATGGCAATTTTCAATAAGTACTGAGACACAGCTTAAGGATTGAAGGGAACATAGTAATTTCCTTAGACATATCATACAATTTGTGATGAGTCCTACTTATTCTTCAAATTTGCTTTAAATTAGTAAGCGATGCTCTTAATATACGGTATGGGGCATGTAAGTAAAATAGATTTATTTCTTCAGTGGGTGGCCCACACAGAAGTCTTCTTCTAGTAACATTTTTTTTACTTACTATGTCAGTTTAAGGGTCCTTTGGGGATAGTTCCTCTTGCATTAGCACCTGACTCAGAAATAATCTGGCTGCCCATTTCCACGGGGAGCCGGAGCCGTGAGCTCCAAGAGCAGGAGATTGTTTCTTTCTCTGCCATTTGACTCTGAGACGATGCATTTTTCAACAGACTTAGAGTTCACAGTTCTCCTGATAAAATATAGCTCTCAAGCCCAGCATTTCCAGTCTTTCAGAATTCAAAGGATGCCTTAGCATTGCTGAAACAATCAACAGACTGTACATGAAACACTGCTGCAGCAGCTTCCTTTAATCAACTCCTGCAATCTTTGGCTACATTCAGGTGCTTTTCTGAATCACAGAATGTGGCAAAAACCCCCATTTTGAAGCTATCAGGAACACAGAACCTGTTGTTTTTGTCATTCCTTCATACATTAGTATATCTCTTTTAATATTTTTGGAAAATCACATTGTTTCTGCGCTTCAGGATCCAGCTGTTCCTGGACTTTTTACTAAAGTCTCTAAATAAAAATTTACTATTAGTATTGCTAGGAGCATTGCAAAAATGGTCTGTTGTGCTCCTTCAGCACCACTGCTAACTTTCAATGTGTACTAATCTATTTATCTAGAACATGTTGCCTTCAGTGAGGAATATTAATGGTGAGGTTTTAATTTGGCTGCATTTCCATATTATGAAGTTGAAATGGGAATTAAAGAATATTACAGGAGGTTACAGAATAAAAGCACTGCTGGAATAAATAGCCCCCATTATAAGCACAACAAAGCCTACATAAATTTGAACACTTGGAGCTTCCCTAACATGATACCCATCACCTGGTTGTCTTGCAACCCTTCTGAAGAACAGAAGGACATGCATAAGGAACAGCATTGCCAGCAGATAAGGGAGGTGATCCTGCCCCTCCACTCAGCCCTACAGCTCTTACTTTGAGACATGCCACTATAGTAAGCATAAAGCTAGTTATGCTTTGTCTTTTGCATATGAAATAACTCAAGAAGGACTGGTCAAGTAAGGTTTTTATATTATTTCTAATTTCATGGAACAGCTTTTGGCAAGACTCAAAAACAATCACTTCAGATGAGCATATTTTTCATGATAAAAACAAGGCAATAAAGTGACTGGGCTAAATATGTGATTGTCTCTCATCAATAAATAAAATGAAAGTGGAGAGAACATCTGTGACCACAGAAGAATTCAGATAATAGAAAATTTAGCACATTTTACTTTTGAAGTCTTGTACTGCATCTAAAGAGATGGATCTTACTCTTCCAGTTGTCCTTTCTGCACTCATTTTGCTATGAAAAATACATTGGATATTGCTTTTCTGTAGATAAAATGGTTATTATTCTGCTGAATGTTAGAATAATTTAGACTCTAAACCAGCTAGATTATGCATCTTGCCACAAAGATTTTATTTGGAAACAGGCAGTAGAAAAGCATCAGTTATTAAATATCTCACAACTGCTTCAGGTTTTAACTTTAGTTCCAAAAAAATGCTTACTTAGCAAAACAAGACATAAGTAGACTCTACTATTAAAATCTAGTTTAGCACAGCTTTGTCATCCCAGCTTTGAGAGGGACATTTTCATGGTAACCTAATTGCTGGAAAGAAAAGGTGAGGTTGTGTGCTTAAGTACATTTCGGTCATCATAAATATCATGAGGGGATTTTGAAAATCGCTTTTGATATGAGGGTACAGTGTTGTGCTCATCCAATAATAATTTTTGTTAGGAACATTCCTATTACTTACTAGCATTTCAAGTCTTAGATCTAATAGCAGATCCCAAGACACCAGATGCAAATGTGAAGTGAAAGACTGGATTTTATAGCTTTACACATAGTCCCACTGTGTTCTGTGTTCCTTTATTCTCAGAGTAATGCTGTGACCATTCTATCAGGAACCTCCACCAGATAATTTTAAAATTTATTTTAGCTGCCTAACTGCTTTTTTGGATAGTGTTTGTCCTGTTGAAACTGTAGCTAGAGTGGAGAAATTTTGCTTCATTTTAAGACAGATTGCTTCACTGTTCCATTTCCTATTACTGATAAACCAAGCTAAGATGAATGTAAAACAAATATCATAACTTTATAATAGACTTCACAATGACTAGAAAATTAGGTAAAACCATCAAATTCTATCCATTTAAGCACATGAATTAAAGTGATGATTAATTATATTCGATAGAGTTAACTGGTAAACAGCTGAAGCTAACTTGGTTTGTCTTTGCACTGCATTAGTAGCATAAAATAACTGTTGTCTAAATCCGAAAGAAAATTGTGATCCACCTAATAATTTAAAAATATGATGTACTTTAAAAAAAATTCCCAGTCTGTTTCTGAAGGGAGCTTCTGAGTTTCTGCAGGATCAACAAACAAGATAATCTTTAGGGGAGAGAATATTTGAGTTATGCTACAGGTTTAATTTTGTTACGGAGATAAGGATATTTTTAATATATGTATATACTCTGCAAGGATGATGGTGTACAGTCTGCCATCTGCTCATTTCTGCTCTTTCCATATTTATCACCAGGAGACACTGAAGTTTTTCATTTTCCTCAGTGCTCTGAGTTTCTTATATGTTTAAATTTTTTCCCCCAAGACTTAGGAAAAAACCCTACAGACAGAACAGAGTGGTCAGCAAATCCACATACTCAAGGGAACAAAACAGACCAAGTATAACATTGGTTACTGCTTCCACACACCTGAAAAATGTGTCCAGAGGCAATGGCTGAGGGGCCATATACACTTATGTAAATGAAAGTGCTTCTTTGCATTGAGATAAGCCTTGTAAACCTATTTCCTGGAGAGTATTTATAGCACAGTTGCATCCTTAACTTCTACAACTCAATACCATTTTTGATTCATTGTTTTTCCAACTAACAAACCTTCTTATGAACAGTGTTTGGGGTTTTAAGCATAAAATAAATTTTAAAACAACACTGTTATTTTTTCATTTGCCTTTATTTTTGCTGAATGTCCCAGACATCTCTGATACAATTTTTCTTATGTGAATCCCTTGAGTGCTCCTGCTCAAGCAGCACAAGTCATTTGTCACCAGTTACATTTTTTTCAACAATGTCCTCATTTTACTGTGCTCCTGTGTCAATACCCAAACCAGCCCCCTAAGTGTATCCAGCCATGTGTTTCTTATGCTGTTTTTAAGTGTTCTTATGGTGTTTCCTGGTTAAATTCTACCTCTTGTTTCAGAGGTCTGCTACTGGACTAACCTGATCCTAAGAAGAAAAGCAGGTTTGGAGATTTTGGGGTGGAGGTGGCTTTGGTTGGTGGGGGTTTTGGGGTTTGTTTGCTTGTTTTTCCAAATTTGTGGACTGATTCATATTCTCCTTGGCACTACTGCTTCGGAGGACCTCAGTAATTAAGGATGGGCCATTTATTCACTTTTCTGTAGTCTATGAAAAGCCTTTCCTTGTGTCTGTGGCCATTCTCAGGCTGCATGAATCCATTAACTTTCTCAGCAGTCAGGTTCTTAGTTCCCCTTCAAGTTACATTGAATCATCTCTGGGGATGCACTGTTGCCTGCATTTAAAGCTTGTCCTTTACAAATTCTTCACCTTGAAGTAATTACTTCTTTTTATAGAAAAATAACAATTGGCATAATCAAGCAAAAATTTTAAAAATCACTAGAGTTAAAGAAAAAATAATCTTGTTTTCTTGTTTGCAGTTAGAGATGAAATCCTAGTAACACTGAGTGACTGTATGACCAAGGGATTGAGCTAGAAGAGATTCTTCTAGAAATATGAGTAGCTGAGAAAGGCAGAGAGTAGCGAGCTGTGAGGGAATAATGTGCTGATAATTTGTATTAGCATTAAATGTGCCTCTAAATCTCACATGCTCATATAAAGCTGTGAAGCTTTCAAGGCTTATGTATCATGATTGGCCTAAATTATTAATCATCCCTGGAGAGAAAACAAACACCCAGAGGTGAAAAAATGAACGTGTTAAAGGACAATAATAAAGGGAATTGAAACACATAAGTTAACAATTAGAACTTAAGTATTACCAATTTGAATGTTTATGGCTAACAAACCACCCTCTCAACTAATGTACTTCTAATTTGTATAATTTTCTTGTGATTTAGTATATGGTATGTGAGATAATTGCATGTTGCTAATTTTAAAAAGTAGCAACTGGAGACCATGGCATGGGAAGCAATAGTTTCTGAATCAACCATAAAATGCATTGTTAACCAATCTAAGGGTTTTTTTCACTGTTAAAAAGTAATGTCACCTCAGAACTAGCAGTTAGTATGTCTCTGCACAAAGCTATTTGGGGTTGTGGCATCACGGTATTCTGACCACAGCTGACTGCAGTGCAGGCAGAAAATACCACAGCTGAAGAAATAATCTATAATGAAGGACTTGTTCCACAAACGAGTCATTTTCTCATTAGGGAACATGACAATCAAGATTCTTAGTAGCTTAGTCATCCAGGTTTACTGATGACAAATTCTTCCCTGCAATTTTTCATCCTTTAAAGTACTTGGATTAGTTATTGCTGTAGATCAGTTCTGTAAATTTAAACTCTTCAGTTACAAATGTTCACTTCTGGAGAAAGCTTGCTTTGAAAGTACTGGTACATAAACTATGCACTTTCATTTTTCATAAGCAGGGCACAATAAAAATTTAATTATTTTTATGTTAGTTGAAAGTTAGCAGAAATTAAAAAGCTGCTAGTTTGGATTTTAATGTAAACTGGAAAATAAATTTAGCCAACATTGCATGTTTATAATGCTATAACTCAGGCTGGTCCCATGATAATATCTAATATTTTACAAGATTTCTTGTTTCTAGAAGTCACTGGGCATATGCTGAACACAGCATGATCTTCCTGGACAGCAAAAATGTTATACACCATGCTCCAGGGACAAGACTGGGGAAATGACCAATGCTGAATAAAGATATCAGCTCTGCTGTGGGGGATCCCTCACCCCAGGTGGGTTCCTCTTGTCTGGCAGCCTCAGAGCAGGGAACTGGGGACAAGCACCCAGGTGTGGGGTCACGGCTGGAGCCGCAATGAGCGCCTGCTGCTCATCGTGTGGAATCATGGCTGGAGGCACCAGGGAAGGAGGGAGGAGGCTAAATGAGGAGCATCCTGTGATTGGCTATGGAAGGAGAAAGGAAAACAGTCAACTGGTAAAGGTCTCTGGTGAATTATCTTTGTCCTTCCAGAAACCAATACTTTGGCATAATACTGCACAAGGTTTTGTGTGTGTGCCAGCTCTCATCAGCCCCTGCTGGAGTTGGAATACACTACAGAGCTGCTGACCTTTCTTTTCTCTGCTTGGTGCACAAGCTTGATATGGAGATGTCCTTCTGCTTTGCTTTGTCCTATACACATCTCATTGTTCTGTCCCCAAACACCATGGATAATGTAGAATTAACTCCATGCCACAAGATGCAAAATAGTGATAATGCAGCACAGCAGCTAAAAATCACTTGAAGACAGACAATCAGCTACCATCACCAAATTGTCCTGGATTGCAGTTTATATTTAGTCTGAATGTGAGAAAAGACAGGTTCTTTAAAGACTGAGGGGAAGCTACAGCTTTGCCATTTGTTTCAGTCTAAGTATTACCCTGGGGCAAGTTGGGAAACAGGCTGTAATTGGAGCCACTGTTCTTTCATTGATTACTTTCTGTAAGCACATACTGCAGAGGGGAAGGCAAGAAGAATAAATTAAATATATTGGTCTATAACAACAACTAGATTGGTCTATCCTGGTTGCACACCTCACATGTTGGATGGTCCCACTCCTCTTGGTCTGGCTCTCTGGTTGGGGGCACCTCAGCAGCAATGACTTCTTCCCTTTGCTTCTTGAGGAATGAGTGGGAAGTTAGAAAAATAGTTCATAAAGACAAGGGGAGGGAATTGCTGCTACTCCCAGGCTGGTATATGGATAATTTAGATTGGAAAATACCTTTAAAGTAATGAAGTCCAATAATCTGTACTATGTCTGAGGTTAGACCTCTGTGCCATTTCACATGGACTTGGCATAAATTTACTCCCTACCAGCATCACTCTCTGTACCCTGGCCAAAAACCCCAAGGGGATCCAGGCCAGCAGACACTTTTGTTTCCTCCTCATCTGCTTAGACACCACAGGATATATCTGATCTACCTGTGATGAAAGGGAAAAAGAGCCTTGCGTACCTTTTTTCCACTAAGCAATTAAGAGCTGAGCAGCAAGTTAGCTTCAGACAAATAAAGGAAAGAAATAATCTCCTGCTTGTGTCCAGAGTGACCGTCTGGCCAGTCGACTGCTGGCAGCGTGTCACTCCCCAGGCAGCCTGCTGACAGCCCAGCACACATCAGCCTCATTTTCTGAGCGATTCTTTTTTGTTAGAAAAAGGGAAACAGCTTTTGAAGGCTCCTTGTTGAGCTCACAGCTGGATTTGGGAATCAGACAAGAAGTTACCTGGGGCTGACATGGAAGTCTTTGACATAGCCTCACTTAATAGAACAGTTCACATCCCAGACAGCAGCAAGAGGAAAAAACAGCAGTGTTCCCATGGTGCTGTACTTCTGGCCACTCTTGAGATATGTGCCCTCAGTCTGACACAGGGTAGGAATAAACCATGAACCCTGTGATTCACGCTGGAGCTGGGCACCATGGGCTCTCCTTACCCTGACCCATGCCTTCACTGGGAAATGTTCTTGAAGAAAATAAAGAAAATAAATGTTCTTGATCAAAATAAAGAAGAGTGAATTAGCAATGATTATATGGAGTATATAATGAGTAATTCCATGTTTGTATTCCCAGGGATTAATCCACAGGCAGCAGTTACAAGAATGTAATTATTTTATGTAAATGATGACTGTTCTTATTAATAATGTTTATATTCTCTCTCTATGCTATTTGAGTTCCCTTTCTTATCATTATGGTAGAGGAGTTTCCTCTTTAAAGTTAATTTCCTTTTCCCCCCTTGTTTCCCTCCATAAGAGAAGTAAAAACCTTCCTGAAATCTGATGGCTCTGCTGCTCTGGACCAGAGCAGACAGCCAGTTCTGTTTCCTTGCCAGTTAGTGATTTTCTCATGCTGACAGATGCGCAAGACAGCGATAGATCAGATTAATTCTAATTTCTGAAGTGAGCCGACATTTGAACCCAGCTAATTTAAAATGTTCTTTCTGTGTTTAGTCTGCTCAGGCAATTTAACTGCAAATCTTTCTCTCAGTGCTGTCCTTTCAGCTCCTGTGGTTGGGTACATGGAGCCAGCGCTCACCGCTCACTTATTACAGCAAACAGATGCAAGCAAATGGGCAGCTCACATGCATGCAATGCCCTGCATTAATTGCCTCTTCTGCCTCAGCACAGCCTTGGAGGACAGCTCAGCTTGCCCCTCGCTAGGGGATGGCTCCTCCTCACCTGGTCACCCAGGAGCTGAGGGACATCACTTTGGAAGGGTGGTGGAGGGTACCAGCTTCCGCCATCTAGCAAGGCAGCCCTCTGTTTAATCCTATTATTTTCTTGCTTTCCATGACTCACCAGCCTCACAATGTGATTTGAATCAGCCTAGCATAAATATTTTTTTAAAACACTCATTTTTCTTTGTTTCCACAGATGTCCTTTCCAAGGCTGCTTTCATGTCTCTCAATTCCTGTCTTTGCTATTTCATCACGAATACACTTGCAGGCCTCTTTCTAGGATATCCAAAGGTATCTGCATCAGAATATGTCTCTTTTTCTGAAGAGGCTGTATAATTTTCATTGTAAATAATGAAAGCCCAAGGTTGTTTTCAGTGAAAATTAGATTTTTTCTTTTAATAGAAAATTACCTCAGCTTATAAAAATTGCTTTAATCAAAATCTCAGTGTTTCACTGAAAATGTCTTGATGTAACCTATTTGAAAAGTAAACATAGGCAGAAAGACAATGCTTTTTCTTTTAACAGCACTGGTTTACCATTTATAGCCTCTTGAAATTCTTTACACTCCAAATTTACACAATGTGAAATTAGTGTCAATTATGCTAATCTTTTTAATCCACATTCTTAATATTGACAATACTCTAATCTTTCAGACACTCAATTGTTTTCACATTTTATCTTCCTCCCAGCTTGATAAGCAGTGAATCTCTTTCCACACTTTCTTTACTTTTGGTCTTTCCCCTATAAAGCATATACTCTTAACACTATTTTATTCTAGTCCTCCTTCTGTCTAATAAATGCATTTCTACTGTAGCCAGCTCTTGTTATCCTTTTGCTTTACTCTCATGTGATTCTCAGAGGAAAATGGAGTCTTCCTACAGGTTTTCAAAGCCCAACCGGACAACTTTCCCAGTTATTCCATATTCTGGTAGAATTCCATATTTCTGATATCAAAATAAGGTTAGGAATCTACCATAACATATTACTGGAACAAGGAAAAACCAAAATGCCCCAGAAAGATAGTTCATAATTTTTAATTTTAAAAAGTAATTTTAGATGTTTTAGAAAGTTTTGCCACTTGCTTTTGAGAACTTGGGAAGGTTTCAGAAGTCTTAGAAAAAGAAGCTTTTTTTAACTTCCTCAGAAGTTTTCTCTTGTCAGTGGCACTTTCTGCTCAGCCCCAGCCCTGGCTGTTTGCATTTTTACACCCCCTGATGCTTCTGTGTGCCTGTCACAGGCTGAATCTGTGTCCTTTAGTCCTTCTGCAGCTGCAGTCACAGATCTGTGCAAGAAATTCATCTTTCAATGGATTTACAATCTGCCATTTTAATCAGTTCTTCCTAGACATTATATGCCTTTAATCCAGTTTCATTCATAGCTACTGACAACTTTGATATTTTAATCAAATGATTTTGTCCATTGCATTTTGCTTTTATTGTCTGAGACTGAAGAATGCTGTTCTCTCTGTTAATAGTGGACTTCTTCAACACCTCTTTGGGCAACCTTAGCAGATCCTGGGACAGCATTTTGAAACTATGTGGTCTCATATAATCAATGATAAAAAATTAAAATTAAATCTTGCAAAAATTTCTAATTAAAAATAACTGTAAATGAATACAACTTTGTTTCTGGAGATGCATCATTTAAATAAGTGTTTTTCCTATCAGAAGCATATAGCATATTGTTTACTGCTTTGGAGAAATGGTACCAATATGTGGCAGATAATAAAAATTTACCTTAATGGCAAAACATTTACCTTAATGGCAAAATCTCTTTTGCATAAGTTTCATACATTTATTTTTTCTTTTGCCAGGACACCCTGGCAAAATTTAACCTTTGTCAAGCTTTGAAGAGGATGTGTCTAATTTCTGTCTCACAATACTTCCCAGCTCACTATAAATACAATGTCATTCTTGAGCAGCATTGTGTACTGAATCTGTACTGTCTTGCAAGATAATTGTTTCAACTCATTGAATAAATGAAAATCACATGGGATCCATTCCAAACCTGATTTTTTTTCATCACTTAACTTGCTCAGTGTCTTGATTTTTTGCCCTTTTCCATGCACAGATATTTAATTATTTACTCCATAAAACCTTTAAAAAAAAAAAGGAAGGAAATCTCCCCATCACTGCAGATCAAACATTTGTAAATATTGAATAAGTGGATAACAAAGCATGCTAGACAAGACCATGATCATATGATGTGACAGTACTGTTTAATAAATCCTTTCAAGAAGTGTTTGCTTCATTGTCTTTGATTGTTGCTCACTGGTTACTTCAAGTTTCTTATTGTTTCTGAGAACAGAAAGTCCATGGGGAGCCACACTGCCTTCTGTATCATTGGAATTGATTTGTCCTTTTGTGCTGCTGCAGAAGATGGTGACTGTTTTCATTTTTCTACAGAAATATTTTGCTAAGCGTCTCTAACAGAAGGAAAGCATCTTCAATGCACTCCATGGGGTTTTTTACTCCTTACAGGCAGGACTGCAGGTAGGTAGGGAGCCCTGTGTGACTTCCAACCTAGCAGTGCTGGAGTCTTTATCACAGGTAACAGACCTTCCAGACACTGAACAGAGAAATCAGAAATTCAATATGCCCATAACACCAAGCCAGACCATCCCCACACTGATTAAGGTGTGTGTCAGGGCACTTTATCCAGTGCTTGGGAAAGGGCAGATCTCTCCTCCCTCACTGTTGTCTTCTTCTGCTCCTTTTTTGCTCAAATATATGTGGCACTGGAATATTTCAGGTAATTTTCCCAGTCTGGTTCAATACACACTGTCAAAGAAGGATTGGAGGGCCTGAGGTACAAACTGTGCTTCTGTGTGCTTTTGAAACAGTTTGGCTGTGCTCTGCTCTTGAATCATGATAAACTGGAAAATGTCAGGTCAGTCCTTAAAGAATTAGTAAATGAGAGAACAAGTGCTATGTGCAGGAGGAGTGAAGGAGGCTCCTGATGAAATATGAGGACAGAGATTGCACATCTGCACTGTATATTGTGCTACTTGTTAGTATATTTATATACCTTTTAAAAAAACAACCCAGATTTCTGAGAATAGTCAGCTTTAGAAAAACTGATGACTGAAGCAGAGAAAGCATTAGCTTTCTCATTAAATGCTAGTTACTGATAACACTTGACTGACCTATATACCTCTTAAACAAGAAAAAGGCATTTCTAGAGCACCTGGGGAAATTAGCTATGGCTAAATTTTCTTTAGATTTTATAAATTATGTTAATCATTTTATGCCTACAAGTTTCATAATGCGGTTTGAGCTAAGCAGCTGTTGCTTACGCTGCTTGTCTCATGCAATGCAGCAGAGTTGCAGGAGAATGAGAAAGAGAATGAGAATGAGAGCTTCAGGATCCAGCCACAGCACAGCAGAATATTAATGAGCTAGCTAGCATCCTGTTTGGTGCATATGGGATGTGAATAAACCCCCAAAAAGATCTGAAATATTGAAGGAGCCCATGGTATGGTACAGAGCCCAGCACTGAGGGAGAAGGAGCCTTAATCTGTACGGCCTTCCCACTGCTGCTGCACTCCAAACTCCCATGTGCACTCCATAGGGAGACTTCAGAAGGGATGGATGGATGGATGGATGGATGGATGGATGGATGGATGGATGGATGGATGGATGGATGGATGCAGGGCTTCTGAGCTCACCAGAAGCTCTTTTGGCACCTTCCCTCCTGCTCTTTGAGCCCACTCTGGCCAGGAGTACCTGCTGCTTTCCTTCCCACAGCATGGACTCAGAGCCAGGCAGGGGAGTGCAGGGCAATGGGGCACAGCTCTGTTCCCCATTGTGGGGAAGGAGGGTAAAACCTGCAAGAAGAAGGCAGAAAGGAATTTTACCAGATCACATCTGAAACTGGAATTTTACCTGTATTGCAAAGAAACCTCGAGTCAGTTCTGGCTGCACACCTGACAACAGCATTTTGAAGTCTTCCGTAACCTACAGTAAGGGTTCTATGCATTTGTGTCTATACCTCAAGTGCTGGAATAGACATGTTTGTGCAATTCAATAGTCCAAAATATTTTTTAACAACAACCAGGGAATTTGGACAGTCAGCAACTTTAAATACCTGCCTTTTGCCTTGTCAAAGAATCAGAGAATATTCTGATATGGAAGAGACCCACAAGGATCATTGATTCCAACTCCTGGCCCTGCACAGGACACCCCAAATCACACCCTGTGCCCGAGAGCATTGTCCAAATGCTTCTTGAGCTCTGCCAGGTTTGGGGCTGTGACCACTGTCCTGGGGAGCTGTTCCAGTGCCCAACCACCCTCTGGTGAAGAAGCTTTTCCTAATGCCCAACCCAAACCTCCCCTGACACAGCTTATGCTGCTCTTTGGGTTAAACAGGTTTAGATGCCACAAAATAGGTGGCAGCGCCTTAACTGCATGCATTTTGTACAGGCCACAAGGACCTCCTCCATCCTTTTCAAGGGGAGCGCTGATCTTCTCTCCTTTCATACAACACTCAAAAAAAGGTCATAGTTCAGAATTACCAAACATCCCTAATTCATAAAACCAGACATCCAAGTGAATAAACCTTGTCCTGCTTCTACCACCTACTTCAAACCTGCCAGATGTCTCCTTGAGGTTTGAGTGGATGAGCACACATCTTATACCTTCACTTCTGCAATCAAAAGTTCTACTGAAAGGCACAGAGAAACCTGGATTATGAAAAATGGCATATAATCAGTAGCATGTAGCATCAGTCTGACTGACATGTGCCTACTGTCACTGCTCTTCCTGATCTTCCTTGTCTTCTGGGGGTGCAGAAGACAAGTTCTGTTTTCAGCCATCTCTTGATGTCAGCCCAACACCCTTCAAAAGCACCACAAGCATATTCACAGCAACACTACTAAATCCAGACAGCAGAGGAATGATTTGGAAGCAGCAGTATTTCCCTGTTAGATTCTTGTGTCTCAGATAATGAGATGCATGATGCCTGCCTCATGCTGATAGCTGGGCTATTGCTTGCTTTTTATAAGAAATGATTTGCTGGTGAAAAGCCAATCAGCAAAATGCTGAATGTATTACTATGTAATTTCATGTGAAAAGAGATAGAAACAGCCTGTACACTTGGATAATAACTAAATATTGATTTTCTAGTAGTTATTTTATCTTCACCCAAATCATCATTTATTAATGGAGACAGTTCAGCCTCTGGTTTAAATAGGATTTGCTGAAGTTTAAGTCCCTATTTCTCTTACACTGCAGCTCTAGGTAAGAAAATGGGTAGTAGATCTTTTCATCAGTGGGCACAAGGCAAAGGTATTCCAGACTCTTATGGTGAAGGTCACGAGCTTCGTTTTTTGAGAGAGACAGCAAAAAATATTGACAAGATTCAGATGCAAAGAAACCCAAGAAACACTAGTCCTTCATGCAATGTACATTTAAACCTTGAAGTCTTTGCCCATGGAGTATTAAGTGCTTGAATAAGCATAAAAAGCAAGACAGGTTTGCTTGGAGAAGTTGGCATTGAAATACAAGAATTTTGTAGCATTCAAGGATTTATTTAATATAAATTACCAATGTGCAGTGTGTGTAGCTCTGTAGAAAACAGGATATACTGGGGTGAGTTGTCATGATATGCCTGCTCTGTCACTATTCTCTCCCCATCAATTATTCACTTCTTCTGGCCCTCTGGGGTTAGACAGGCCTTTGATTCAATCTTGTCTACTCATTTTGATGCTCTAAAAAATAAACTCCTACATTCTGTAAGTAATTTTCATTTTCACCTTCTATACACAAAAGGTACAACCTCTGATACAGGAAAGACAATTGATGAAGAAAGAGCTTGTCTTATTACCTTGCTTGTGTCCCAGCTGGTGAATAAAAATAAGTTACATTGAGTCCACATTCAGAGTTCACATTTCTGAGTCAGCTATGAGGGAAAGTGAATGAATTTGACCAAGGGCACCAAGAAGAAAAGAATAGTAAAGCAGAGAATCTAGGTTCATCTGTCTCCTACAAATCAATCAATCAATAAACAAATTTCATTTTTTTAACTCTCTTGGCTGTTTCAAACTGAAATTGGAGATTTTTATCCCCCAAATTTTAAGGAGAGGCAGGATGCACTATTATTTGACTTAGAACATGTAAAATTGCTGCCTGCAATGGCAAAGAAGAAAATAATGAAAGAAAATTAAATGCTCTTGTTAGTACAATACACTTAAATTAAAATCCTAAAATGTTTCTTACTAATGAAATCTCTCCTAGCTACATTAAAATGTAAAAATTTTATTGGAAATAGGTATTTCTCATAAGAACAGACAAGAGGCTTTGGTTTTCTGTATCCATTTTATTACCTTGACAATCTTAACATTAGCCCTGCTCAGCTTACTCTCTCATCTGATGCAGTAGAAAGCCTCAGGGCTGCTAAAGCTTGAAGACTACAGAAATTAGCATATGCATATATAAGACTGTAAGTTATCATGAAAACTCAACAAAAATATTGTGAAATCATGTCACAATATGGAAACTAGCTCCCAGAATGATGCTTTTCATTGTGGTAACTTTTGCAATGGACACCTCTCCAGCTTGTTCCCAAATCTCTCTGGAGAATGGCTTTAAGTGGATGTCCAGCCAATCATGCAGTGCCTCACTAAGAGAACCAAAAAATGTTAACCTTTGGGCATGATGGACGTTTGTGATGATTCTGTGACTAGTCTGAAGCAGACAGATGGAGCACTGTCATTCCTATGTGATGTACCTCTAAGGAAGATCACGGGGTCACAGAATGGGTAAGGTTGGAAGGGGCCACAGTGGGCAGGGCCATCCCAGAGCACAAGGCACAGGATTGTGTCCAGAGGGTTCCTGTGTATCTCCAGTCAGGGAGACTCCACAACCTCTCTGGGCAGCCTGTTACAGAGCACGATCACCTGCACAGCAAAGGACTTCTTCCTCATGTTCTGGTAGAATTTCCTGTGCATCAGGTTCTGCCCAGTGTGCCTTGTCCTGTAACAACAGGACCACTGAGCAGAGCCTGGATCTCTGATTCTCCCTTCAGATACTGATAGACAAGGATGAGGTCCTCTCTCAGTCTTCTCGACACGGAACAGGCCCAGCTCTCTCAGCCCTTCCTCACAAAAGAGGAGGGTGATGCTCCAGTCCCTTCATCATCTTTGTTCCCCTCTAATGGACCCACTCCAGGGCTTTATTGTCTCCCTGGAACTAGACACCACTCCAGATATGCCTCACCAGGGCTGAGCAGAGGCGCAGGATCACCTCCTTTGCCGTGCTGGCAATGACTTTCCAAATTCCTTTCCAGGATACCACTGACCTTCTTGCCCACAAGGGCACATTGCTGCTCCATTGTCCCTAGAGCTGCTGCCCAGAGGCTGCCCCCAGCCTCTACTGGTGCAGGGGATTACCCTTGCCCAGGTGAAGGACCTGGCCCAGGTGAAGGACCCTGCATGTGTCCTGGTTGAACTTCAGATGTTTCTTCTCTTCCCATCCCTCCACACTGTCAAGGTCCTTCTGAAGGGCCACATGGTACTCACAGTAGTAATAAACCCCACAAATGTTGAGGCAGAAGGGATGCCATCCTGGAAGAGATGCTTTCTTCTCCTTTTTGGCACATTTAAATGCCAAGTCTTATTTTTATTTGTCTTATTTTTACAGGAATGTGTAGTGCAAAACACACTCATTGGGCCAACTGCTGCTCCTCTGCACCATTACAGAGCCAGAATAATCTCAGGAGAATTAAATGAAAGCACTATATTTCCCAAAAGAAGCGTGTGCACAAGCACTCACAAATCAACCAGGCTGTAGTTTTACAGAAAATGGTTACAACAAAAGGAAGAATTCAATTTCAGCAAATGTTTTGATCATGTCTGCACATGGAATAATGAAAGAAACCCAAAAAATACAGTCTGCTTCTTACTAGAGTCAATAATGCTATTAAATTACAAAGAGAAGAATTCACACCTACAGGTGTTTTTTCATGCTTTTTTGTTTACTTTTTCATCTGGTAAACTCTTACTGGTCTTGTACTGCTGTTGACTCATAGTCAACATGCTTGTCTGAAAAAATATCTCCATGTCTCTATTTCACTTGAGCCTGTACCTCTTGTAGTTTCCACAGGATCCTATGGTTCTGAAGCTGGCTGCTTACTTTCTGCCAGTTCCACTGATGAAGAGCCCCAGGTCATGGAAAACAAGCAGCACTTCATGAACATCTTTGCTGCTGTTCTTTCTTTCAGAGAAAGAAGGAAAAAAAATCCAAGAAAAAAAGCTTTACCTAAGTTTGACTATTTTCTCTCTGTTTCTATGGGAACAAGAACAGATGAAGGAGCAACTGCTAGCCATCAGCTGGATAGCTGAAACTCAAGCCAAAGGAAACTGGCTGCTGATGAGGAGCTTCAGGCTTCATTTGGACTGTCCACTGGGTTGCTAAATTTGCAATTTTGCAGTGTGGAGAAACAGGGAACTGCATCAGGTTTAAAACCAGTGAAAATAGTTTTTCCCTGGGATCTCTTCAAATCTTGTGACTTCTAGGACAAACTCAGAATAAAATATTTATTTTTACTAAAAGAAAGAACACAAAGACTAGTAAACCTTCTTGCTCAATTAAATGCCCTTTAATTAAATGGTTAAATGCCCTTGAATGTTTTTTTTTAAATTTTCATAACACTACTTAAATTTTCATAACACTAGGATGGAGATCAATAGATATCATCATTATCACAGATCGTCAACTCAAACACTTAACTGAGTGAAAAGGGTACTAACAGATATGGGGTTAACAGGCCTGAGAAAAGGCTTTTTTTATTACCCATCCCTGACCACAGCTCTAATCCCTGACTCTGTTACCATTTCACACAGTTGTTCTTTTATAAAATCTGATCTCCTGGCTCTAAGACCTCAACTTGTCTTTTCTATCCCCATATCGTGTCATTTTGATCTCGCTTGCAATAAAATCCCCCATCTTCCTGTTATCCCATTTTCAGGCATCTCTGTTTCAATCTCCTACCCAAGAGCTTCCAGCCACTCACCAGGGTTACTGGGTTACTCACCAGCCTCTCTTCCCCTGTGCCCATTGCTGCTGGCAACAGCTGTGGCCACAGCCCTGACTGCTCTCACTTGCAGAGCCCCTTGCCCCTGTGCCCTCCCTCCTGCCTCAGGAGGGCTTTCAGATGGAGGACACAAGTTCCATTTACCAATAATCCATCCAAACAAAGCTCCAAAGGGATAAAAGTAGGGCATATGAAAAAATTTGTCATAGTGCTAACGTAGTGCTTTTCCTTTTATTGCCTCTATCAGAAATTGAGCGTGTGGAAGGGAGAGTTCTTCAGGCTGGTGCCACAATGGGATATAAATGGTCTGAGTATTGCTGTGTGCAGTGGAGCTACACTGACCTAATTTATGGCAGCTGAGAATCTGGTCACCAGCTTACATGCCTACTGTTCTGTTTATGCTTTGCTTTGGAAAACACCGGATGGAAGCATTTAGCTACATTTTGTGGTGGCAAAAAAAAGTGTGTAATAGAAATTTCTGCACGAAAAACACTTTTCCTTCTTTTCCAGTGGCTCACTCGATCATTTTCAGTTATATTTGCCAACATCTGACTTTTCCCTCTCCTTTTAAAATATTGTTCTACTCCAATCAAGCATTGCTCAGGGGGGAAAAAAAGGAGAAGAAAAAGGATAGACAAGTCTCAGTGTTAGGCAGCTAATAACTTTGTATTAAACACAGCAAGTAACTGAGGGTAAAATAAGATAAGACATCAGGCTCGTCTTTAGTTTTTTTCCCCATGAAAAAGAATATTTTGGTCTGGTATAATTTTACAGAGTTCAGTAGAGCTCCTAAGTATGGATTTACAAAGCAACCGTGACCTCAAGTGGCACGCTGTTCATCTGAATAAAATGCCTGCCAGTGTACACTAGGACTGAAGCACTCCTGAGTTGCTAGGTGCCACAGTGTTCAGATCCTGCAGGGTCTGCATCAAGTGCTTCCAAGATTATAAACAATGAGAACACATCTGTGCCTTAACAGCCTACATCTCCCTTTAGCCATTCTGCAGCCACATTATAAAAAGTATACTAGGAACACTGCCTAGGACCATACTTTTGTAATGAACTGTTTCAAAAATCAATTAAGCTGTGTGTGTTAATGGAAAATGAAAATCCAATGAATTGTTGAACTCTAATAGGCAATTCCCCCTGTGTAGATTTTGTCCTTCTCTAAAGCTGGATGCAGAAACTAGGCTGCTTTTTTGTGTTCAGATTTGGCTTTCACCTCTTTCCATCTGAAAAGTGCCTAGTGAGAAACTGAAATCTGCACCAGGCAAAGGTTCTCAGGAGCCTCTGAGAGGATAAGACTCTAAATATGGGTGTATATGACTTTCAGACATAAAAAACTCATAAATTCCAATTTCAAATGCTGAGGTAGGTAGGTAGGTAGGTAGGTAGGTAGGTAGGTAGGTAGGTAGGATGAGAGTGGTCTTGGTTACACACTCAAACCACCAAAATTATTGCTGAATGTTAAAACCTGACCTCCTGACAGCCAGGAGGGAAGTATCCAGTAGTGATCAGTGAAGTGCCCCAGGAAATGGAGCAGACCAAAAAACCTGGCTACATGAGGGGCCCTCCCATCTTTTCAGGAGGCTTATTGTGGTGAGATTCCAAACAGGGACTATAGACAAATACAAGGTTTCTAAAACACCCATGGAGATAGAGAAAGTAGCACCCATTTTTTTCCAAGTAAAACTGGTAAAAGCCACTCTACATTGACATCCTAAAGTGTAGGCTGCAATGTAAGGAAAGAAGTGTGGCAAGATGTGCAAAGTACATCCTTACCCCTGGCTTTGCTAGGTGTTAGTCTTAGGAAGACCTGCAGATGGACAAAGCTGTGTGGGTGAGCCAGGGCTTCACCAAGGACAGTAGAGTGTCTGCAAGCTTTCCACCCTGAGAGTGTTCCAGTCTGTGTCTGAGAGAATGTATGCTTAATTAGGACTGCAAATTACCCAGGTCAAATGAAGGCCTCCTACTTGGCCACCTCGTCAGAGTGGTAGGACAGGTCCAATGAAATTTCAGTCGGGTGCTGCCAAGCATTCTGGGCAGGTTCTGTGATTTAAGGGCATGTACATCTAAAGGCATGACATGGTTTATTGGGAGATTTTCAAAGGAATAAAATGGAGTTGGAAGCATAAATTCAAAAGCAACTGTCACCAAAATTTGCTTTTCTCTGTCTTTCAGCTCTTTTTGTAACACAAAGTTGAACAGTAAGCACATCAGCTGGCAGGAGTTCAGCTATAGACACCATCACCAAGAATCACAACAGTACAAAGATTAGAAGTGCACTTCAGTCTGGTAAAAGCAGTCTTAATAGTTAACCTCTTTCATTTGTTTTTCATCTCAGCAGCTGTGATCCTGGTCAGGTGTAACTTCTGTAGAAAACCAATCATGCAGTTTCTAATCTGAAATCACGAGCACAGGAACAAAAAATGTCATCAGTGCTCTGACATTCCTCATTTTACTTATTCTTCTTTGATGAGTCAGCATTTCCTTTCTTTCAAACAGGAAGGCTTGCTGTGATAGAGCTGTAGTTCTATTTGCACTATTGCCTCTTTCCCACTGTTCGAATGTCACTTGTTTAGGATTTCTGAAGACATAAGGCTGTAAACAGACCATGAAGGATTGTCACTTTTAGATCCCAAGAGGAAAATCTCTTCTGTAGCAAACTGGGTGGGAAAATGGGCAAGCAAATGTGAAAGGGGAGATATTCAGGGATGCTGTACAGTTCTGCCAGAATCACACAATGGCATATGTATTTTGTTTACCAGGATTCTCCCCTTTCAGCAGCAGAGCCTGCACTATGAGCACCTGTTTCCAGCAGAAGGGACAAGGACAAAATGAGTAAGTAAAATGTCTTCTTGAGCCAAAGTTCAGTATTTTTCAAGTCACATGACTGCCTCATCCTGCCATCTTGTCCTGTCAAGCAGCCATGCAGAATTTTTCTGCTGCTTTACTAATGCTAAATTACTGGGCTTTGCATAGTTATTTGGCAAATCATTAGTTTGGGGCTTTATTCAGAAATCAAGATTTAAGCATTATGCAGCCACATACTCTAATTTCCTTCATAATAGTTCCAAGCTTTCCATATATATACACAGTCTCACAGAGAGAGAGAGAGAGAGAGAGAGAAATTTTCTGGTGCCACCCGTATTATGTCTCAGAGAAGTAGCAAACTGAGCCACAAAAATGATGAATTGGATTTTTTTTATGGACTGGAACAGCTATATTCTACCATAGGAAAGCCAGAGCAGCTAGAAATTAGCTGTATCATACATATGCAACAGATGCTTATGACATTATGAAGTGTTCCAGGACTTTGTCAGGAACAGATAAATAATAAACACAAAGTAGAAGTTGCTACATGCTCTTATAGCCCAAGATGGAAGAAGAGATCAGGAGAGATACTACATAGTAGTTTATCACAAGTAAGACAAAATACCATTGGGGTTTACAGCTAACTTGAGTCAGAAAGGCAGCTTCTTCTGAGGTTTAAAATCAGAATTCATGGCACAGGCACAAGTACTAAGAGGGGAAGCATGATGAATGGCATAGATAAATCAGAAAGCATACTTTCAGGGAATATTGCAAGCTTAGGCTTTTGAATAGCAATTATGGAGAGCATGATTTTTCATTTCAATTTATGTCCTGGTAATCAATTATACACTGAGCTGGATATAAGCCCTTTTGCTGCCCCATTAGAAGAAAACAAGCAAATAAAATAAGGATTCTGAACGCAATGAGTCCTCTTCCTCTCTTTTCTCTACCTTTGATTCCAGTTATCTGAGATAATAATGGAATTTTAACTTGGAAGAAAGCAAACTTGCTATGCACAGTGAGAATGACTTTATTATAGCTTCACCCTTGCATAATTTTTTTAGTTCTACTTGTCCTTGCAATCATTCCTCTGGCTTAATATGCCTCATGAGACATCTCAACACTGAAAACCATAGTGTATCCCTAATGCTAAATTTTCACCTGTCACCTACAGAAGCAGGAATTAAACTGGAAGAGGTGTCTTGATTTCTGCACATCATACTGGCCTGAACAAGTTCTGTGTGGTTCTGTGCATCTTCCTCATGCTGTGGTGACAGAGGAGAGGTTTGCTGCTGCACACCCCATCTCACCACGGCTGCAGCCAGCTCTGTCTCAAAGTATTTATATTTTGCAAAACCACCCATCAGCCAGTGTTAGTGTCAGTGCAAGAACATTAACACTTCTTATCTGTAAAACATTTTTCCCCGTGGATCTCCCTGCCAGTTCAGTTCTGGAATGAGTAGTACAGCTGATGGAGGCACAGAGAAGAAATGCACTGCCAAAGTGCCAGTCTACCACCACTAACTCCACGTATTAATGTGAAGTGGCCATCAGCTTTTGGTGCCTCAGGCCACTTCAGTGTTCCAGAGAGTGGGAGGTACAAGAGCAAGTTTGAATCAGGTCTAAGGATGAGCTCCCTGAGGAGAATTGCCACAGCAACCCTGTCATCACTCACTGCCCTCAGTCTCCCTGTGACAGGGAGAGTTCCCTGTGCTCAGTCCAAGGGCACCTGTGAAACACTTTCTGTCAGCTCTGTTTGAGAGCTTCTCTGGAAGCTGGGCTACACTGAACTGGAGAGGCAGCAGACATGTGGCACTTGCACACTTACAGCTTGTGGAGCTGTCTACAGTGCAACCAGGATGAAGGATGCTGCCAAATGCAACGTGCTGCTTTGTCCTCACAGCAGCATAAACCGAGATTCAAAGCACTAAAAAACTGAAAAATATTTTCCCAGCTCAGCTCAGGATTCTGGGAGCAATCCTCAGAATCCCCTGAGAAAGGGTGTCTCAGCTGCAGCTCCAACCCTCAGGTTTGATTTGGGGAGCAGCTGTAGCCATGCTCTGCTGAGATGGGCTTGCTCCAAGCCAGAGTGCAACAAGAGCAAGGCTGGCTGTTTCACCAGCTTGGCTACCTTAAATAGATTTCTAAGTCACAGTACTGCCAACAAACTTCAAAATCCAGCTGGCTACAAATAGCTGATTTTGAAGGATGCTAATAAATAGGAGAATTGTCCTAAATTTCTCTTTTTCTATACAAACTTGAAGGGATAGAAATTTTTTGACCTAATAAATGTTTAAGCATGGATTCTGCTGTTGAAGATATCATCCATAGCAAAGTTAGTAGATTATGAAGGTTGTTAAATGTGCAAATAAAGGTCTGTTTCATATAAACTCCAGTTTATATGTGTAATTCAGCTGCAGGTCCAAGAGGCAAACTACAGCCTTTTCTCCTATGCAGATAGGCAAAACAAAAATTATAATCATGTTTTAGAGCTACACTGTGCGTCCATCCATCCATCAGATACCTAATTCCACCGTCTTCAAGTTTTAGAGTTTGAAGCTCTCTTCCTTCCACAGGAGCTCAGTGAAGGCTGAGAGGGAAAGATTTTAATACAAGCACCAATTTTTTCATATATCCCATCTGAAATGAGCTTATGAGGAGCTTATATGCATTATTCATCCCATATCCTGGCTAGAATTAATAAAACATCCATTGCTCCTGATACCTTATCAGTACAGAGCTGTTCAGCTGTATGGCATTTAGGTGGAGTAATGTACACATCCAGGTTTACTGGCTCAAGAACATGATGTGAGTTCTAAGGCTCAGACAATCACAGGAATTTCTTCTGAAAGTTCCTCAGTTTCCCTGGGCAACGCTGTCCCTCGTACATATGTCTTCATTTGGCCTGGTTTCATTTCTACACGTTTCTCTCACTGCCCTGACTAAAGGAAGAGCAAAAGTCTATAAATCAATGACATTTTCACCAGCCTCGTTTTTGCTCTCTCTTTCTTTCTTCTTGAAGCAGCAGCTCATCCTGTGAATTTCTTACCATCCTGTGACTTTCTTACTTCTCCAGCTTTACCAGCCTCAAAGTTCTTCACTACACTTGTACTAATGTCCTTTAAAATGACAGCCAATTGGAAATATGAAAATCACTACTGATTGCATAAATAAGCATTTGTAGTGCAGTATACCGGTCTTTAGCAAAACCAATCTTGCATGGATTTACATACATCTCGTAGCTTTTCAGGGCAAAGAACCTGTAATTAGGCACAAAGTAGTTTCCCCTATTGTGGAGTGGCATTTATAATGACAGTATTAGGTAAATAACTCAGGCATCCAAAGACAAAATTCATCCCTTAAGGTCATGATCTGGATTAAAGTAAGAAAATCCTGGAGAGAGTTTAGAAACTGTGAAGCAAGGAAATGGATTATACTAATCAGTGAATTCAGTGAATTTTTTTGTGGTCTGACTGATGAAATGCAGGTAGTATTTTCCATTCTGTTATTTCTCTTAGTGTCATCTAACTTATTGGTATGTTGACAAGGTATGTATATCCACTGCACATTGTATAGAAGCAGGGTTATACAGACAGACAACTACTTTCTACAGAACAACTTTTGCACAGCTCTCTTGTACAATTTATATATAAATAGATATGCATATAAAACCCATTTTCTGTCAGGGCTTAGTCCTGCTTACGGCCTCAAATCTACTTTTTTCTCAGATTAACAATCTGAGAAAATCTTTCTGTTCAGTCATAGGCAGCAGCCCTGAGTGGAGATCACAATTCTCAGTGAAGGCTACTTACTCACAGGGTCCAGTGAGAGGGTTCAGCACTGTCCCCACTTACCAAAACCTCATCTTCACTGGCTTCCCATAAAACCCTAGCAAGCTCACTCGGGATTGCTTCTCCACTTGTAGCCCCTGGCTGTGCCCTGTGCAGGCAATGTGACTTTAGCACCTGTCCAGAAGCAGCAGAGCGCTGTGCTCTCCTCCGAGGCAAACGCACGACAGCCTCAGCAAAGTGCATGAGTGCAGCTCTTCTGCCTTCAGGCTTGGGCTGTCTGGTGCCCAGCCAGAGCTGGGAGAGCACAGAGCTGCAGCTGCACCTGTGGAATAACGTGATGCTGTTGAGTCAGGGAGGGAAAGAAAGACTCCAGTCTTCAGGTGGATCAGAAGGGAAAGGCATTTAATGAAAGCAGCGGGTCTTTTATAATGTGACTCGCTAAGGTGATACTGGATTGGTCTCAAAGTAGAAACATCTCACTCTGTTGGTGAGCTATGAATAGCAGACTCTGGAGAACCATATCTATAACAGCCACAGAGAGAGAGATAATAATGGTTTTAATTCTTCCTCTAAGATTCCCAGACTCAGCCTGGGAGAAATTATCTCTGTTCTTTCTTCAACTGAACTGAGAATATCCACAATAAGGGACCATTCAGGACTGCACTGCTGCCAGAGACTGGAGACACATTTCTGCCAGTAAAACTTACAAGGCATCAAAACATCTTCTTCCACGGAGGTCAAGAGAAAATTCATGGCCACGGAGGCCAAGAGAAAATTGATGTAGCTAGGATCCCACATCACATCTGATGGCATCTATGTGGTGGATAGGTCTCATTTCTGTAATATCAAAGATCAGCATGGCACTAGTTGCAGTGAGCTCATCCTGCCTCTGCTGCAGTATTTTATAGTAGATGTACTCATGGAGAATAAGGGAGGAGGCCTAGCCTAAATTGTCTGTACCTGTTCTGACATCCTTGTCCCTGAACCTGAGTGCCATGCAAAGGTCATAAGTTCCTGCCCATAAAACCATGATATTCAATGTTTAATTGAACAATAGAACAGCTCTAAAAAGAAATACTTTGCTGCAGTGTGCTGGCTAGGTCACACTGATGAGAACCAAGGTATGTTAGTTCAAATTCTTGCTCTGAACCAATGGTGACATTTCCTTTTGGATGGGATGCCCTGCTGCCCACTAGCAAATTATGCAATGGGTGAATGCCGCTGTTATTCTTTGGCTTTGTATGAAACCTGTACCTAAGCAACAGGAAAAGAATATAATGCCTTAAAAATATCATTAAAGCACTAATAGGTGAATGGGGAGACCTGGATCCTGGTTCCTATTTCAGGCAAAACAGTGTCCCCTGCAGACTTCTCAGTCCAGTGGTCAGATATTGCCTACAGGTTCACTTTCCCTTAGATGGAAGTGGGGATGAACCCTGAATTTCCAGATCCTTCTGACAGCCGGGATTTGGGGCAACCCTGAGGGATATTGCTACATCATTGCTTTTGATGATAAAATGCTGTTTTCCTAGGAACATCCCTAGTGATGGGTACTAAAGTGTGCAGCTGTGCTCGTGCAGGAGTCAGGTCCCAGGAGGGATTAAGCCATGCAAGAGGCACAAGTCAGTGCTGGCTCTTCCACATCCCCTCTTCAAGTGCCAGTGGGAAAATCCACACCTTGAGTGGGACACTGAGCATGGGTTTGCTGCCCTAAAGCAGGCACTGACCAAGGCAGAGAGGAAAGCCATGCAGTAAATTAGTGCACCAGTTCTGGCTCAGCACAATGGCTGCAGAGAAAGCTCAGGAAGCCATAAAATAAAGATGCCATGAAATAAATGGAAAGATTATTTGTAATTAATTGCTCTTATACAGGATGATGTAAAGCAGACTTAAAATTACAGAGAATTAGTCTGGCAATTGTAGATTTTGCACACACTGTCATGGTTACTTCAAAACTGTCTATACACCACACTCTAACAGGCTTAAAGGAGTTGAAAACAGAACTTTTAAATCATTTGCGTTTTAAATAAAGGAGGCTATTTGTAGTAATAATACTTTTGATGAAGGGTTCAGAGTCAAGTGATACACGTGATTGATGTCCATAATAATTGCACGCTTCTATAATCCTTCCTCACCCATAAGAGTTTTACATTTTGGATGTTATTAATATTCAGATAAAAATAACTTGTAGGCAATATCATGTCCTGAACATGGTGAAGAATTAATCTATTTTTGTACAACTGTTTAAGAATGATGGATACTTTTTTCTGCTCGAGTAAACACTAGCTAATTCTCTAGACCTCTCTTTTCTGCTCATGAAAATCCAAGTCCAAATGATTTCATGGGTATTTAAAGGATGGTGCCAAATACTGAATACATAAAGATGAATTTCGCCACTTGATAACGACCTGATACCATTCATTACATTGCAAACATTTCAGCACTCGAGTTTTATTGGGTTTTAATTTGTAAGAGAGAACATAATGAATTTAGGAACAACAAAAAATGCAAGGAAAAAATGAGGCTGCTGAAATGTAGCCATCAAACTAGACTTCAAGTGAAAATATCACACTTGTTTTTATTCTAGATAAGCAAGAGGGCAGCTGGGAATAAACATGGATTGAAATTTTCTTCATCTCTTTAATGAGTTCAAAGAGGCTTAACAAAGACACAGAAGAGTTGAACATTGCTGTGTACAACACGGTAAACAGATTAAAATTTTATACCTGAGCAAAAAAGGAATTTAACTATTAACTACAGCATGCAGAATAACTGATAAGTTATCACATAAACATAGCATACTGTTATTAGGTTACAGTCATTCAGATGTTCTTAATTTTCACAAAGGCTAAAGATGGAAAAAGCTCTGAGACGAGATGAGTATGTGACATAAAACCACAATAAGGAAAAGCACTTTACCATCTAGCAGCCTTTCCAGAGGATCAGAATTATCTGCTGTTTTATTATCCAGGCAGAAGCAGCCACAATTCAAAGCCTGTGGAGTTAATAACACATTAGACATTTAAGCAGGTCCTGAAAATGAAAATATTAGCAGTTTACGAAGAGCTCACAGAAGACCTGAGCCTGCATTCCCTGCCCTCAAATGCCACTTTGAAGCACTGCATTTGTGAGCTGTTCCCAGAGCAGAATGAAAGGCAGGAATCTGCAGGGAATGACTGATCAAGTCACAGGCTCGTGATTTTTCTCACCAGCATAAATTCCAATTCTTAAGGGATGACTTTTTATCCCATTCGATTGGCCAAAACCCACATTCCATTTTATGTAGAAACTTGACCTTTCCTCTCACTGAATGCAGTATTTGGGTGGGTTTTGTTTTTTTTTTTCTCTTCTGTTGTCACCACCTAATCTATTTCAAATGCTCTGGCTTGAAATAGTCTAGCACAAGTCAAAAAGAACTTGTAACATATTTCTCTTCTCAATTCCCTTGCCTTTGCAAAACATGCCTGTAGGAAAGAAGGTGCCTGAAAAGTTTGAGGTTTAACCAACGCAGATTCTCCCACCAGACATGTTTCTTTCTCCTGGCAGACTTCTGCACTCCTTGATTTTCACATCAAATATAAAAACTACCCACTCCCACCACCAATATTCCTATGCTACAAATCAGCCATTTGCCTTCCTCCATCAAAACCAGAAAACCCTGCACTTGTCATTTAGACTTGACAAGAAGATATGGGAGGGATGGAAGAGTTTTATATTTACCCTGTTAGAGACAGCCATAAATAAGCCTCTCCCTTTTACTTCCTTGCAATTGTATATTTACATACTCTTGGCATCAATCAACTCTCCTCAAATAATAATACCTGCCTTGACTTTCATGCTATTGTTCTTTTACCATTTATGAATAAAACTATGCATTGAAAATGCATGTACCAAAATGGGTTCATCCCTTTGTCCACAACATACTCATTTCTTCTTTACAGTCAGACATCTTAGACATTGGTAGGTTGCGTGAAAGAGTCCCCAGGGAACTGAATCCTTTTGGCTTCTAGCTTCTTCCTGGCTTTGAAAGCTGCCGATACTTCGGGGTGGATGGAGTCCAGCCGCTGCTCACACTGGAAGGCCGTGAGGAAGGCCGTCCTGTAGTTGTTGTTCATCCAGCCATAGAGGAGGGGGTTAGCAAACGTGGAGCACATGGCAATGACATGGAACACCGTGTAGATCAGTTTGTACTCTTTCAGGTCTAACACCTGACTGTCAATGTCACTGACCAGCTGGAAGGTGTGAAAGGGCAGCCAGCTGACAGCGAACACCACAACCACGCACACCAGCATCTTGGTGGTTTTCCGGCGCCGGTGGTGATAGTGGTCGTTCCCCACACCGGGGCTAACGTGGTTCTTGAGCTTGGTCCAAATACGGATGTAGGCATAGGAGATGACTGCCAAAGGCAGAACATACTGGATCAGGAGCATGGAGATGCTGTAGATGGTGCCATAGTTGAGCTGCCCCTCCCCTGGCCACTTCTCTGAGCAGACCACAATCTTGAAGTCAGGAATGATCTCAATCAACGAGTACTCACGGAAGATGGCCAGAGGACTTGCCAGCAGAGCACTGACTGCCCAGGCTACTCCTATAATCAGGAAGCTGATCCGCTTAGAGATTCTGCTTTCCAAGTGGTAGACGATGCAGCGATGACGATCCAGAGCGATCACAGTCAAAGTGACAGTGGACACGTGGACAGCAAGGGCCTGGGCATAGGGCACCAGGTGGCACAACACCGGGCCCAGCTTCCATTCGCCCAGGAGAGTATAAACCAAAGTGAAGGGCAGGCACAGCGTGTTCACCAGCAGGTCAGCCACTGCCAGGTTGGCAATGAAGAAGTTGGTCACTGTGCGCATGCTCTTGAACTTGATGATCACGTGGATCACGAGGGAGTTTCCGATCACTCCCAGCAGGATAATGGAGCAGTAGGCAAAGATGAGAATTATCTGTACTTCAACAAGTGTTGTGCTGTCATTCAGTTCTGGTTTAGGGTCCAGAGCCAATTCGTTGAGTGGTGTGGTGTATCTTGTCAAGTACAGCTTAGTGAACAGCTCCATTTTCGTTTCATCTGTCTGGTTGTCCTCACCTACTGCTTCCAGGGGCCCCATCCTCGCAGCAGCCTGGTCTGAGCCACAGAGCTGCCCCTGAAAACAAAGCAGTACAAGAACAAGTGGAGAAATTGGTCCACGTGGGCTAAGACAAGAAGCAAAGAGCTAAAGCTACATCTCTTTCCACATGCTACATTGCAGGATTAAGAGATCTGTCTTAATACATTTGAATTCTCTTGCCCTTACATTTTGAAGGCTGATCCAGTAATATTATTTAGGCATGACTCCTGCTGAAAATTGGAAGAGATTTCAAAAGCATTCCAAAGACAAAGTTTGCCTAAGTAAATGCAGAAGGATTAAGATCCTGCTGGGTAGCATATCATTTTTTTACAATCCACTACATAAAACTAGTGCTTATTTAGCACAAATCTTCCAGTAAAATCTATGGGAATTCTACATGGAACAGCACCATCCAGACTGTTATCAGCATAATAATCTTCCAGCTTTTCCTTAATGAAAAGTGTTTCCTTTAAATAGTTACTAAATTCTTACAGGTTTATGCCCTTCCTTAACATCAGTGAACTAATTGCTGGGATCTTTCTTTAAGAAACTTTGTTTTACAATAGTTTGTACCATGAGGTAAATAAAAAATACCACGGAAACAGAATGGAAATAATAGCATTTCTTTGAAATGACTGCATAACTTATTCATGCTGAAATCAATTCAAGAAACAATTGAAACACATTTATACATGATATTTCCTTTCTGTGTGATGTTTCAGAAAACAGAGCTCCTTGGAGGCTGCCAATCAGGCATTCATTTCTGACTGCAGTCATAGCGAAGAGCAAATCATTCCCCTGCTGAACTCAGTAAGAATTTCACCACTGGCATAAAAATCACTAATTTTTCCCCTTCCTTACACAGGCTGAGCCAAGTTCTGTGCTACCCTAAGACTTTGGTAGGCACAATATAGGAATGGTTTATAATCAGTTGCTGACTTGGACTTCAGACCAATGTGAAAAAGTACATGTCCCCATGAAAACTGCCCAGAGCATGGGGGCATGCTAACCAAGAACCGAGAACCTGGCCTTTCCTTGGCCTGGGAAAATAATAAGAAATTACCAGTGCCAAGCAAACTTACCAATAAAACACCACTGTTTGCCACCAAGGGGAAAGGCAGCCCTGAGTTACTCACTCGACTTCCCCGTTCATTACCTTCCCTAAGGAAAGCAAGCGTAGAGAAGAAATGTCACTTTCTTGCCATCGAGTGTTACACAGTGCTTAGCCCTTCCCAAATTCAAGTCTGCCTAAAGAAACAGCTATTGATGTGTTTGGGTGAACATGGCTCTTAAAAAATTCTTTTCTTTTTTGATCAGCTCCATTCAATTCTTTCCATCTTCAGAGAAACATTTCACAGAGGAAATGAGGTCCCTTCAGAGGAACAGAGGTCCATTTTCATCCCTACCTCTGTTCCCATCAGTGAGTGACATCCTTCAGTATGGTTTCCAAACTGAGAAAGGAGTGTTGGCTACCAGCAGGAGACTGAACCCTTTTTGCTCGCTTCTATCCCGCACAACATCCCAAAGAATTTCTCAGGGCAAGCTATTTTGCAAAAGGAGCAGATCGACTGCATGAGTGGAAAGGCATTTTCCTCCCAGCTAAACAGGTCAGAACTATGCCATACTGTTTAGTCTACATTTATTCAACAATTAACAGTGTAAGCCTGAGAGGTGAAGCACTACAAGACACGTAGCTGAAATGTGCCAGCTGCTCATGCCAGTGTACATCACTGATTTTAGCAGTATAATCAGTGCTCAGCTACTAGCCTAAGCCTAAGGGATTCCTTATCAATACACCTTTAGTCCACCAGATGTGAGAGACCCACCACAATTTGCACAGTCAAGGCTTTGCAGAAGTTGAGAACTGTGATGAGCACTTTCCTTTGACCCATTCCTACTCCTAGGAATTACTCTTCCATACATTATTACAGTAGCGATTTGGTAAATTCCCAGGACTGTCAGATGCTTCAAAATCTCATAATTTTTTTCAGTGCAGATAATGTCTACACGTCAGTAGAAAGGTGAGAGGGCTGACAAATATAAATTCTTTCCCTTCTTTGCCCTAAATCCAGGCTCAGCCAAAAAACATAGCTTCCCTTTCTTCCCAAAAGTAGTTTCATGCATTTCTCTAGTCCCTGACTTTCTGTTGATTCCTTTTTGCAACTCCTTCTTTTCAGCAAAGCCTTCTCTTGCTCTGTCACTTTCATTTTATTTGTTAGTGCCCTATTCAGGCTGATGAAAGATGCTTTGGCCTTGTCAATAAGACAAAGGTGAGGGAGAAAGAAAGGACAACCATGGTTTAAAACAGAAATGAGCTCGTGTGCCATGAAGTGATGAAATAAACTGGACAAGTTTGACGTGGTTGGTGGGACAGTTATGTGGGCCAAATATCAATTGCTTTCAAAAAATGGGGATAAAACTGAGGTGACACTCCAGGTAGTGTTTGACAGGACCCTTTCTGCTCCTTTTTTTGGGATAAACTCTCCAGGTGGTAGCCTTTACTGGCACACCTTGCATACGGCACCATACCGGGGCTTTTTTCCCATTCCCCCCCCCCCCCCCCAGCAGTCAGATCCTCATGGTCAGGCACCAAATTGCGTGTAACTTTTGGCCGAGAAAGGCCCAAAGAGGATTTACACGGCTTCTGAGAGCAAGTAAGCAAAAAGGGCAGAATACGTGATTACATTAGCAAGCAGCATTCCCATCAGGACCGCAGTGCCTGCGCTGGGGAAGGGGCTGGGGTTGCCGGAGGCGCAGCTGGCAGCAAACGCGCCTCTGGGATGCGGCGCCACTTCCCTCCCGCCCCCCGGTGCGCTGTTCCCGGCGGGAGACACCCGTGCCGGGGGGAGACACCCATCCCGGGCGGGGAGACAGACACCCATCCCGGGGGCAGATACCCATCCCGGGGGCAGACACCCGTGCCCGGGCGCTGCGGGGATCCCGCCGCCGCGCCGAGCCGGGAGCGCCGCTCCGTCCCCGTTCCCGCTCTTACCTTCCTCTCGCCCCGAGCCGGCGAGCGCGGCACGGCCGCTGCTGCCCCGGGAGCCGCGGTGCCAGGGCAGGGCAGGGCAGGGCGGGGAGCGGAGCCCTCGCTCCGCAGCGGGGCGGCTGCCCCGGTTCCGCCGTCCGGCTCGGCTCCCGCCGCTCTCCCCTCCCGGGCGGCGGGGCCGCAGCGCCGCTCGCCCCGTACAAAGTTTGGAGGCGGCGGCGGCGGCCCCCGCACGCCGGGAGGGCGGCACGGGCGGGGCGGCCCCGCCGCCGGGGAAGGGCTCGGGCGGGGCGCGGCGCCGGCTCCGCCCGCCGGGCTCCGGGAGCAGGGAGCGGGAAAGGCGCGGGCAGCGCTCGGGATGTGCCGCGTTAGGGATGTACCGGTCGGCGTCCGCTCGGGATGTGCCGGCCGCTTCCCGCTCGGGATGTGCCGGCCGCACCCCGCTCGGGATGTGCCGGCCGCTTCCCGCTCTGGATGTGCCGGCCGCTCCCCGCTCGGGATGTGCTGGCCGCACCGAGCCCGGGATGTGCCGGCTGCCCCGCGTTCGGGATGTGCCGGCCGCTCTCCGCTCGGGATGTGCCGGCTGCCCCGCGTTCAGGAGCCAGCGGAGGCAGCGCTGCCGGCCTCAAGCAGGGATTTGGAGAAAGAGGGAGTCGTGCCAGACCCGAGCCGGTGTACGTGCCGCACACCCGAGCCTGCTCCCTAGCTTTCCCAGTGCCCGAGATGCCTTCTGGGGCAGCGTAAAGTGGATGCCGCTGCTCCGAACAACTGCTGAAATCCTTGCTTACAAGCACCGCAGCTTGCTCAGATTTTCTGATCCTCAGAAGTGGTTGTTGCCAGAGCAGGTGTAAGGATGAATAAAGCATTTACATATTCTGTCAAGAACAAAATAAAATATTTCATATTTATTTACAAGGCTGGAAAGGTAAAGACAACAGCTGCTGCTTTTATTTTGTTCTATACCAATAACCTTTCAAAACAGCTCTCCTGCCAGCCAGCTTGACAGAGAACTAGTGCCAGTCAGCATTGCTGCGCCTCTGGTAGGGTCCAGCTGACATTCAAGGGACTGTCTCCTCAGTGCCCTAAACCTGGGAGACCCGATTTACCAAAACGTGCTTCAGTCCTGGTTGTGTTTCCCTAGAATAGGAACTAGGAGACTTTGCTTTCTCTATGACTGCTAGCACTGATACTCAAACAATTTTCTTCCCAAACCTTGCAGAAGCTGTTCTCCCGAATAGGAATACTCCTTTACTTCCTGTCACTTCGGTATATTTGCACTCATACTCAAGGTAGTTTTAGGGATCAGCAACATTTTCTTCCCTTTTCTGCCCTCTTTTTCTTCGAAAGGAGACTCAGTACAAAAGCACTTCCCTTGTCAAAGGTAACGCTCAATAAATAATATGCCCTTATCTACAGCAGAGAATGTTAAGGGAGCATCAAGGAGTAACTCCAGTGATTTAGAGTTGTTTTTGAAATTCAAAACATGTCCTGTGAACCCCCTTGGATCTTTACTAATTCAGGCTATCTCTCCAGGAAGGGCCTTGCTCTTAGTCCTTCAGCACTTCTGAGGCTGTTAATGGAATGCCCCTAGCTTATTGCAAAATAGATTTCTTTGATGACTAAATAAAGAGCCAGGAGTTTCAATTCTCCTACCCCTGTTTATTCATTTCCCAAGTCAATCCAATTGTAGGATTTATTTTTTGATCTCTCAACAGACATAAATGCATGCCATGAGTTTTAGTAATTACAGCACTTGTATAATACATGTCTGTGACAGCCTGAAATCCTTTCCTTTCCGTCTCTGACAAGCAGTCAGCAGTGGCTTTCCACTGATCTCAGGGTATTGCTGTTTTGCCCTACTCTGCACATTCCTTCCAACTTAAAATTTTTAACTTTGACTACTTCGAATGTCTTGGAGGGTATAATGAAGTGCTACAAATTTTTATAATCTGCCCAGCTCAGGATTCCATAGCTAAGGGAAGGCTGTTCCTTACTTACACTTCCAGATTCCTGGAAGAAGCCAAGAAGTGCAATTTCCTAGAGGTTGTTTTGCTGGTAAAGGCTGGCTTCCCATGCCGGAGAAAGAAGGTGTTATTCCCTGTTACAAGGCAATTCTGTGCTCAGCCACAACTGAAATGTTTAATGGATATGCATTTCTAATAAAAACCAGCGTTTTTTATTGCTTGTAGAAGAGTGGGATTTAATGGCCCCGTAAACACCGCCTTGAACAAAAAGCCATGAAAGCACTAACATCAAGGGCAGAAGGAGTCAAGTAGCAAATGGGCTGTTCAGTATGAAATGAGCTGCTGGGTGATCACCTCCAAAGCAACTGTGGACACTTTGTGTGCACTCAAATTTCCATACCAAAAAAACCATGGTAAGCCATGAGTCATTGAATCACAGAACAATGTGTTGGATGGAACTTCCAAAAATCTTCACGTTCAGCCTTATCAAATCAAGTCTAAATGCAGCAGGGGGTGCCAGGCTGTGCCTCCTCTTCAGGAGAGTTTTGAGTATCTCTGAGTGAGAGATACTGCCCTCAGTGGGGAGGCCATCCTGCCAACAATTCTCAAAGTAAGACAATTATTTTTTTTTTAATCAAATCAAAGACTTTTCCATGTTTCAGCTTGTTCTAAGTGCATCTTGTCCTAGCCCTGTGCTCCTCCTGGTAGCTGTGAACAGTAGTTAGATTTCCATTCAGTCTTGGCTTCTTTGAGGCTGAACAAAACTCGGTTCCCTCAACACTGCTTTGATTGTTATGTAACTCAGCCTCAGTCATTTTGCTGTCTCTTTGTTGCACCTAATCCAGCCTACCAATGGCTTCCAGCACTAGGAGACCCAAACTGAACCCAGCTGTGACCACAGATGTCTCACAACTGATAAATGGAGGGGAATAGTCACTTCCCAACCTGTTGGCTACGCTCTTGTGATGTCTTGACATAGACTGTAACGTGAGACTGCGCAAACCGACTTACATTAAATAAATGAGCCACATGAACTTTAAATCTCAGCTTCCTATTTAAGGCAAGTCTATAAATGAGCTTTTGCTGTGAATATGTATATGTACTAAGATGAAATTAGATAACATATCTTAACAGCTTGGGAAAAAAGGCTGTTGGGTTTATGTTGTTTCTGCTGTAAATCCCACTTAGGGAGGTATGGCAGGGTGTAAGAGATCCGATTTACGTAGTTTGCCTCTGGCAGTCTCTGTTCAACTCTCTTTTCTGTTAGACAATTGTCTTGTCAAATTCTGTCCAACATGCAGGTTTTTTTCCGATGGAACAATGAACATTTATGTCAGCTCCTCCTAAGTTTATCAGCTCTCAGGAGCAAAATAAAGGTCTGCATGTAGTGGCCAGGCTTGAAGCAGTAATGACTTTTTTTTGAAGCACAGAACTAGGAAAGAGTTGCCAGTCCTTGTCCAATTAAATTGTCCAACATCAGATTTGCTGAAATGGCAAAAAAGGCAAATATTCTTCCTGTTGATGAATATCAACAAGGAAAGGCAGCAGCTGTCTCATCTCATGTCCCCAGACAGAATTTCCCTTATATTATTTACTGTGAGGGTTGAATTTAAAAAACCACTGCCCCTTGATCACTGACCTTTAAAAGCAGTGCTGTGCTGCCTGCCACTCAATCAACCCAAACTCTGCCAGTCCTCACTCACACAGATTTTCCTGGAGTGAGTCAGATTTCAGGGATTTAAGTGTTCTACATAGCATGGAAAATCCCTTAAAAATAAAATGGGAAAAAAACCCTGGAAAATGACCTTGAGAAAAAATATCTGTGATGAATCTGCTATGTGGTACCCACACAGAGATCATATGGTGTAAAATTATATAGAAAAAAGACTTTTCTTACTCAAAAGGTCAGAACAAAAGTGTTTCAATAGCTGAGGAGCAAATTTTCTACTTATAGAGATCCGCAAACATTTTGCCATACAGTTATAAACTGTTGTTCCCTTTTCTCACTGGTTCAATTCTACTCATTTCTCTTTTTCAAACGCAGTAATGTAACTGTATGCACAAAACCACACCATCAATCTGCTTTAGGGGTAAATACAAGTCAGCAGGTAATGAGAGGTATTGGTGGGTATGAATAAATACAACTTGGAGCTGCTAACAGCAGTGCTTCCCAGCCAGGGCTGGTTAAACAAACAGTTGGGTGCATCTCGTGCAAAAACGAGAGCACCAAAGGCTCAGTTCAACTGGCTGTTTGCTCACAGGCTGTGACTGGGCTCAGAATGTTTCCACACAAGGCAAGATTGCAGAGCTGAGCACTGCATTTCAAACCCAGCCTTCCCAAATCACCAAGTGCATGGCATGCGCTTGTTTCATTCAAAATCAGCACTGTAAAATCAAGCAGTTCATCCAAGAAGTGACAGGTTTAAAGTCGCCCATTTAACACCAGCACATATCTATTTGTATTTACATACCTGTGACACAGTCTGTGACACTCACTAGACACGCTATTTTTCTCTAAGGTTCACAGCTTCATTACCTGTTCCCAGCTAGCAAAACTTACACAATGAGCATGTCCTTGATATTTCTTTATATTCTCAGTATGTATTTTACCATCTTATTCTTTCTTTACTGACATGCTATCCTTTCTCTACAGAGAATATAGAAATTGTCTTTTCTTCACAGGGTTTCCTGTGCTGTTTTAGTTACTAGATCTCAATCTGAATACTCAGCCTTTATTATGTTCTATTTTCTGTCATTTGAATTCAAAGAGGCTGGCCAAAATTTAATAGGATTTTAAAATACCATGAATAAACAATTTTACTTTTTCTTTTTTTGCTTGCATTTTAGACATTTTTTGCTTGATATTTTTCCTTAATTCAGCCTCTTTTCAAGTACAAAAATTTCTGAAAACTCAAAAATGTAATGTGGAAAATGACACTTCATTATCTTGTTGAAATCTTGGTGGACAACTAGTTTGTTGCCATTTCTAAAGTGGTTTTTAGATGTTCTTGAGGCAAGCATGCTCTGTTTATTTTAGAGTACTCATCACAGAGAATTGATTCTCACTTACAGCTTACAGCTTGAATATCACACACACTTCAGTCCTCAGTTTCTGGTAGCTGGGAAAGCAATGAATCTCTAGATGCTTTCCAAAAGTGAGTCAACTGTATCTGCTTGTTGTATGCTTGTTTGCATGCCAGTTGCTTCTAATTCTAGAGATCCTTGGCTGTTGCAAGCAACAATACCACTCATCCTTTGCTTTGTCTAAAAATTAGTCTTGTAGCAATTTTTAAAGGTTGTATATGTTCTTAAAACTGAATCAGATGCTTTTCAGGCTCAGTTTTTGCCTTGCTGATGATGTCTGTGCAGTGTTGAATGTGTTGTCTTTGGGACAAAAAGAACTAAGTTTGAAAGATGAAAAACTTTCAAATATATGTTCCCTCCTCTCCAAGTTACAGATCTCAGAATGCAGAAAACTGGTCACAAAGTTTGCATACCTTCTTTCCTCCTTGTAGAAAGTGCCTAGAGCATACAGCTGACTACACATTACTCTGAAATATATTTTAGTGAGCTTATTTCTCAAAAATATCCATATGTTTTGAAGGGGGCTTTTTGTTACCATATGCTACTCTTTTCATGACAAACCCTTTCCATTTTGCTCTTAAGCTCAAGGAAATGGGTCATCTTTTGACCTTGCTCAGCCAGCCTTCATTAAGATGAAGAAGATTGCTGGTGTGGTTGGCATCTAGGTCCTGAAGAGATGCTCCAAAGAATCAATATGGATAGAGTAACCTATCAGAAATTTAATTATTTTGATGAATAATGGCATCCATGAATGAAGACAGCCTTTTTGATCAAGCTGTCTGATATATAATGCCATGTAAAACACATCATATTTGTTGTGAGCATAAATAGAAGATGCAATTAAAAAAAGTTTCCAGTGAAATTTTATTAAAATGTCATCTTATATAAATAAATGGGTTTTTTCACTCATTAGGACACAAAGTGAATATCTTTCTCCCATGTTGCTGAAAGTAAATTAATTCTTATAAGTTTCTGCGCACTATTTCAGTAAACTTTCCTACATTTACACAGAATTTTCAGGCTGTTCTGAACCCCTCACTGGCTTCATCCAGGTTCATTCTGTGCCTCTGTGTGGCATTTTATGCGGTAATATCTTTTGGGAAAAAATACATAGCATTAAATTAATGGATTTCCTTTGTAAGTATTTCTTATCCTTGAGAAATTACTTAAATTGCTAAAGAAGTGGAAAAAGAGTACTGTCCATACCTTTTATGACTCATTTTAAAAAGTGAAGTAGTTACTGTCTCATTTGTGCACCCTGTCACAATTTTGGAACTACTGAAGGACTAAATTCTAGGCTAAATGCAGCAAACCTGTACAGCCCCTTTCTCGAACTGCAATTCTATGACTCAAACTTTCCCAGAAATGCTGGGAAGTTTCAGCTGTTTCCTCTTCTTCCTTGCTGATACTTTCTATTACAGGTGTCACACCTTCTAGTGTAGTGAAACTTCACTGCCTCATTTTTGACTGACAGCATTGTTTGTGAGCAAGTTAAGCTTGTCAGCCTATCTTCTTCATAAGGTTGAAAAGTGCTCTGATCCAAAAAGTCTGCCTCCCACTCAGAACTGAACCGGCACTTTTCTACATGAACTCCGTTTGCCTTTGTTAATTGCCTGTGATTCCCACCCACATTTTCCAGAGAGTGATGGCATCTGAATTGCTAGGGGTATTTCAGGATGGAGGAGAGGGAATGGGAAGAGGCTTGGGAAAAAAAGTGGGTAGGGGTTTGGCATGTTTGTAAGGCTGTGTTCTGTGATTGCACACAGCCAGGAGACCAGCAGCAGCCAGAGCCCCCTCTGTGCACACAGCTTATCCATCCTGTCCAGCTTCAGCACAAAGCAATGTGCCAGAGCAGAGCACAAAGCAATGTGCCTGCTTTTCCAGAGCAGCTGAAAGCCTCCTTCATGCTCCACTGAAATTTTGCAGTCATTCCCTGAAGATCTATTCCCTTCACACTGCTCCTCTGGCTGGCACAGCCTTCCTTCAGCAAGAAGTTCTTTCTGCAGTGCTGGTTTTGCAGGTTGGAGTGGGGAAGATTCAACTGCTCTTCAGCATCACCTCCCTGTCCTGCAAGCTGCAGCATGATCATCTCAGGGTCCTGGGGAATGGTAAGACGCATATATCCCCCCAGAAACGCAAAAACATCTCAAGAGGCTGTGTGTGGCTGGCTGTGGTGGAGGTGTTTGCATCTGAGATTGTTATCTTAGACTTCTTTTAATGTCAAGAGAGATCTACTTATTCTAACCAGTGGAGTTTAAAACTTTATTATGTTGGGTTGGATGCATGGCACCCTGAACACCATCAGCTGTTTACAAGACCTTCTTCAACCCCAGGGGAAACTTCAGCTAGTTCTCTGTACACTGTGGGTACCTAAACTCAGTGAAAGGAATTCCACCTGTCACTAGTGATACCACAAGAATGTGCAAGTGTATTTTCGCCCCATCAGTATCTGGATTGAAATCCAGTATATGGGTAGTTGTTCCCCAGATCAGGGAAGTTTAAACACGGTGTCCAAGAACTTTCAGGTACAAGAACTATACAGTGTTGGAGCCTTAATGCTTTGCAGATTGTGTCAAATTTGTCCTTATAGACAGTCTGTATGATATTCTCTATCTTGTTCACAAGCACTTGGGGGGGCTTCCCTGAATGCAGAAACTATCCAAAATACTTCTCCCAAACAAGTTCCACATATGGACTCCCTTTTTTGTAAATATCCTTCACTGTGTTACAGGGAAAAATTCCTATATGGCAAGTCCTAGACTGTCAAAAATAGAAAGTGGAAAAAAAAACCAAAAAAAAAAAAAACAACAGCAATTGTTTTAATCTGTAAACCCATTCTGATGTCCATAAAAGCTTTTGTCATATTGGCAATCTTACACATTTTCACAGTGCACTAATTGTTCACCTAGCAGGTGAAGATGATGGCAGGTTTAGATGGATCTGCGATTACAGGAAATTAATACCACACCTTCCAATCAGTGCCTTCCAGTGAAGACCAGAAAAATCAAATTTTTCTACAGATTCTGTAGTAGAGTTTTGTTGAATGACTAGAGACCACCCTGTTCTGTGTATCTGCACACAATCTATCTTACCCTGGCTTCTCTATTATGTACAAAAAATCCAGTTTGTGGCTCTCACCAACTCACCCTCCCTCTCTATTCTGAAGTCTTCCCTGTGATTCTGGCTTTCCTCCAGCATTGATTCCTGCCAGTCATTCGGGACACTCCTGTACATTTCTGTCTTCTTTTATTCCTATAACCTTCCTCCCAGCATAGTCTCACCAGCAAACATTTGTACATAGATGTTTTGGCTGTTAACCTCTCCTCCTGAGAGGATTGGATGCACGCTTGCCTCTCCTAATAGCAGCTTTTGTTCATGGCCAAAATTGAAGAAAATGCTCTTAACGTCTGTGTGTGAGAAGAGAGATCTTCTTCATCAGTGTTATTACCTTTGTCTCTCTAACAAATTTGAGAGCAAAATTTAGGACATTGGTTCTTTATCACCTCATTTCTTCCCTCAGCAAAGATTAATTACCAAGTAGTTTTGTATGATTTTAATGTTATGGTTTTGTTCTTCACAGTGCAGATGTATCTGGCCTACATAGTGGGAAAGTAGTGAATATAATAACAGAAGAATTATAATGAATTCTTGTGTAAATTTTGTTAGATTTTCTACCACCTTATGACATTTGAGAGAAATCATACCTATGAAAAATTTAATGGTTTAACAGATTTTCCTTTTCAGAGACAAAAGGCAGAAACATTGCACAAATATTTTCTCCATGACATTGTATCTTATGCTGTCCAGCTAAGTATTAACATGACCAACCATGAACCTGCCCCTTGTAGAAATCCTGAAATTTCTCTAGCCTTGTATGTCACCTATTTACCTTCATTGCAGTGAAAACGTTACTTTTGTAAAGAAACCTGAGTAACAAATATTTTGCAGACATACTTTACAATAGAAGGCAGTAAATCCATGAGCTTGAAGACAGAAGGGCTTCACAACACTTAAATTTCTCTTTAAGCAAAGTAGTTCAAGGCTTCAACCCCTTGCTACAGCAGTGGCTCAGAGCAGCCACAAGCCTGCACCTCTCACCTTGCAGCAGGCACATGCATCTCCAGCAACACCTTTATTTGGAGGTGTACAATTTAGTCTGACTCCTAAAGAAACCTAAAATAGTTTAACTATTGCAATATTGTTTTAAATTACTAGTATTTGTTAGTGAGAAACAATTCCTTTTTGTTTATGCTTCTTTGTGAGCTTTTACACAACAAAAGAAACAGAACCTTCCTAGTTACAAAATAATAAAAATTACAGACTCAGTTCTCTGACTTTTTTCTGGTAAACGCAGTAGAACAGTGCAGTAATGCTATCACACATTCATAAATATGATAGCAGAGGTATAGTGCACTATAATATCAAACATTATTTCAAAATAATAGCTTTGTCAAATATAATCATTCATTTATGAATATAAATAAAACAATTATCTGTCTTTCCATAAAAGATATCAATTTATACTGAAGAGGATTCATATTAGTAAAACTTTAATGTATCCAGAAATTAATAAATAATACGAAGCTTAATGAAGGGGAGAGAAAAACCTGTGTACTTGAAAATCAGGTTTATGTGATTATGCAGCAGTCTTTAGGTTATTACTATTTTTCTAATCCCAGGTAAGTTTAATTCTGCTTGAGCACCAACTTCTGATGCTGTACAAGTGAATCTGCCAGTCCTACACAGGTGAACTATTGATTGATTCCAAATCTAATCCACATTTTTACCCAAAATTTTATACCATATCCATGTCTTGTAGTTTAGAAAGCATTGGGATGGTGATGCAAAAAAGGCTAATTTCAAATCAGGGCTTGGATTCTGCTACCCACGTTTGTTTCAAGGAAAGAGGGCTTGACTTAGGTGCTAAGCAGTGCGTCACTACACTCCCCACAGCTTAGAAAAGGCCCTGTGTCTGAGGGAAAAGTGTCAACATCCAGACTCCCCTTGGAGCTGCCTGGCCTTCTGCTTTTCGTGAACAGCCTCTTCCTCTGCAGAACACAAGTCCAAAAGGGAGCAGTGAAAGTAAATGTGTGAGGATCTGGGGCTGCAGGAACAGCTCCAGAGGGGACAGCCCAGAAGCTGTTCACGGGAAGCCTTTCAGTTTTCTGCTTTTCAGATATTCAGGGTCAGGGAACAGAGTTATCCACTCCAAACTTCTCTGCTATTTTGGAGACTCTGACATTGATCCTGTGGCTGTTGTTGGAAGCTGGAGCTCTTTACCAGCTAGCTAGCCTGGAGCTTATACCAGATGAGGTTTCCACACTGAGAAGACTCCAGCAGGCCCTGGACTTTGTTTTGGTCAATCCAAAGCAGATCTTTTTTAATTTATTGCAAATATTATAGCATCTCTTCCCTCAAGCAGTTTTGGTCTAAGCTTTTCCACCCTAGGTAGACATTCAAAAGATCGAGTCAATATAAAAAGAAGCCACCCTTCTCATCTTCTCACTGCTCAGAAACAGCTTCTGGCAGCCAACACTTGGATTAGTGCAGGATTTAATAGCATTTCTGTAAACAAGTTGTGGCTTTCACTGCACTAAGTAAATCCTGTAAAGGGAAATCCTGTTTTGGAGCTTTCTGAAGTTCTACAAGTTACCTACATATCAAAAAATATATTTTGTTTGGATTTTCAACAAACACATTATAAGATGCCTGGCAGAAAGCTACTAAAGAAGTCAAGTTGCTGTAGGACTGGTACTTATAAGGTTTGAAATCTGCCTACAGAGTGTTTGCCACTTTTCAAGGATAAAGGGTAGGCAGGAGAGTATCTTAGGGAATTAGTTTTATTTAAGATTTTCATCAACGACCTGCAGAAGGAAGGGATGCAGGAGTATGTCTCAGTTCACAGATGATACTGAACTCCTGCAGGGAGTCAGACAACACTCACACACAGAAATGAGCTCTAGAGAGATGATACACAGCTGAGAGAGTGCAGAAAAAAAGTGGCAGATGATCCTGTCGAGATATATATAGTGAATGCATCTAGGGAGAATAAATAAGCTAAGCCATGCTTACACAGGGCTGAACTGGAAGCTGGCAGCTGGAGCTCAGGAAGGAGACCTGAGGGTCTTTGAACTCATCTACTCAACATGCAACAGGAGCCAAAAAAATGCCAACAAAATTTTGGGTGTTCTCAGAAAAGATGGTAAGAGCAAACCAAAAAATTTAAAATGCCTGTGCATCCACATCTTGAGCATTCTGTACAATCCTATTTACATGTTTTAAGAAGGACATAAAGAAATTCAAGATAATGCAGGGAAAAGCAACTAAGATGATTAAAGGGATGGAGCAGCTGCCTTCACAGGGAATCAGAGAAGGCTGGAACTTTTTGATCTTATTCCTCCCCCAAGCTGAGTGGGATATGGTTAAGGTTTATAAAATCACAGAGGCAGAGTGTAAAGAACATACAGAACTGTTGTTTCCCAAGTCCTGTGATGTCCTCTGGGCACTCACTGAAACTTTTGGAGAGCCGTTCAAAACCTGCAAAATGAAAGTCCTACTTTGAATACCACTTCTGCTCTCCCTCCTGAAATCTGCTGGCACAGAAGGCTGTGGAGGTGCACCTTACCAGCAAGGTAAATAGGGAGAAAGCAGACAAATTCCAGAGCAGCAAATCCATAAAGGGACACTAAAATGAAGAGGTAGGAACATACTTGCTGGCATCTCTGGTGCAGTGGAGGGTAGTGGAGAAATATGAGGGGGGTGGACAGCAGAGAGACAGGATCATGGGTTGTCTCCAAACAGCATTTCCCATTGCCACTGCTGGAGATGAAATGGATTATTAGTTTGACCCAGAAGGCAATTTTCTATGTTGTCATGAAAATAAGACCCTGTGCTTCTTTGCTAGAGCTTAAACCTGCCAGTTCAGAGTTATTTCCACCCATTTAATTTTGATTGCATCTCAGTAGGCAGTCAATGGTGCAGAATTTGTCAACTGGAACAACTGTGTGGTAATTATCAATGGCAGGAATATTTTTTTGTAGTTTTGACCATGGCATTTTTTTTCAGTAGAATTAAGGAAAATATGGGCTTTTGCAAAAATGAAAGGAGGTGAACAAATGTTTTAAAATAGCTGTGGATCTTTTGTATAAATGTATAGAACTTAAAAATTATGCAAATTCAGTTAAATAGGAAATATGTTGATTGAAGAGAATGAATTAGGCAAGCACAAAAATAATTATTTTTAATGAACACATTTTTAGGGCTTTGTTCTGCTGCAGTCATTAAAATTTCTGGATCGGAGTCCGGTTTCTAGAGTTGAACATTGTTCCCAGGTTTTCTGATGGCTTTACTGTTGTGCTTTGCATGATGAGCAAACAATTTTTCTCAGGAATGACGAGCTGCTTGAATAAAAGTATTAAGATGGGCCTAAATAATTAAAGAAAGACCAGAAGTCCTGGAGACTACAATCCCCTTTGCCCCCTCATCCCTTTTGGCAGAGGTTCCCTCTCACTTTTAGGTTTCCATCAGTATCAAACACTGCCTTCTCCTCACTCAACCTCTTCTGCTGCACCTTTTTGTCTTTCCCTGCCCACCTTGTTCCAAATACCCCTCACAGCAGAGTGTTTCTTCCCTTTTCCTAATTTCTTGTCATACCTTCTCCCAGCTCATAGAAAAGGCTGAAAATGCCAAAGACCTCTCCACACTCCCAGACTAGAGGATTGTTTTGTGTTGGAGGAAATACTGAAAAAATATTGATTTTGTATGTTGCTAACGGCTCCAAGGGAGGCTTAAATACTTATTTATATTCATCAGTTATCTCAACCTCTGGAGGCAATTATCAGTTGCAGTTTTGCTACCACTTCACTGTATCACAATGCTGAAAGAAGACAGGCAAATCACATCCCCTGGAAATGTGCTGCATTTGAGAAAGAGGTTGGTTGGAATAGGGTAGCTGTCTATTTTTCATTCTTTTTTTTTTTTTTTTACCCCTGGAAAGTAGGAGAGTAAATAGATAATCAGACAGGGGAAAATCTCACAGACTAATTAACTAAAGTTTGAACTAATGGATGACAATTTGCTCTTCATATGATTTATATTCTGTATGTTCCTACATATAACAGCAAGAATAAAGACCAAAATCAGTTATTATCAGTTATTACTGTTATTATTACTGCTTTTAAGTTTAATCTTCTGTTTCTTGCAGCAGCCTTAACTTGGTTTGCTGTAGCCACACACAGGAGAAAAAAAACCAAAAAAATTTGCTAAAATTAAGGATGAGATTTTTTTTTCTATTTAAATAGGCTCAAAAATCCACTGCATATTTCAAACACTGTGAAATTCAGTAGGTGTTTAGAGGGTACACTAGGATGTAGTTGAAATGTGGAAGCAAGTGAGCTGGAGATTGGTGAGGAACAATCCTCAAGTATGAACTTTTTTGTTTTCTTGTTTGATGGGTTCATATAATACATTGCTGACATTGCTCCTGGACAATCAAATCATAATGCTGATCACTGATCTCAGCTGCTTAACATTTCCCACTGCTAGCACAGAGGGATCACTACCCAGCATGTAATAAGGAATCAAAATTGGAAAGCCAGGATTCTCTAAACCAGGGAAAAGACCTCTCCCCCTCCCACAGCACTCCTTACATTGCACAGTGAATTCAGCTGGAGGAACTGCAGCTGTTCTCTGTGCCTGTTTTCAGTTTCAAGAGGGACTGACTAAAGGCTGCTGAGATGCACAGCTCAACTCCTCTGATCTGTTTTTAGTGGTTTTCCTGCACTGGATGTTCTGGAAATATAACCATAAATCTTCCTCTGTCACAATTCCAAATAAATCATGGCATTGCCATGTAACAAGAGAGAGAATACAGTTAAGCTGTCCAGGAGCAAATCCAGAGGCAGAATAGCAGCACCTCTACTGCTGTAGAAGCCAAAATGCTTATCCTTCACATTCTTTGCTTACAGATACCCCTGGGATCAGCACTGACAAATACGATTTTGTTATCCCCCAGAGGAAATTCAACAGCATTTAAATCACCTTTGAAGCCTCACTAACCTTCAGATTCTCAGATGTGACTGGCAGTATCCATCACACAGGCTGCATCCCTGAAACCATCGTTGCAGACACCTGAGCTAGCTTACTGAAGTCAGCTGGGGAACATCTGCCCCTCACACACTTCCTGAGCTTTCTCCAGCTTTAATATCTGCATCAGTAACTGGCAGAGTGCCTTAGGAAGCTGCCAAGGGCATGTGCTTTTACATCCTTGACAGCACTACACAAGGGACGTGGCTGGCTCTTGGGCTGCAGCTACTCATAGATCCAGTAGGCTGGACAAGACATCAGCAAGTTTCTTCCATCTCTCTGTTCCCTATCTAATCTTGATTCAGCCCAGACTGGAAATCACACGTTGAATCCTAAGGAAAAATCAGTAGAACTCTATTATTCTTACAATCATATGGATTCCCCCGTCCTTTTCTCTCTGTGTGAATCCTGAGCTCAAGTTTTCTGTCAATATACATCCATTGTAGAGTCAACCTTGTGTTCTTTCCTTTGATTTTTCTTTGTCTTCTCCTCTACTGCAACTCTTTTTTATAATTCTTGCTGTTTCTTCAGATGACTGAAGAAACATACAGGCTTTTTCAAACAGCATAGTATTTTTCTACATGAGCCACAACATGATGTACCTTTTTTCAGCTGATCTACTTCTCTCATAAGGTAAGATCATCTATGCATCTTGGAAAAAGAAAGAAAGGAAAGATACATCTAAAATAGTTTTTGTAGATATGGGGAGGGAAATAAATAGTTCTGTTCCATTAGCCAGCTGTGGTTGCTGGGAGTGTTCAGTAGCAAATTCTATAGCATAAATTGAACACATCCACACTCATGAAATGGTTATATCTCTTTTTTCCAGTTATTTTTGATTTCAGCATAAAAACATTGAAATATGGAAAGTTGAAATTTAAACAGAGGCAGAGGCAGCTTTGGCAATTCTTGTTACTGCAAGCATCACAACTGTTAATGCTTTCTTTTCAAGTCCCAAATGCTATTAGCAAGACATTGCAAAGGAGCTTCCATTTCTGAGTACATTCTGAGTCATTCTGATCTCAAAGAAAGGCTTGAAGCTGCTTCAGAAATGTAGCCTAAAGAATAAAATATTAAGTAAATAAAAATGCAAGGCCTAAAGTCTTGCAGCTTTTAAACAAGTGTGATGATTTTCCAAATGAGTGGATTTTGAAGATGGGATTGGCAATACTGTGTACAATAGCCTTAATCCAGTTGAAGAAAATAGACCTGTTTGTTGTACTACCTAGAACACAGGAAAACACTGTCCTGACTACGAATTACTTTAATCTTTTACGTCCAGGTGCTCTCCTGATTCAAGAGCCTTCTATGTTTGCAAGCTGAACAGTGTCAGAACCCATGGCATTCCTCTGACTGCCCTGGAGGAGTCGAGACCCTGGAAGGGGGCTCAGAGACCTTGGCACAGAGTCAAAGACACCTGTGCCTTCAATTTTAACCCTTGGAAACAATTACCAACTTTGTGTGAGGAGTTACAAGTCACAAGAATTTTAATAGAATGATAGTGAATTTATCCCAGGGTGAAAATGTAGAATTTTGGGGTCTTTAGAATGGGGGTTCAAGAGGCAAGACAGAAGAATCTGGACATGTTCTGTCCTTCCTGCTGCTTCTTCTTTGCCTCCATCTTCTGCTGCGATGGTGGCACTTTGGATTGGTTTAGAGTAGGGACAAACTGTCTAACATAGGTGATAGGTATTGGAAAATAATTGTAAATAAAGTACACGTAGTTTTTAGTATAAAAAGGTAACACTGCCCTGAGGGCAGTCAGTGTGCCTCAACCCAACCTGCCTGACAGACCTCAGCAGGTCAGAAGGACAATGTGTTAGACAAGAGCAAATAAACAACCTTGAGAACTAGAGCCGAAGAGTCCCGTCTTCTTCTTCGGTCTCAGAGCTGGGAAAAAGAGACTTTTTAACACCTCAGAGTCATCTCAACGCCAAAGACCTCATCAAACAGGACACCAAAAGTTATTTACCTTGCGCAAATGAGCATGAAATGGCCCCTGTTCAATACCTGAGGAAAGCTGCCAATCAACTACTGCGACCCTCAGCTGCTTCTGGGCAGGAGTTCCCCTGTCTGCAGCTGGGGAGGCATAAACATTTCAGCTGGGCTATATCCCAGACGCTTCCTTCAGGATGCCTTTGGCATCAGCTGTGAAATAAACTGCCATGCAGTCCTTCCTGCTTTGAAGGACTCCTGACTGCTCCTCAGGCTATCAGTGGAGGTGAAATCTCCTTTGTTCCTGGACACTGAGCACCTGTAAGCCACAGCTTAGAGATGATACCTTGCTCCCTGTTGTACAACCCTTCTCTCACAAGGGTCATCCTCCCAATTGCCGTGTTTCCCTTTGGAGACAGGAGTACCTGTAGTGTGTCAGCTGTGGCGATGGCTTCTGATGGAGACAGACACTCAGGTAAACACTGCTGGCAGAGGTTTTCAGAGGTTTTCAGATGCAAGCCTGCCCCAGACTTGCATCTCAAGAAATTTCTGTGAACATGGGCATTTGAAACAGGCCCAGACTCATGTTCAGCTCAAGCTACCAGCAGTGAAACAGGCCACGCGTGTTAATTCCCAGTGAGCCTGTCAAACATCTATATAAGATGGAGACAGGAGCAATTCCCCCAGCCTGGGGGAACATGTCAGTGGTGTTTATTGCACTTCATGCAAGAAGAAAAATGGTTCAGATCAAGATCAAAATTAATCTCAGAAAAATTGAAATAGTTTCATTGATTTTTGCACAAGAAAAAAACAAATCAAATAAATAATCACTGTTAAGGGTAACATTGTAATTACCTCCATACTAATCTATATTGGGGGTGGAGTGTCTCTAGTTTAACTTTGTCAAATAAATGATTTGAAAATCATTTATTAGGTCTTTCATCACAAAAATGCTTTCTATACCAGGGAAGACAAGTTAGGAAACAGTGATGCCCTTTTAAAATAAGATTGTACAAAGATGTGATAAAACCCCAAAAGAAACAAGTCATTCCAAGGAAAATAAAGAATGAAATTTGTCTGACAGTAGAATTAATTCTAAATAAAGTGGAATGCAAACCACATAAATGAACTCAGATTTCCTAATGCAGAACAGAAAAATTTTGTTACATACAGAATCACAGCGTGTTTATTCTGTGTGCACTTGGATATTAAAGGCATAGTGTAGCTGGAAAATAATAGAACTGTTTCTTGAATAATATGTCTCCTCTATTATTCTTTATAAAGGGCTGTGTTTTTTTCAAGTCACCATTCAAGTCACACTTTTTTAAACATTTTATAGCTATGAAGCAAACTTTGAAACACTGATATTTCTAATTTATTGAACAGGCACTAAAGTAAAAATCTTGATATTGCAGTAGATTGTGTGGAGCACGCTAAAGAACAGTTTGTTTGGGCCATATCTCAAAGGAAATTAAAATTCATGGAGATTCTGCTCAATGTTATCCCTTTTATTGCAGCCCTATAACAGTAAGGACTGCCCCTTAATGTGCCACTGATCACCGCTTTCAGAGGACCTCTACATCCCAGTTAGAGTTGTTAACTGCTTTAAGGATTATAATGTCACAATGTCACAGTACATTTTTATAAAATAGGTCCACCTAAATAGGCATCATATGCAGAGAATAAAACATTTCTAACTGATACAAAAACTCAGGTTCCATGAGATCAAATGCAGTTAGATAGCTCAATTCAGCCATGGTGTTCTGAGAAGGTTTCCAGAGCCCTGTTCCTCATCTAAACAGACCTCAGGCTTCTACCTTGACCAGTGAAACAAAAAGCCATTCATCCAACTACAGAGCCAGAGGTCTGGTTTTTCTGACCCAAAAGAGAGAAGGAACAGCTGTGGGATTTTTGTCTTGAAGCAAATGTGTTCCCAGCCTGTGGCACATGGCACTGAATGCTGCCTGAGGAGAGCACTGCAATCCCTAATTTTTATCACAGTCAGTGCTTCTCACCGTGACCATGTTCAGTTTCTTTTCCAGCAAACTGCACTGAGCCACAGGTCGAAAGGTTTGATTGTCCCTCCTTAAAGACTGAGTGATCTGTCTTCAGCAGTCTGCAATACAGAAAAAACCCTGTGTCAGGCACTTGAAGTTACTCTGCATGGCAGAGAATTTGTGTTTAGGGATTCAGATTTATAGGCTTCCCAAATGCGTACTGGAGCTGTTTGAAAGGTTATCCTTCCCAGCTGCCCATCCTTTCCCTCTGCAGAGGTTATTCCTCCTGCAGCAGAGACAATCTAATGGCTGACAGGTTGTGTGCCCTGTTCATGACCTGGGGCATTGATTTCAGCTCACATTATTGACTGGCTGGGCTATGAGCTTAGGGAGCAGAATGCCTTGACTTATCACACCTGCTGGACACAGTTGCAGCAGTTAAAACATTTATCAGTTCCCATAGGCCATAGAAAAATCCTACAAGTACTGAAAAGGAAACCCAAAATCCTGCCCTGGCAGGATGCTGAGGGTTGTTACAATGCATTGTTTCCCACACTGAGTGCCTCACCCTTTAGAAGGAGTTAGGAGAAAGAGGCAAGTGGCTTCCAGTGTCTCTGTCTCAGGATTGCCAGATAACTCTGGTAATCAGGAGAGTGCCAGGCACGGCACAAGAATGGGTCTGGGAGAAGTTAGCCTGAGAAACTTTCCAGTTGGGAGTTAAGGAAGCCAAAGTGCTGAAGTGGCCCCTTGGGAAAATGCCTGGAAGGGATTTGGAAAACTCAGTAAAGTGCACTGCAAAGCCTAATCTTTAAACAGTGCAGTGACCTGTAGGAACCACACTGTGCACCCAGAAGAAAATCCCAGGAGGCACCAAGTCAACCAAAAGTCAGGAAGAAATTGCAGTGACAGACAGTTGTTTTCTTAGCATCACCATGGAGCCAAAGAACACCACAGACTGGAAAACAGTTTGTGCATTCACTTGAGTGAAGAGGAGTGCAGCTTCAACATCTGTTCCAGTTCTGCAGGGGAAGGCACTGAACAGTTGTGTCCTATGTGCCACAGGGACTAGTTCACCTCAGAAGTGTGCTGTTGTGGATGGTGCAATCCCTTCTCTTTTGCCTGAGTAATGTGCAGTCTGAGAACAACTAATCTAAGAGATATTTTGTGTATTTAGTTGGTAAATAAGTCTGGATGTCCTTGGCACACGCAGAGTTTTGCAAATGCCAGATAGAACGAGGCATGGAGGGGCTGTTTTGGATGCAAATCAGCAGAATTAAAGCACCTTGGGGGTAAGGAAGCAGTTACTTAGAATTTTTGAAATTTCTAATAGTAATTTATTTTTGAAAGTACACATTTTAATTTGCAAGTAGGATCTAGGTTCCTTGGTGGATTTAGTCTTTTTGATCTGGAGGTATTTAAAAATGTATCAGTGAATCAGTGGGAGTTTTGGGCTTTGATGTCTTATGTTCCAGTTTCCATCTCTAAGTGTCTGAATACCTAAGTCTGGGCCACAATAAATTCTTTGAACCATGCTGAAGTGTGAGGTTTTTCCACAGCCAGAAATGACCTTGCTTGAGCAGAGAGATTTTAGCATGGAACATCAAAAAGTCCCTTTGGGTTGGGCAATCCTACACAGAAAATAAAATTGTAGAAGACACCCAGGAATTGTTAATTATATTCAACCCATTATGCACAGGAATCATGCAGAGAAAAATAATCTGGGTTTTACAGGTTTTTGTATTGCTATTCTTACACTTACCCCACATTTAGGGTAACTCCCACTGATTTCTGTGGGCATTAATGGATCATGAATGCTGGATTCAGTGGCAGACTGCTCTTTGCCTATGCCAATCCCCATGTTCTGCTTGCAAAGCTCTGGCACTGGCTGCTGCTGCTGCTAAAGCAGGGGCCAGAGAGTGGGGTGGCCAGAAGCAGGTGTCAGTGTCTCAGGTTTCCTCTGGGGATGACAGCAGCAGAAAGATGTTCTCCAGTCTCCGTCCAGCAGACCAGCCCTGCTCCATCCTTTCCCTCCAGCCCAGAGGGTGCAGCAGATCAAGAAGGGCCCAGATGCAGGGGAGCAGCAGGACTCTTGCATCCTGCAGGGCTGGAGGGTGGCTGTCTGAGGTGCTGGCATGGGGATGAGTGAGGAGTGTGCCTTCTGACTCTGTGGAGGAGTAGACAGGGATTCCAAGAAAAGAGGCGTGGTGGAATATGTGGGTGAGGAGGGGAGAAAAAAAGTGACCATGAGGTCTTCCTGCCCTGCCAGGCCTCCACACCTCCCTGATACATTGCTTTCATCCAGTCAGAGCTCTTCAGGCTTCACTGACCCTTGCTTACTGATCATTCTCTTTCTCCAGGAGGCTGAAATCTCCTCTGGCTCCTCCCAGTCCTGCTCATTCACCTCTGAGGTCACGAGAGATCCCTTTTCATCTGCTCAGACCCATCCCTCCTCTCCCCACCTCCCCTGCTCCATCTCCACCACCACCCTACAGTCCTCATGCAGAGCCTCCCCAGTCCCTCCCACAGAACTTTATTGGCAAAGATAATTACTCCAGTATTTCAGTCTTAAAAAACTTCACTGCTACCCTTCTTTTCCACTGCAGTCTCACAGAGAAGACATCCATAATAATGACATCCTGTAAAGTTTTTTATAAGACAAGTGTTTTTTCTGTGTCCTGCCTTCAATATTCTTCTATCCAATACCAGGCTTCTAAGTTAAAATGCAATGTTTTACTCAGGGATCAGCATGAATAGGGTTAACTATAATCTTGTAATAGCCAGAAGTTCTTTGAAATTACTCACCCTATTTTGATAAAAGTCATGATTAACAAAGGGCCCAAAGAAAAGAAATTTGATTTCTAATTCCTAATTTTAGAAATTAATCTATTCAGTTTTTTAATACCTACCTTATTCTTGTAAAAGTTAACTTTCCTTTGATTAATTGTAGTTTTTGAGGCAGTGAAGAGGTTTGGCACATGTTCAGGTGCCATCTGATACCCAAGTCAAGATACAGCATTGCACGTGTAAATGAACTGACACGAAATAAATAACAAGTGAATAAGTCAGTGGGAATTGAAATAAGAGAGAAAAATAGAAAATATACAGAAATAAAGCAGAAAGTAGAACTTTATTGCTGCTTTCCATTGTAGTAGCCTTGCTAGAAATGCATAAATAGATTTCATTTATAAACTCTTAAATCCCCTACTACAGATTAGAAAAAGTAACAATGTAAAATTCATGGTATTTGTGACTGGCCTTTATCAACAGAGCAAACAGCCACAAGTTCTAATAGAGCTTCTGCTGCTGGTTTGACACCTCCATAAGAGGCTCATTCTAGAGATTCAAACTGCACAATAAAAGCGTCACAGAAGCTTAAACATCTCTTAACATAAAGTGATCATTATATATTCTCATCTTATTGGTCTCCCAGCTATTCACATTCAGGCTTTGAAGTGTCTGCCTTTATTTCAGCCCCACCATTCCTTTCTTACTCTTCTGAAGTTGCATACAAGTTGCTCAGGAGATCAGCACCAGCATCTCTGTGACTGATATGTAAATCAAAAACAAGTGGGAAAATTGTAACAAGCCTTGAGGGAGACAGAGTGCTTCTTTATGGTACTTGCTTGATGCTCAAATTATTTCTGGTCTTCAAGCTATTTCTTAGGCTATCAATTAGGAAGGAATGAATAACTGAGGTTATTAGCATTGAAGTAATTCAGAATGCTATTCCAGCTCTCATTTAAACTGGCGGTTACTGAAACTTGTTAGTGGAAAAACAGAGCTCTCCTCCTCTCAGTCTGTTTCTATTGAATTATCAGACAACACTACTAGGGTGAAATGAGTGTCATGTCAAAGAGGTGTCTTGTAAAAATTAAAGAGCTTGATGTGTAAAGAGCTCTAGATGTCAGCTGAATATCCCCTAAATGTGTCCTCAGACATGCTGAGCTTGGTTTGTGGGTGAGCACAAGCAAGAGCTCTGTTGCAGAGAGTGCCATACACCTTATTTATGCTCACCTACAAAGAGTTCTCCCAGATGCTGAGATTAATTTACTCTGGCTAACAAAGTAGCTAAGGCAAAAGTTTTGTTGGGGAAATAATGAAGTGGAAAAAAAATCAATAATGATTACACTAATGAACAGTTATATAAAATCCATTCATTAAAAAGCAGGAAATGAAAGGGATTATCACTCTGCAAGAATTTTACACATGGGAAAGGTAATACAGTGGATAGTGCATATTAGATCACAAACAATGCTCTAGTTCAGAGGGAAATCAAAGAAATAAAATTTTCCTCCAAAATATGTGCCTACAGCAGAACAAATATTGACTTGGGGCTTAATAAAAGAGGTTTTACTAGTGCCTTTTCTTCCCTAAAAATGTGCCAAAAAAATAAGGGCTGACAGTTTTCCCACCCAGCCCTTAACGTGAAAAAATTCCAGATGTTCTGTACATATTGCCAAAAGTACAACGGAAGGTCTAAGTGGGAGTCCAAGCCAGTGCTAAGCAGCAATGAGGAAAATAATAAAATATTTTTATTTGAACCATTTAAAGAAGTCAAGCTACAGTCCCAGGTTTATATTTATATATATAAATAAGTTTAATATAAGTTACTTAAAACCAGGAAAATACCTTATTAAAAGAACAAAAAAATGTGGAAGAAAGATAAAAATTGAAAATTACTTAGTTCACAAGTGTCTGATATTTTTTTATCCCAATTTTTTTTCTTCTTCTATAGAAAGAACCAAACTAATGGAAACCCAACCCCGAACTGAAAAAAATAAAAAGGTAATTTGAATCTGCCATGAGTTCAGTGTCTGACTGAAATTCAAACAAAAAGAAATTAAAAAGCTTGGTCTATTTAGAAGGACTATTTCCAACCACAGAACCTCTCTGTCAGGTACACATTCACCTCAATAGTAGCCAAGCACCATGTACATAACTTACTAATTTAATGCAACCACAGTACAAAAAATTGGAAGCAGTTAAATGCATAAAGTTGAAATTGAGTATTTGTTTTCCCCATATTTTCCTGGGTTTGCAATGTAGTTACCCATTGCTGCAGACCAACCTGACTTTCCTGTGGTCGCAGGTTCACCATTACTTCCATGCTTTCAGTCAGTAATTACAGCAAATCCCTATAAACTTTCAAATCATCATTATTACATTCATGAAAAGTATTTGAAAGCAAAAATATGTCAACAGCACCGTTGTGTTGAGATTACTTTTCTAAACCAGCTTTGAAGTTGGTTCCTGTCTGAAGCCCTGTGTCTAATTAAGTTAGATCATTAAAAAGCAAATTATCTTGACATTTTACTGTAATAGCCTAACTTTGCTTTGGCCAAACATGAAACACTGAATTTCCAGGGTATGAACTTCCCCCACCAGTGTATGTTTTGGGAACACTGGGCTGAAGAATGAAAGGGAAAGAAACTGTTGAATCAGTAACAGAGTAATAGCCTCTTACTGAATGAATCAATGCTTTCTTAGATGCAAGGAGGGAAGAAAAATCTTGCCCTAATCAGTATTCTGACATTTTTAAGCCTATAAATTATTCATGGATTAATCTGAGTCTCCTTCTTATTCAGACAATAAACTTAACAATCCTGTCTTCAGAATGCTCATGCTTTGTGAACTCAGTTGTGCAAAAGCCTAAGCCATATAAGAGAATACATTTGGTTTGATGGAAGAAAACACTGCACATGCAATTTTACTAAAATACTAGAGCTATTTGCATGCTAACTCCTCATAGCCTGGAAAACATTAATGTGTCTTTTCCTGTGGGTCCAATTAGAAATAACACAGAAGAGAGAGTTGAGGGGAATCCAACGAGTAAGAAATTGTGCTTCAAAGGGAGTTTGAAGGAAGTAACATCTTTTGCCAAATGGAAAAAATGAAGATGGGCATTTGGCCAGGTGACATCTTAAGCATGAGAGATTATCCCAATATGAGTCTGGGAGGCTGTGGGAGCCCCAGGGGAATGAGCAGGGTCTCTCCTTGCCGCTCATCTCATAGGGGCCACAAGATATTTGGCCAGTTGGATACCACCAAGGAAAAGAGGGAATCTTGTGTTCTTAGGGGAGAAAGTGCAGCTTGCCCTTGCACAACATGCCTGTTTTTGTTTTTAACTTTGCAATCCACAGATTAGGAAGTATTTTAGAAACCCTGTTCATTGGAAGAAGAACTGATGTATCGGGAAGGCTGAGAGAACAGAGAGTGGTTTTATATCAGCACTGTTGGCCGGAGAAGGAAAACAATAAGGTTATAGAATAAAGGCTTGTGGTTTGTATTATACATCTGAGACTTGGAGACAAAGTAGAGGCTGTTATCCATACATTTGTGAGACCTCTCTTTCTAGACAGCTAGATCATGCTTTTTTCTCTTGGGCTATTTGAGCTAGGGTTTTGAAACCTGCTCCATCTAGGGTTTTTTGTGGGGAGACATAAGAACTATCCCATGTAGTATGATCCATATTAACTTTACAAATAATCAAATACTTTCTGAATTAATTTTAACTAATGAAAGGAAGAATATTTCTAGGGATTTTCAGCCAGTATACATGTATGAGGAAAGAGGATATCTAAGAGATCAAAATTTTGCAAAAAATCTAGCTTCCCCTGGAAGCATGGGTTTTCACCAAAGCAGCCTGAAAGCTATAAGCAATATGTTCTGTACTTTTAGAACAGATTTTTTTAATTGAAATATAGTATAACAGGAATAAAATAGAAATAAGAGTATATATCAGGAAACAAGTGAAGAATAATATTTACCTATTTGTATACCAACACAGGAAGGTCTAGCGTACCAGATGAAATGTTAAATGTCAATACTATAAAAATATAGACATATATTTAGTACAAGTGCTGAGGCCCCTCAAATCAAGGATATTGTATGAAATCCTGCTCTTACAATGCATGGGCAAGTGGAGTCAGGAAATCTTCCTAGGATGTTTTTCCTCAGAGAGGCAGTGAGACAGCACAGTGTTCTGAGACAAGAGGCAACAGGCTCTGTGATTCCAGTGTGCTGCTCTGTGGGAAATGAAAAAACTGTGCTTTAAAATGAAGAAATAAATTAAAGACCAAGGAATTTTATCCCCTTAGCCAAGCTGCCAAAAATATTTATTCATCTAAAAATCTCAAGAGCATAAAACAATTCTTACTACGTTAATGTTTATACTGGGAACTTTCCATTAGTAAATATATGACAGGGAATAACCATATCCATCCATCTGCTTAGTGGCTGCCTCAGAAGCTGCTACATGTCAATTATTAATCCTCCTGGGGATAGAAAACCATTTTTCTTCTGGAGGCCTACTTTTGTGTTTATTTTTTTTTTCTTTTTTCCCTACTACTAAAAATAATCTTTTTTCCTACATATTTCTCACAGATATTGACTGATATATTTTCTTCTCAGTAATGTGTTCCCTTTTCACACATCTTTATCATTTCCTAATAGAATTATCAGGATGAATAAAATAAATCTTTTTCAACTTATTCAAGTTCTTTCGAGACTCTTTGCCTTTGTTGCAAAGATGGCCGTTCCACCAATAATTGTTGAGACATTTAAACAGCTGTGCTGTTTCTATTTTTATTGATGAGGTAGTGATCTTTCTCATTTCTGGCATAGCAACAGACAGGAATGCAACAAAGCTATTTATAAAATAAAAATCAGAAGTGTCTAATTTAGATTTAAAAAAAGAAGACAAAGCAGTGATAGGTGATCATGGTTGCTGGTACTGTTACTTAAAAGCTAATCAAGCAAGTGATGTTTAACATCAATGGGAAATTAACTTCAATGAAGAGGGGTTATATATTGATGCTAGCCACATTAGGAAATTGTTGATTTTGGCTGGAATCAAGAAAGGTCACTTTGTTGTTTTGTTGCCTCGTGATACTGCTTTTTACAGGATGGTTTCTGCCGGGATTGTCTTCATTACTAAAGCCACTGTCATGGCATGGGAGAGCAGGTACACAGCATCAAAGTAAATCTTTGCAATAAACACAGGTACTAATTAAACCTACTCATCAGAACCTTCTTTGAGGAAAAGCTAATTTAATAATGCCAGTCACTGAATATGACTCATTATGAGCAACTAACCTTTGCAAAAAAGCGCAGAAACAGACGAAAGTATGAGCTTTGGAAAGTACAGTTACAAAACAATTTACTTAAGTTATTTCAGAAGAAATGAGGAAAATATCAATAATAAGATTACAAATTTTCATTTCAGGTTAGCTGTTGAGTCATTTTCATAGGTTAGATAGATAGCATCATATGAAAGGCAGCCTGGACCAACCTTTGCCTATTCTGTGTGTCAGTGCATGACTCTTGGCGTAATTCCATTATCTACAAGTACTCAGATAGCCAAGTGGAGGAGAATCCTGCCATGCTGGGCAGTGCCAGGCAAAGGCTCCTGCAGCTGGAGGCAGTGTCTGTCTCAGAGGCACCCAGCTCTCAATAGATCCTGGCTTGCTAACAACACAAAACTCAGACCCGAGGGGCCTGGGAGCATCCACAAGGAGTTCCTGTTCCCACCCTGCCCCAGCCCGGGGGGTCCTGGCTGCAGCTGAGTCTCTGTTTTAGAACACAGAGAGGGAACATCCTTGCTGAGTCCTAAACACAGAGAAACTAATGAACTGGCAAAGGTTGAAGTGTCTTACTTTATGCTGTGGTTTAAAAGTTCTTCATGTGTAACATACCTCATTAAAGAAATGTATAAATGGCAGTCTGTTGCTGCTTTCTTATTTAAAGGCAATCAGCACATTTTATTTAAGTAGACAGAATAGATATATTTTATAGACATATTTCTTTCAGTAGTATGTGGTATTTTTAATTCTATTATAGTGTACTTTTGTCCTTTCCAGATGCTAGATTTCTGCTGAAGAAAAGGAAAACTATGCATATGTCTTGGCTTATCAAAAATCACAATTATTTCAAAGTTATTTGAATATTAACAAATTCTTGTTTTTAGGGAAAATATAAATTTGAAGTACCAGAAAATTCCACAAAATAGAACATGTTATGTAACCATTGTGTTATATCATATTTCCAGTGGTTTAAATATTCTCACAAAACTTATGCAACTTCTGGTCTGTATTTCTTTCAGGTTCAAAACCCAGAGAACCTCTGAATATAATCCAGGTAAAACCATGAGGCTCACCTGCTTCCATGTCAAAAACAAAGAAAGAGAATGCAAGTGCATATCAGTTTCAAAGCACAATCACAAATCAGTTCCTTTGTTATCAGTTTCCATTGAAAGCTTGGCAAAGGGTTGAGAATCTTTCCAGATACTATCTACATGTCGAGTCTCAAATGGAAATCAAAGCCTTAGAGATTTTGCCAAGGTTTGGAGTGGCTGCATGCACATTACTTTGGTGGCTGCTTGCATCTGACAGCTTCCTGAATCAAAGGAACCCCTGCCTCTCACCCTCTCCCACTGCTCTCTCTGGAGGTAGGGAAACTGCTGTTTCTGCTTTCGCTCCTGCTTTTCTTTTCAATATTTCATTTCAGTGAGCTGGCACAGCAAAACAGGGATCCTAATGCTGATTAAAATTTTTCCCAAGTTATGAAGTTTTGGATCTGTCTTTGTCCTTCCAAATGCTCTGATACATCAGCTAAGTGTTTGCTTAAAAGTAAATGCGTCGGAACACGTCATGCTCTGAGTGCTTGTGCTGAAAGCAGCTCACAGCCTCGTGCACAGTGCCTGCAGCTCCTCATCTCTCATGAGGAAAACCAAGATAACAGTGTTTGTGAACCTGTTCAAATACCTTTATGCCTTTACTACAATTTGTGTGTTTATTAAAAGATAATTCCGTTTTATGACTTAGAACTGTTTCTAAGCTTCTTTCAAAGCTGTTTTACAGTTCTCAGTTTGAAAGATCTACCAAGCAGAAAACCTGAGGAAATAACTGGGAAAGTTTTATGCAGCCTGGTGGATAAGTGCCTGAAAAACTTGGAATTTTTTCACTATGAAAAGCTGTTTTTCTGTCTATAGCTTTTCAAGAGTCTGTCTGTCTACCTGGTGGAGAGCTGTAGAATGGTACTTTCATTATATAACACTGAAAAAGCCTTCTAGTCTAAAGTAAATTGATTTCCTGCTGTATCTATCTAAAAGTTATTCAGAGAGGTATTTGATAGGCACCTTTTGATGCTGTATGCCTCACATAATTCATCTTTGACTCTAGCATATTTCAATTCCATGTCTAGAAATTAAATAAGCAGAACACTGACCTGTCCTGCTAGGAGTAGAGCTTTTATTCGCCATTGCAAACTCAAAAGAACAAATTTGCAAAATAAAAGCCATTGCGAAAAGTTTTATGTTGCATAACATGTTTTGTCTCCAGCTAGTGAAAGTAAGTTGTTTATAAACAACTTAGGAGGAAGTGGTGTGATGAAGAAAAGCAAGGGCTGTGGATGTGAAGTGGAATTTAAATCCCTGCTTACCATTAACATCACAAGGGAAGTGTTCTCATTGTTCATTCCCAGGTCCATCACTTAAGATCTATCATCCCAGATAGGATATAAAATTGTGGAATGCCAAATTTGAGACAGAATTAGCTGTTTCCTAAAATATCCCTTGCTATGCTGGCACTTGGATCCTGTATTGTGCTGCAGAATAGATCAAAGTGCTTCAGCATGCAGCAAGGTAAAGCAGGTCAGGAACTGTGGTTGGAGCATACAGGCATATCCAAGCTTCCACTTCTGAAAAGTTAAGGTGTACAGTAACATCTGACTTAGTCACCAACTGAGGAAGCTTTTTTCTTTTTCTTTTTCTTTTTCTTTTTTTTTTCTTTATTTTGTGGATTTTTTAAGCCTGTGGAATAAATTTTGAGTTCATGTTTTGAGCCCTGGAAAATTATACTTAATCTATATAGTTCTGAACACACATTGTTTAAATTTACAAACTTTGTCTTCATGTGAGCTAATGTCACTCCAGAAAATAGCATTTTTCTCCTCTGCTGCTTTCTATTATTTATGTCTTTAGACCAGCTTAACCTAGCTGTGGATAAATATTAGTTAATGACAGCAGATTAATTATTATCACCCACTTGTAGGTACAATAGAAGCATGGAATAACCAGAAGAAAAATATCCTTTCTCTGTGACTCCCACCTGAAATCCTGCTTCTTCTACTGTCAACAGTACTCTCTCCTTGAAGCTCCTGGACTACTGCTGCTCAGAGTGAGATATTCCAACAAATCACTTCCATTACTCATTTCTCCAAAGTAATCATCATGTTGTCAGGAACTGAAGCAGTCTAATTATTTATTGTGATAAATCAACAGGATTGCACAATGTAAGAAAGGCAGGAGAAAGGGCCAGCATTAAATCACCCCCACCTGTGGAAGTGAGGTCCCTGTTTCTGTAGCTTATCTTTTGGAGAATCTCAGAACAGAAATATCCCTCAACCTGCTTCTACCTTTCAGTAGAAAGACCATTCAGCATGAATTTGTGTCTGCAGATCATGTATAAATTATTTCATATTTACTGTTTAATAGTGATCCTGCCCCAAGCAAATGAATGATGCAGCAATAAGGGAAAAATATTTTTTTTAATTCACATCTATTCTTCTAGAAAGTGTGAGGCCAGAAGTGTTCTTCTCCTCATAATATTTCTTCTAAGTCAACTCTTCTCAGAGTGACAGCTCTACAGCTCAGTTTCTGCTGCTGTGAATGCAGTATATTTTATCTGTGGGAAGCTCTAGGCATTTACATGAGGAGTTACCTGACCTGACTTTCAATCTCCTGCAAGTAACTATTGCACATTAAATCAAGAGCCTGAGACTCCCCCAAAATTCTCAGACCTGGTCAGCTTTAACAGCATTTCTGTTCACCATCACAGGATGGCCATGCCATCTAAACATAAGTAATGAAAAGCAAAATTTTGTAGGAGGGACAGTCTCAGGAGCCTTACTTGCCTGATATTTTCATGTTGTGACTGCATAAAGCAGTGAGAAGAATAAAAGATCGGGAACCAAGGCAAGACACTTTGACCAGGCATGAAAAAAGCTCCTTCTCCAAACTTCTTTCTTCTGAAAGCAAGCTCCTAGACCACAGTGTTTCTTCCCCTCTCTGCAGCTGCCCTCAGCATGATGTGCCCTGTCACACTGTGGCTCTTCCCTGCCAGCAGGATTTCAAGGGGCATCACAGCCCAGAGGCCTGGATGTGCAAAGGATGGTGAGTCACATTTTTACAGCACCTGTGGATATTTGGGCTCAACCACCACCTCTGCTTTTAACACAAGGAGTGCTTCACAAAAGCTTCCAGCAGACAAAGCTCTCAGCAGAGAGCAGCCAGCCAGCACTGACACCTGGCCACAGCACTGTGGCTGCCCAGGGCTGGCACCCTGGGACCAGCCCTGCACGCTGTGCTGGACAGAGCTGGCCTGCCCCATTCCACACAGAGCACCCCGCGCCGTTCCTTCTAAGAGCAGGTGTTTGTGCATGCTATGGAAAAACATTGCAAGAGAACACCTGAAAAGCTGCTTTTCTGTGCAGTGCTGCTGTCTTTCAGCAGGACATTTTAGTCTTTCAAAACCTCTCCCCTTGAAGTGCAGGGGAGGAAGTTCAAGTAATGTTGTTTGAGGAGAAGAGCATGGGAGAGTGCAGAGCCCCAGTATGACACTCACTCCTGCTTACAGTGGGCACGGTTTCCCTTTCTACATCAGGACTATCAAGTGAAAGGAAAGATGTTCAACTGGTACGAGACAGAAGGGCAGCATCCCATTTCTGTCCATCTGCAACTCTTCTCCAGATTTCCAAACGGCAGAGGACAAGTCTAGGCTGAAGAGCCCTCCAGATCCATCTAGTATAGAAATTAGATTGATTTTCCTTTGAGGGCAGAAACTCAGACTGTGTTTGCACATAGCCTCCAGTGAATTATTCTTTATTAATTCTGTCTTGAAAAGTTTGAAGTTCTCTGTAATGGCGTCACTGAAAACTGACCTCTCCCATTTAGCCAATTTCTCTGACAAGCTCATTAAACTGATGCTAAAGCACTAAAGCCTAACATATGATCTTCATGCAACACTGTGGAGAGAGAAGGGCACAGCCTTATTGGACAGGGTGACTACTAGAGAAATTCAAGTAATGAAAGCTATCAAATTAAATGTACTTTTGGCTTGGAAGGAAAAGATTTAGGAGTGAGGGAAAGTCAGGAGAGAGAAACATTGCTAAATATAATTAAGCAGAAAAATAAAATATTGATGGCTGTGCCTGTACTGTTTGTTTACCTTACTGACCAAAAACCAAAGAAAGCTAACAATGGAAGTAAATATAATAATGACTATAGTGAGAACTGTCTCAGCTTCAAATATAAGGAGGAAAAAATTATAGCAATTTCAAACTGCTTAAGGGAGATCAGCACAAGTACAATTTCTTTTAAAATGTGTTACTGCTGATGACAACAAGAGAGAAACCTGAATGAGTCCATTCACAAATCAATGCACAGAGCTGCAGGAATTCACGTTTATGGAGAGCAGCAAGGGCTGTTTCTTATTTACTGGTGTTTATTCTCAGATTTCCTAGCAGTATTGCCTTCCTGCAGATAATAGAATATTTGGGGACTGGTGTCAGAGTGATGGTGATGCCCTGAATTCTGGGATGAGCTGAGCACTGGACCCCTCTGGCTGCCTTCCCAGCTACAATGGCTCCACCAAAAGCATGGCCTGACTGGGATGGGATGGGATGGGATGGGATGGGATGGGATGGGATGGGATGGGATGGGATGGGATGGGATGGTGGTTATCCCTCAGAGGATTCAGGTGGCTGTGTGCAGACTGCCATGGAAAGTGACATTAAAGTCTTCTTGTGAGTTGGCAGGGAGATTGGAATAGCTATTAGCTACTGGTCTTAGTGATACTGGTAGGTGCCCTAGAAAACACAGCATAATTTCAGTACCACATGTGTAGGTGAATGAAAATTAGCTGGCAAAACTAAAGCTGCCTCACAGGTGACAAACAAACAAGTGTGGAAGGATCCTATGCAAGATGGTGTCCCACAACCAGAAATGAATGGGATCACAATGTCAGAAGTGTTTTGTTATTGGCAAAAGCTAGTGCCTGCAAATAAAAATTCTTCCCCTTCTTTCTCATGTGTCACCCCACAGTGAGGGTCTACCTGGCAAATGCCAAGATGGGAGAAATTAATCAGGAAGAATGTTGTTTGGTAATGGATCAAGAAATACAAGGAAGCCTCTGACACCTGCAAAAATTCTTTGATTGACCGTATCTAATTATACACTCCTAGACAGGGAAATCCTTTTGAATTAGAAGTAACAATTTTAGATTATATAGTCTTGTGGGGATCATGGAAAACAACTGAAAAGGTTTAAAATAATCTGTAGGATTTTAGTGCAAGGCATTACAATGCTTCATTATACATTATATTCTGATGGATAAACAAATTAAAAGCTTGGGCACTGCAAGAACCAGAGGCCAAAATAATGTGACTGTACATCTCCAGTACAAAATACAGTGAGGACTGAAATTCTTCCATATGGCACTTCTTCCAAAATATTAGCCCCAGGGAAAATAGAATGGTTTGCACTGATGGATTTTGTGGTGGGACTGTAACAGCTGTGTGCCAAGGAAAGCTACAACATTGATTACTGAAGAAACACCTCTGTCTTCAGCATCATAAACCCTTTCCTGAATTGGAAGGCAAGCAGAGCTTCAGCCTGACTCCTTCAACCTGACTGAGGGATCAGCTGGCATGGAGGATGGTAACCAACATCCCCGGAACAGAACACATGGAATAACGACCTAACAGTAGTGCATGGCTAATTCAAAAGTTTAGTTCACTGGTAAGAAGGGTGGGACACAACTCAGACCATTGTTTGGATGTTTATTCTTTTTTCCACATGCTTCATTAAATGGTCCTTGAGCAAGGCATGGAATGTTGGGAGAAATAGGTTAAATATAGAAGACAGAAAAGAAAGTTTTTAAGTCACTCCAGTGGCCTTGAAGCTGGGAATAACTCTTGACAAGCCTGTGTGAACAGCAGGCCAGGGATTCTCCGGCACAGACCAAGTTTAACAGTGCCCGTGTCTCTGCTTTTGTACTTCTGCCCAGGTGTTGCATCAGGGATTCTCTAGTTAGCAAGGTAATTGAAATAAATTTACTCTTTGTGTTTTATCCATGAGTTTGTGCTTGTCCCAGATGCCTGCCTGTCCAATGCACACAACCCTTATCTTTTACGTTTTCAAGATGGCATGAAATTGTTTGCTGCGATTTTTCTGTGTCTACTCTCTGTCATCTCTTGGTGCAATCAAACCCACCTAATAACCAAGTTACATCATTTTATGGTGGAGTAAAAAGCAAGCAATTAATGTTAAACCACTGTCTACAACATGAGATCTTCCACATCTTTAATTTTAGTGGATTTATTTTTTTATTTAAAACATGCACCTCTGACAAGTAAAACAATTTGCTCGATATCCTTTATAATGTATAAGATTTCCCAGTAATTTCTTTCCTGCCATGTTCCAACCCCTTGTAACATGAGAAAATAGAAATATATTTGCAGATGCGTGCTCAAAGTGGGCAGTGCACAGTTCAAACAAGGGATTCAGAAGAGGCACTGAAATATATGTGAAGACAGAATAGGTACTTCACTATAAGTTCAACTCAGCATATGCCCACCATCCCCACTGCTGTTCTGCCAGTTGGGCTTTGCTGGAGTGAACACTGAAGTCATTTGCTGTTTGGATCTCCCTGAAGTCAACCTGAATTCCTCCCCCCGCTTCGTGAGACCCAGGTTTTTACCTCCTATATATGATCAAGTCACAGGATCATGCAGCATGGTAGGGATTTCACCTGCCATGATTTCACCTAAAATTCTACAGATTTGTCCTGCAATAAAAGAAAAGGCCTTCTGACAGTAAATTATGATATGGCATGAGGAAGAGTGACAGAGCACTCAGTATATTCAGATGGAAAGAATGCTAATGGCTCAGAAAAATGAAAGGTCAAAAATCTTTATTCAAATAGGAACTGTCATTCCATTAGTTAGTCTTGAAATTTTATATTTGTTTAGCACATGCTTTTTATCTCATAGCTTTAATAAAGCATAATGTTGTATTAGTGCTTCTGCAGTGGCATATGCATGTGCCACTGTTAAAGTAATCTCAGCAAATAAATGCTCAAAGCAGCTTTCCAATACAGCTTCATGACTTATTCATGATTCATGCTGTTTGCAAATGAGACCACAAATACACACCAAAGAAACTTTCTTCTGAATCACTACCAGTGGTGTCTAATAACTTAGACACAAAGCTGCCTATAAACATATGTTTTACATCATAACTGCTTTTGTACCAAACTATTTCTAGGTGAGTCAGATAATGAGCAGTAGCAAAATACTTGCCCCAAGCTTTACATTTTGCTACTGTGTTTACATTACTTTACATTTTTGCTCCTGGGGATATATTGGCCATGTTTTTGGTCTAAGGATCTGTTTCTTTCTTCAGAGTCAGACTGTAACTGTGGTGTTTTTATAGGAAAGATATTCTTCAAGTTTACATCCTTCTTCCAAATTCCCATCTAAATTACTTACAGAATAAAGTCTGACCATGCTTGGGCTTCTTTAATGAATGAAACATATTTTTTTTACATTTATCTGTCAAATACAGAAGTACAAATGTAATGGAAAGCAATGCTAAAGATTTGCTGTCAACTGCTTCTGTATAAACCAAGGCATTTCTATTATGGTGACAACTGAGAATTTCTTCTTGCAACAACTTTTTAGAAAGTCATCTTTCTTCAACCATATGTCCATAACTGCAGTCTTTCAGGCAGCATCTGTGTTTCAACTGCATTAAAAGATAAGCTTCATAAAGAAAGCAAAGACTAGATAAGGATTATTCTTTTAAAGAAGCTAGTAATTCCTTACATATGAAATGGCAAAATTCCTCCTTTGTATAAATTACTCCTTAGCTTCCAGTTCTAGGTTGCAAATAACAGTGAGTATTGACATTCCAAACTACCCCAGGAGGCAAGAGGAATGCAAGTTCTTGTTAATAGAGCCGTTGGGGTGGATTAGAGTGAAGTGACACTGAATGATCAGTGTTTATAAATACATATGTGTGTGTGTGTGTGTGTGTGTGTGTGTGTGTGTGTGTGTGTATTTTTATATCTAAATATATATAAATATAAATGGACTTTCTTTAGAACAGTTTTGTTGCAATGGAAAGCAGGTATGTAGCTATTTTGGTTATTATTACCTGTAGTAATACAGCAAAATAAAAGCATACAAATAACCCTTGAGAAAATGTATAAGGAACAGAAGGAAAAAGAAAGAAAGCGGAAGAGTAGAAAGTTCATAACTTGAACTCCTTGGGCTCATTAGACCTGGAGACATGGAAGCCATGGAAGTTCAGTTGGGCTTTAGCAACATAAGGAGAGATAAGCATCTCGTGAGGATTCTTGGCCATCTTGGCATAGAGGCATGAAAAGACATGATTAAGAAAATTTGAGACACTAATTAATACATTTTTCAGAGATGGAAGGCCACACTGCTTAAATTTACCTCAGGACGAGCCATTGGCCCTCCAAGTGCCAAGAGAACATCTTTATACCTTATTCTTTTGGGACAGTTAGAGTAAATGCTTTTCCCGTTATTTTTATTGTGCTTGTTTACTTTGAGCAAATAATTGGAGATTCATTCAGTCAGAGGCTTGAACATAGCTCTCTGGTCAACAAACTCAACATTTTCCTTGCACATTTCAAATCTGGCTCAGTGCATATCCAGTCACTAGCAGAAAGTTAACCATCTCCAGCAGAAAAGATTGTCATTATCTCCTCTTAGTACAACAGTTCCTAGTGATTACAGAATTTTGCTCATTTCTAAGGATGCATCTAGCTCCTTATTTTAAATAAATAAGGAGCATCTAGCTCCTTATTTTAAATAAAACAAGATGAAGTTATAAACTATGATTTTTCACCTCCTGAGTCATATAACCACTGAGTCATAGTAAAAAACACAGTACCTGCATGAAGGCCTGGCCTCTGATATCTTTTGTGTGAATCTCAGCATAGCCTGAGAACGTCTGTCTACCCTGACCACTAGAAGTGAGATAGATCTAAGGTGCTTGAACTAAGTAACTCAAATATACAGTTTTGATCTGTCTGCTTTTCAAAGCATACATCCAGTACCTGCTGCCGAAGGGAAACTCTCTGTTCTTGAAAAAAGTTAGTATGGAATGATCCCCCCAGCCCTCATCACCCAATAAATGTCATCATCAGGGACAAGCTGGAATAAAGGATAATGATGAAAATGTTGGTTTAAAGTCTATGGGAAAAGAATTTCTTATTTGTGGATAATATGGCAGAAACAGATGTGAACCATCATAAACACACAACTTGAATTTTTTACATCTTATACTTGTTATTAAATGAAAACCAGTCTTTTAGGCCAAGGCATGGAAAAAATCTCAGTTTGAACAATTTTAGCATAATCGGGTTATTGTTTTTCAACATTCTCAAGCATTTTCAGTGTTACTTTCTGCTGTTCCTATTTTACTTGGCTCTCTATGTTCTTGTTCCCTCTCTAGTTGAGAGGTCAGTGCAATTTATTATTATGATTATTTATCCTTCCACCAAAATAAATCCATGCCTTATGTAAAACCTGCCACTCTAGGCTTATATACTGAGTGACATGGGGTACAGAAGTGATTCATTTTAAAGTACTAGCATGTGATAAAGTCATCCCAAAAAAGGAATACTTATTAATGTTTAGGAACAGGAAAGGAGGACACCTTCCCAGCGTCACATGAATTTACTTAGATTGAAGGAACTCACTTCACCTCTGCCTCTGTGAAATATAATTTCCTCTGTCAACACTGTGACTGCTTTGGTGCTGCAGATCAACACTGGATAAGCTTTATCTTGCACAAGAGCCTCCAACAGTAACAGCTCAGCAGCATGAATCCAGTTATACGCAGAAATGTAGTGCAGTTGTAATAGAACATAAAAAAAGCAGTTTCTTGACAGGCATTTCAGTATATGCCAAGTTAGAGATCAAATATACATAAACTGTTTCTTTTGGTAAAGTCAGGGTTTTGCTGTCAGAAACTGTAACTCTGCTGAGTTGCTTGTTACAGTGGGCTGATTTTCTGCACAAATCCTGATGCATCTTTTAACAGAAATTTAATTAATTCAGCATGACAGAAACAAAGGGCAAATTTTTTTTTTTTGCAATTAAATCAACAGGAGAAAATATTCAGAATATAAATATTCATAATATAGATATTTTAAATGACATTTTAAATAACAGCCTTTTGGATTTTGATGTCATTACAGGGTTATCTTTAGAAATAGAGAGCAAGGTGGTGCTGCACAGAGCTGCCCTGGCAACACAGCACATGGCTGATTCCTGTCAGCAGCTGAACACCTTTCAGTGCATAAAGTGGGATTGCTGGTCAGGGAAATGGAGACTAAACAGGAATGTGATTGAAAGAGACACAAAAGATGAGATTTTTTTCTCATTCTACTCTTTCTAAATGAGTAATAAAAAGTGTACATAGCAAAAATTAGTAACCTAAAGCAGGAAATTGAGAGAGAACAATTACTTATTTTATTCCTAAGATTTTTCTTCCTTGGTAAAGCATTTGTTTCACAATCCCTGCAACACGACCTTCTGGAGTATCAGTTCAATATACTCAAGGAAGAATTATATTATATCTGATGGTATAAAACACTTATGCAAGGAAATACATGCATTCCAAAAAATCAGCTGGTTCTGTGCAGTGGAGAGGCTCATGTTTTCATGAGTTGGCATAAAATCTGTTTTTCTCCTTATTATTGTGCAAATATCTATGGTTCTGTCAATCTATGACTGGTTCAAATATCAAATAGGGACTTCAGTGGCTCTTAAAGGCATGTCTTGTCTTTCACACCCAAATTAGACTGATGGAACTGCAGTCATTACTTGCAAGATGAATTGTTTTTCTGTCAATCAGAAACATCTCTTAAGTTCATTTCAATAGAAAATTATATTAAAATAGGTCAGTGAAAATAAGACATTTTAAAAACAATTTACAGTCATGGTTGAAAAATAATGAAAATACTGAAACTCATGACAGAAGTTATCTATTGAAGGCTATGCAAGAAAACACAAATTGGCATCAATCAATCACCCCATTTTTCCTTTTCCTCCACAATTAAAATACATTCAGTTTAAACATTTCCCTCCTTCAGAGTGTATGAAGTAAGATGAGGTAAAGATCAATATCCCAAAACTCTCCACAATGAAAAAATGTTTTTGTAACTCTGGGATTTACATCACCTAAGAAGAAATAGAGGTGTGTCTGCTAATGTTGCATGGAGCTAACCATGATAATGGCCTCCAGCAACTTACAGAGCAAGAGGAAAGACACCAAACTCTAGCCCTAATGCCAGAGTTTGAGTGCATGGTGACTGAAAGGTGCAAGAATCATGTTCATGCTCTCATAAGTAGCTGGTGGTGAGGGGCAGGCTTGGCTCAATACATGGGCTATATTTAAATTTATTCTGATGTACCTGTGTTAGCTTTAGGAGGTAAATGCAATTTTAATTTGAAAGATACTTCACGTAACTTGTAACTTGGCTCTTTCCTGTACACTAAGTCAAAGAAGATCTTTTTAGAAACAGGAAATACATGGTAGATGGTGGCTCCATGAGCAGTTACATTATTATTGAATAATTTTATTAAGGGTCAGGAACATTAGCCCTTGCCAAAAGTAAGGATTGGCCACATCTAATTCATCACCTCAAAAACAATCAAGGAAATTATGTTAGCAATTAAAAATTAAAGCTGTCTACAGATAAAATTAAAAGCTAAAATTAATGAGTGGGGACTGCACCCTCAGGTGATTTTTTTCAATATTCTTTCCCTGCAGTAAGTAAGACTTCACTAATGGTCCTCACCCGAGAATAAAGGCTGTGAAACACACTGTTTTACAGGTCTATTATGTAGATAAGCTATCATTTGCTTTTGTTACCCACATCTAATTTTAATAGCCCCAGCTAGGTTGAAAGGCATCACAGCCACTGACAGAGGATAATGCATGTGAATAAGCACACACGTTTACTATCTCTGGCATGGCCATTGATTTGCTAGCTGATCATGGGCAGAGGGACCTTATCTTCCTCTGTATGGATTTTTTTCAGCTGTCTTGTGAATAATAAAATAGTTGGGAGCTATGAATGAAATATTACTCTATGCATTTTATTACCTACTACAGGCTGCAGGACAGTCAAATACTACAGGGCATTTAAATGCAAGAGAAGTTGTTGTTTTGCTGGCTCCTCTAAATGAAGAAGGGATCACGGCAGTAGCTGCATATGGGCTTGGGATTTTCTCCCAAGCCTGCTCCAACAGATGTCCAGAACCACTTCTTCAGCTCCCTGGTGTAGCCCCCTGTGTTCTGGATGCAGGATATTACATCCTCAGTTGTCTGCCAAGCATGGAGTGTTTCCTCTCATAGCTGATTCTTCAGGGGTTTCATAAGACTACTGGGTACCTGGTTTGGAGCACAATGAAATTATTTCCCATGACATACAACTCAGAGTAAAAGAGCATAACTTTCTTTGCGGTGAAATTCAGTGAAACATCTGAGTTAGAGTCACCTCAAACCTCAAGCCAGCATGATTCATTTCAGTGCTTGTGTTTATCTGCTGAAATCCAGGAGTAGTTTAATATATAGGTCCAAATTTCTGTAGCTGCAACCCCACTGTCTCTGCCCTCAAGCTGAGTTTTAAGTTTAGTTTACAGATAGCCAGTTCTGGGGACACATGAGTCAAGCATAGTCACAGCTTGAGACCTCCAGAAATTCAGTTCCAAACACCTTCTTCTATACAAACAACATCAAACAGTGACTGAACAAGGGGTATCTGTAGTATGAGGCACAGAGAACATTGCCAGTCTCAGAGGGAGAGGATGTCAGCTGGAGATGTGGATGTGATGAAGGGAAATATGTAAATGTACTAGAGATTTTAGGTCCATGTGGAAGAAGACTCTCATGGCTAGCTGTATCTCCAGGCTGCAGTGTCACTTGCAGCTGCTCTGGAAAGCATCAGTTCAGCAACCTAATTAGTTTTTCCCTGATGTATGATAAGGGAACAGCAGACAAATTTTGCCTTGCTTTTCTTTTTTCCAGGGCAGAAAGCTGTGCATCCTGCTGCCCCTTGCTTTTGAAAAGAAAAAAAAAAAAAGCCAAAAAAACCCAAACAATTGGGGGATGAGGCTGGTTCAATGCACTGAGCTGATGGGGGAAGCTTTCAGATAGCAGTAGGTACAAGTGGCTACTGTGTTGGACTGGTGTGCAGGCAAGGAACAAGTATTTATTACTGCAAGTGTTTATGGGGGCAGGAGGGAGTGCTCCTGCTTTAACCAAAGCTCCCATTCTCGAGGAATTTCCAATCCTGCGTGAGACTGGACCAGTTACTTCATTGACTTTGATCAAGAGATTATTTTAAAAAACTATAAGACAGATCAAGCAACATGCTGATCTTAATGCTGGCTTTCTGATGCTGTGAGGGGAGCCCCTGCTGCCTCTTCTCATTATTGAGGAGGACAGAACATCCTGTCTTGGTGGATGATGTCCAGACGCCCACAGCAGACAATTCCCAGCAGACTGGGCTGCCAGGGTGCTGGGACACAGGCGTTGAACAGAGCCTGCTGGGATGCAGATGGAGAAGAAGGCAGATGCAGGAGGTCTGGATGTCGCTTCAGTTGTAGGAGATATACCAAACACAGATATCTGGGAGTGGTGTGCTCCTGAATCCACTGTGAATAGCTCGTGATTAAACGTTCTCAGCAATCTCACAGCATCGTGGTTTTTCCTGTAATTTATGCAGAGCCTCTAAAGAACTCGAGGCTTAATCAGAGCTGTGCAGTGCCCCTTCTCTCTTGATTGACACTGGAGTCAAAGCAACAACTCTTCTGTCTCCAGCAAAAATGAGCTTTCATTTTTGAGTGAAAAAAAGAGAGAACTCTCATTCTCCTCTCTGAAGTCCATTCCAGGAGTATAGAAGGAATAATATATTCTGTTCATGATTCTGTTAGCTTTCTTTTAGAGCAGACTAAGTGTCACCTCTCAGGTCACTGGGGGCAGTCAGTAGCACCCAGAACACAGAGGGAACAGAGCCTTGTTCTGGATTTCTGGTGTATCTTCATAGAAACCAGCTTTGCATCCTTAAAATCCTTTTTTCTTTTATTTTCCAATCTTTGCTTTGCCAGAAAAATGGCAGTTAAACCATAACGATGTTCAGATTTTGGAGTTATTGTACAGTGAAATGAAATGTCAATCTGTATAGTTTCAAAACACTACATGTAAGATTAAAAACAATTACATGAACTCAGATAGATTTGAAAACTAACACAACACTATGAAAAGGAGTGAGAAATTCTGAGGTGTTTAGCATCAAAATCTAGTTGATAGCCAGAAAATGTAATACTTGCAAATATTAAGTTAGAAAGGTACTTTTTCCACTACTGTAGGATTTTTCTGATATCAAAGTTAAATGAGTGGCTAAGCTGAAGTATCCAGAGATATTTGAGATTCCCTTGAGTTCCTAAGACATCTGCTAGGAGCTGGCAGGCATGACACAAATGTATGGGAGACCTGTGCCCTTCTGCAGTGGCAGCTGTACAGCAGGTGGGATACCCCAGGAATTTAAAGTGGCATTGGATGCCTGCTGGGGAAGCTAGGTCCTTTTCTTTAAATCCTGCATTTTTCCATCAATTCATTTCCCATTAGCTGTGAGTCAGAGGTGTTAGAAAGGAGAGTAATTAGCTGAGAGTTATTGTTTGTCCTTCAGAAGTGGGAGATAACTCAAGCTCAGGTTCATTGTCTGTGGAAGTCTGACAGACACCTAATTTAATTCAGCCTTTGAAAAGTGACACCAAATGTTATCAACAAAGATGAAATGTTACATAGCTGGCTATGCTAAAGCGGTGAAATCTTGTTACTTGGGTGTATGCACTGGATGTGCATATTACACATAGGATGACCAAGGTAAACTACTTCAGCTTTTTGAGGAGAGAGGGCAAATAAATTCAATTTCTCACTGGACTGGACTGTTTGTGGGCTAGATCTCAAGGCTTATTTGCCACAGGGGATTTTGACAAGACTGAGAGGTTAGGCCGTACCAACAGAACTGCTTAAATGAACTTGATGTAAAAGTTATATAAATGGTTATTTAGCCAAGTAAAATGTAGTTGGGGTAACTCACAGTTAACAATATTTGCAAAGTAAACAAAGGGGACGTATGGAACAACATGCTTGAGGGGTTGATTCTTTGGTTTTACTTTCCTTGGACTTGTGTTCTTTAGCAGCTATTCATTGAAAAGAATAGCCATCGGTTTAATACTTTTTGCTTGTTAGTGTTCCTTTGACTGTATGAATATTAATTTTATGCTTCATTTTTTGCGGAGTTTCTTCTGTCCCACTTTACAAAGTCACAGTAATAGTTTTCAGGTAGGTGTCCAGATATGTAAAATTAATAGCTGCAATTTCCCCTGGTTCAATACCCTTATTATATTTCCTATTTAAAAGAAGCTTCAATTTGGTAGAACAGAACACTAATTTAAAAACTGGTTAATGTTCAAATATAGGAGAGGCTCTTCTAACTAATTTAAGCTTGCAATCTATTTAGTTCACTGATATTTTCTAGTAATGATACAAGCACAGAATCAGAATGGTTTGAGTTGGAAGGAACCTTAGAGGTCATATGGTTGTGATTTGTCTCTTCCTGACATGGGAAGGGATGCCACTCACTACATCAGGTTGCTCAAAGCCCCATCTATCCAGGTCTGGAACACTTCCAGAGATGGAGTATCCACAACTTCTCTGGACAACCTGTTCCAGTTCTCAACACTCTGACAGTAAGAAATTTCTTCCCATTTCCTAACCTAAACCTGCCCTCTTTCAGCACAAAGCCATTCCCCCTTGTCCTGTCACTATGTGCCCTTGTAAAATGCCCTCCTACCACTCTCTTATAGGCCCCCTTTAGGTTTTGGAAGGCTTCTATAATTTCTGTGTGCTGCCTTCTCCTCTCCAGGCTGAACAACCCCAGCTTTCTGAGTCTGTCTGCATAGAAGACAGCTCTTTGCTCCAGCTCTCTGGCCATATTTGTGGCCCTCCTTTGGACTTGATCCAACAGGTCCAAGCTCTTATGCTGGGGGCCGCAGAGCTGGATGCAGTATTCCAGGTGGGATCTCTTGAGAGAAGAGAGGAAGAATCACCTTTCTTGTCTGCCTGGTCACACTTCTGATACAGGACATGATTGGCTTTCTGGTCTACAAGAGCCCATTGCCGGATCTTGTAAAGCTTCTCCTCCACCAACAGCCCAATTCTTACTCCTTAGGGCTATTTTCACTCTCTGACCACCTTGGAATTTCCCTTAACCAGGTACAGGACTTTATATCTGGCCTTGTTGCGCTTCACAGGGCTCACATGGGGCCACCTCCCAAGCCTGTCCAGGTCCCTCTGGGTGGCAGGCCTTTCATCCAGTGTGCCAGCTGTGCCACACAGCTGGGTGTTGTCAGCAGGCTTGCTGAGGCTGCACTTGATCCCTCTGTCCGTGTCACCAACAAGGATGCTGAGCTGCCCTGGTGCCAAGCTCTGAGAAATGACACCCCTCACCCATCTCCACTTGGACATTGAGCTGTTGACCACAACTCTTTGAGCACAACCACCCAGCCAATTCCTTATCCACCACGGGGTCCAACCATCAAATCCAATAATATGTCTCATATTATTTATATAACTATTAGATTGTTGAATAGGATTCTGACCCAGAGGCTGTGAAAGTCAGTAAAGTCTCTGACATTGCTTCAGAATGCAGTAAAACATATTGTGATTTACCCAGCACCTAGCAGGGCTAACACATGTTACCTGATCTATTGGATATGACAGATTTTGGCAGTGATGATGTAGGAATGTATCTGTTCTCCTTTCACTTCTGAGCTGACTCCATCATGTATCAGAGTTTAAAATTGACCACATAAAATGAGCTTCAGCAACTGTTTTTCAAAGGTATAAAGACATTCCATAATAATCCTAAAGACCACTTGAATTAAGAAGATTAAAAGATAAATTCCTAGGTATTATCAGTTTTCTTGTGACAGACCTGCAATAATGAAATATAGTGACTCTAGCTAAGAAAAACTTCTCTAGGACTCTTCAATTCTTCCAGGTTTCTCAATCTTTTTTCAAACAGTGCTACAACAATCACCCAATTCTGAATCTGTAGATTTACTAAGTTTTTTATTTTGAAAGAGGGCCAGCTTCATTGCATTACTCTTTTGAGCTGTTTATCAAAATCCAAGCCAGAACAAACCTTCCACTATAGCAATTTCACTTATTCTTGCAAACTCACAATCTCCTGCTACAATTTTAAATGAAGCGTGAGGAGTGCTGGGGTATCATGTCACTTTCACTGAAACAGCTGCTAGCAGAACAGGTTGTAGCTCTTTGAATCATTTTATCTGCAGCACTAATAGCATTAGCTACAGCCAAACAGGTCACAAGTCAGCACCTTCTGTGATTTCTCTAGAGCCACTAGATGGTAATGATAGTCACGACAAGTGAGTTACCAAAGTGAGCTAGTATCTTCAAAGCCATCTCAATGCTATCAGGGATAAGGACAATTTTTTAAGCTTCATAAGTTACAATTCAATTTTTCCAAGTACAAAATGGACTAAGTCTTCCATTACTGAGAGTAGAACCTGACAGGATGTTTTACAAAACAGCAGATGACTTCCAGCCTATGCGATAGAAGAATTAAGTTTTAGGGATATTCAGATCTTATATAAAAAGTCTGAGACTCTCCTGGAGTTAGAGATAATAAAATTGCTACTAAAGACAATTTTGAAAATAGCCTCATTTAAAGCACTAACTGCATTCTCCATGACAGACACATGAAACACAAACTAGGCACAATAAGAAAAATAATGGCAGAGGTCATGAGTATTATTGGTCACCATATACATAACTCAAACATTTTCAAAATAGTTCCTTCTCTTATATAATTGATTTTGGACACATGTTTAATAGCCATCATTTTTCAATACATGCCAGTATTTAACATTTTTATTTCCCAAGGATTTTAAATATCTGTGCTGGCATGGTCCCTCAGAGAACATTTTATGAACAAATGGAAGAAAAATAATGCTAAAGAATGGTAACAAATTGTCTGCTGTCTCTGAAGACTAGCTCCTCTGAGTTCATTGTGCATGTTTTCTACAGTGCTCCTCTGGACCCTGACTTTTCATGTAATATTAAGTCAGTTGCCACTTCTTTTATGGGCAGAAATTCAAGCAAGGATACAAGATAGAACAGAAGAGGGGGGGTGGTTGTGGATGTTTGAACGAATACCAGCTAGCTAGTAATTTGTTTCCATATCTTTCATCAGCCTTTTTTTGAAGGGACTTTCAGTGACACCAAGCTAAGGCTCAGGTCTCTTTCTACCGAAACATTTACCTGCAGCATGGATTAAGCTCAGGTTGCTTTTGTTTCATTTAACTCCAAACATGAGTGGGCAAGGCCAGCTTCTCTATAAACCAGTTAGGACCTAAACTTTAAAACTTTAAGCTTTTAATGTTCTTTTTAACAGTTATTTTGTCTCATTGATATTGGAAGAGGAGGCAATGAATCCTATCTTTTAAATTGTTAATGTGCAGTAATGGAACAAAGTTTCCAGAGTTCATTCATAGCTAATGGCAGAGAAAGCACAAGGAGAGAAAAATTTGTCTATTAAGATGTAATACTGAGAGAATAAATTATCATTATAGATTATGATATTAAAAGAATATATTGTTATCAAACATCCTATCCAAGTTAAGTATCTCATAACTTTACTCCTGCTGAAACTGTATCCATTCTAATCACAGCAGAAGAGCAGTTATCTGCAATTTGTCAGAGTGAAACATTTTCACCAGGAAGCAAGTGTAGGAGGAATTTCAGGGTGAAGAAACTGCTGATGTATGCCACTGCTATATTTTACCACAGGCTATATCTTACATAAAGGATTGGGAATACCATTTCTGGGTTCAAATGCTTGCTTTCAACTCTCCATTGACCCAAAGACCACCATACTGTCCTGTCCTATATTTAGACTAAACAATTCAGCCAAGGAGTCAGCTACAGTGAATGCTGAGAGTTTTCCTGTTGTAGAATCTTGGAATGGTTTGAGTTGTATGGTACCTTAACCATCACCTGGTTTCAACCCCCCTGCCATGGGCAGGAATACCTTCCATGAGATCAGAATACCTTCCAGGTTGCTCAGAGCCCCATCCAGCCCAGCCTTAAACACTCCCAGGGATGGGACATTCACAACTTCTCTAAGCAGCCTGTTCCAGAGTCTCACCACTCTGACAGGAAAACATTCCTTCCTAATATCTGATCTTGACCTACCTTCTTTCAGTTTAAAGCCATCCCCTCTTGTCCTATTCCTACATGGCCTTGTAAAACTCCCTCTCCAGCTTTTTTGTAGGGTCCCTTCAAGTGCCTCCTTCATTGAGTTACTTTATTCAAACACTTTCAGCTCAAACAAAAAGATTCTGCCAGGACCATATATACAGTTTAAATCCCCATGATAATTATTTATTACCAAACATGAACAAAAGACAATTGAGATATCATGAGCTACTATGCTAAGCATTAGAATGTTCACCACCTCCAAGAGGAGTTCCAGGGGTTTTCTGCTGCTCAGGCAGGTGTCAGTCAGGACAATGGCCAGGTTCCACTTCTTCTGGAATCTAATCCTTGTCAATGCTGAGCTGCCATCTTCAACCACCTCTGTTTTGTCCTCTTCAGCATTTCATACCTCTCCAACCTACTGTTTTCCTCTCCTGAAATCTTGAGCCACTTAATATAGCCTCCATACCAACCTTACCTGTTTGAAATGTAACCTTTCTTATGGCTCTGCACAGAGTTTCACAGCTTCCTTCTGTCTGACTAATATCCTTAGATGTCCAAGCTGAGGTTACACAGCTGGGCTCCACTTGAGTGAGGGCCATAAATCCTTAGATCATTAGGGTGAGTATTGCGAAGGATCTTGCTCAGAGTAGGTTACACCCTACAGCACAGACACAATCAGACCTTTATCTTAATTTTTAGAAGGGTCAGAATTTCACCTGTGGAACAGAGAATTGCACCACCAGATCTTTGTTCTCTCTCCTGACCAAGGGACCTTAACAGCAATAATAATTATTGGTGATGAAAGACAAAACACTTAAACATGCTTGCCTCTGAAAGAGCAGAGTGTATATTTCTAATCCTGAATGGTGATACATTCTGAGAAATTTTGACTGCAAGTAATTTTTTTTTAATATTCAATTTTAATATCCAATATCTTCAGGATGCTTTGTTCAGTTGCACATTTAAATTACCTCTGTTCCTTTCATATATTCATATATTCTGCTGTAGCTAGTGAAAACTGTTTTCTGAAAAGATTAGTGAACAGTTATTGCAATCTCTATGCCTCAGTTCATGGAACAAAAGAGAGAACATGCAAATTTTGGATGAGGGATGGACCTAAAAGAAATTATGACATTAGACTTTTCTGTGGTATTTAGCAGTAATGCACTATTCATCAGTTCTCAGGCTAGATCTGTTTCTGCACTTTTAAAATATGGAGTAATTTACTGAATAGATTATGTATGAAGACATCTGGAAAACTGACATCTTTCTGATGATTTAGGGAAAATGCAGCCACTGTCTCCATAGGTTCTTCTCCAGAAAACTTAATCAGAAATGCAAGTCACTGCATTTCCTGGAAAAATACATGGTATGTTTCTATACATCTAAACACAGAGTGAAAGCAACATGCTGGTGATCTAGCACAGGTTAGGTCTACTGTGCAGCCAGAGCTAATTCATTTATCAAGCAGAAATTCATTTATCTGCAAGATTCTTCCCCCTGATACCTAATAGACTGTTCCTCTGTGTTCCCTTCCCTGCCCACCTACAGCTCTGAATTTGTGAGAGTTATCCAAGCACACAAGCCAAGCCACTACAAGATTTACAATTTTTATTACTATCTTTCAATTCTTGTGTTTATATGCAAGTACATTTTGTGACAGAATGTGAACCTGCAATATACTTGGCTGTAGAAGGGAGGAATAGGGGCTCTCATCATTTTTGTTAACCTTTTAAAACATTAAAATATCAGAATTTATATCAGAACTTTCTTGTAACATAAAGTATGAGAGAGAAACATTTTATGCTGTACAGCATGCAATTCAAACATTTCATCAGTAATGTCCTTCTCTTTCAGTGTTAGGTCATGAAACATATTTCAACATGAATTTCTTATTCGCAAGCTTTTGTTGATCTACTTTCTGCAACCCATGCAACAAGGGCCAAGGTAGGGGGAAAGTTTTTTCCTCTTTCTTTTCTAAACTGCAAAGAATGTTACTGGTTCTGTAAAAATCTGTTGGAGACACTACATTGTTCTGTGTTCCTTAAACTAGATTACTTTTTTTCACAAACCCATTCTCAAGGAAATACTCCCTTCCAGTGTTCAATAAAAACATGAAATTATTATTTTCTTCTTTCCTTGTGAATTTTTTTACCTAACCTACTTTCTGCCTGGAATCCTGCCTACCCTACTCTATCATCCTGAAAACACAACACAATGACACACATATCCCCTCAAACAAAGATCTGAGGATGAACCTTGCCGTCTGTATTTGTCAGGAATATTAAAGCTCCCAGAAAGTTCTCTCTAATTCTGTGTAACAGCAACAAAGCTACTTTCATTAGCCTCACCAAGAACTGGGTTATTGTCTTTTCCAGAACTAAAAAACAAAACACTTCCTAAGTGTTTTATCACAAATGATCACTTTCAACATCCCAAATAAATGAAGTAATAGCTGAGGTAAGAGCAAGTGAAGCCTTGAGAAGAAATGAAGGTAACTACCCCCATAAACTCCCTCACATATGTTTGAGAATACTTCAGATTTGATAATGTTTCTGTCTCCTGTCAAGTGCTGAAGTCTTTGTATTCTAAGGGGGAAAAAAAGAAGCATTTTACTTAATGGCTGTGATATGATGCTGAGCATCACTGAGCTAAGTAATCTAAGATGCATGAGTTAATAAGGACATGTCATTGTGTTTCTGTACCTTCTGGGGAGTCTTCACAATTATTTTCAATAGAAAAGAGGTATGTCCATGCCAGAAACAACTGTATAGTTTCTTTCTATCCAGAAAAAAAAGGACAGAGCTGTACAGGGAACTACAGAGCCCTCAATTTGTAAAGAGATCACCTGGAGTTTGTATCTAGTGGTGGATAAAAGAAAATTGTTCACAAATTAGAGAGTGACCAGAGAGTAGGGTTGAGGATTCTTTTCATTTGGAAACAATGGAGAAAGTGGAGCAGTGTCCCTAGTTGCTTGGGGCAGCATAACAAAGAAAATTGATGTAAACTCTCCTGAAAATGGATTCTAATATGAGCACATGACATAATGACTGACAGTGCCCATAAGCTGCAATTTGGGAGGAGATTGGATGTTAGGAGCATTTCATTGGAGGACTGGAACAGGCTGTCAATGTGGTTTTAAAAATCTGTTCCTAGATGTCCGGTTTATCTCGGCTGTTTGAGGGGCCTGGAAGGCCCGGGGGTGGCCTTGGGGCAGTCCGCGCGTTGAAGGACGAGAAGAGGCTTCAGTTCTTCTTTCTGGTTTTATGTTTATTAATTGTTTATCTAAAAGATGTTCTTTCAGCCTAACAAAGATCCACTCAGCAGTCAGCCATGGGCACACTGTGCCGTCCCACGGACCGCCACGTATCTTTATACCCCTAGTTACGTATACAATATTTATCATTTTTCCCCAATACCATCTATTCTTATAACTCGGTGTACTCTTAGTAATAACCAATCCAAAAATGCCACCGTGGCCAAAGAAGATGGAGGAGAGGAGGAAGAAGAAGGAGGGCAGGACACACCCCAATTCCTCCATCTTACTCCTCTAAACCCCCTGTACATAAATCCTAAACCCTGTTTCTCACCCTCTAATTAGCTAATCTTTCCACCCTTCACCCCGGTGAGGCCCTCTTATCTTCATAAAGGTGTCGTCTCCCGTGTAGGGTCAAAGTCCTGCCACCAGACACTTCTGGCAACATTCCAGGACTCCCGGGCCCCCCAAGGGTGGTCTCGGGGGCCCGGCATCCCGGGACTCAAATCTTGAGATCCCACACCTAGACATCATCAGACAAGGCTAGGAGAAACCACACCTGACCTTACCTAGACTGGGACCAGTCCTGATTGACATTGGAGGCTGGACTCAATGACTTGATGCCAGAAGTCCCTTTCAACAACATTTCTATGAGAACAAATATATATAAGAAAAGGAATATGTGCCTGATATGCTCCCAAGTTTTGTAAATAGTATTTGACATAATTCATGATGTCTTTCACAACAAGTCTTTGTAGAAATTCTGCTTCAGGCACAGGATGGTGTCCACTCCGGTCAAGGTGAGGAAGCACACCAAGATCAGAAGACTGGAATACTTTCAGCTTCTTCTCTAGGGATCCTGCTTTAAAAGACCATTCCATTTAAACAGATATTCATCCCAGATGGTATTATATATTATAACTAAACAGCTTGGCTTTTTTTTTGAAGAAAAGAAGAGAGCTTTGAAAGATTTCTGCTCTGTGAGCGTGAGGAGTGACCTCTAAGGAGCAGATCTCAGTATAACTAGGTCTTTCTCTTTCTGGTTGATGGTTTTTCTACAGTAAGAGAAATCTACAGTCATTAGCAAGACTGTCATCACTGCTTGCAAAGATCATTGCTCTGTTCACTGAACTCTGCTTTTTTAATTCACCAAGGTTACTTTCATTATAAGGAAGAAATTGGCAACTAATGAGTTATTTGTAACATTACTCTTTCCAAGTGCTAAGAGGTTGTGAGATGTGTTTTAAATCAGGTTCCCTGAGAGTAAATTATTTTCTGTCACACTGAAAGCCCCACCTTCAACACAGTCAAAACCTAAGCAGAAAGTGTCAAAGAACATGATTATGATTTATTTCCAGCATATCAAGGCTTGACAAGTACTAAAAACTTACTAAAATTAGATGACTGTGGTAAGAACCACCTAACAATACCACATGATCCATTTACAAGTAGAATCTTAAGAGCAGAGGAAAAAAGGAGAAAATTGCAAATGAAAATATTGGACAGATGGATGTATATGAAAATCTCATTTCAGACATTCTTAGTCATAACAAAACCATGAAATGCAGTGCTTGAGTAGAAAAGGGTTGTCAGAGAAAGTATTTTCCCATTTAGAGCAAAATTATTTTTGAGGAGAGAAGCAATTTATTCATAGCACTGACAGCCCTATAAAATAAAATAAGACTCTAAAATATATTTTCATAATGACGTAGATAACTTCAGAAGTTTACCCAAAAAGTAGAAGACCATGACAATTTCCGACAAATGAATTTTCCTCCTCTGCCCAGATAGTAATGTCATCTGGTTTTGTCATCTTCAGTTCACTCTTCCAGCTTGGTCACAGATTAAAAAACATGCTTTCTCTCACTTCTTATCCCTAGTGACACACTCTACCTCCTGACTGATTTTGTTGTTTTTGGCACCATCCACCTTCTTTTATTTAGCAATTATCACTCTATATGTAGCATACCAGAGCTTCTCCTCTTAAGAAGTCCTGGACCACCTCTTCTTTTCAAGCACCTTTGCTACCTTTTTCTACTTGCTGCCTCAGTAGCTGTGGTGTTTTCTCACTCCAGAGCTCATGACCTTTCCAGCTGCCTTCCCCTCTGCTGAACCTGATCCGGCACTCACTCTGGCACCTCCTGCAGCTCCTGGCCAAACTTCACAGCCGATTATCTTCCCCTACTCTCTTTCTCACTCTCAGTGCCTCTGACATCCCAGCTGCTCTGTCCACTCCTTATTGCCCCTTGCTGCTCTTTTAGTGTGTATGGTTCTTTTCCATCAACCAACAGGAATTTTTGTTGCAGCCACTGGGCTTTGCATGTTCTTTGAAGCAATGACTTTTATTAAACTCCTACTTTTCTTTTTTTTTTTTGGTCATAATTTTTATTTGTTTTTAATTGGGTAATCTAGATTTGAAAAGCTAGTCACAGTAAAAAAAGGAGTAATTCTGCAACAGAAACATTTTGCATCAGCCACCAATTTTATCTCTTGTAATTTACCTTCTGCCTCAGAAAAATGCTCAGCCCACTTTCATCCCACTTTCATTGTTTGCTCTTTAATATTGTCTGCATCATGAGTAGCATCTCTCAGGTTATTCATTTCTCTAGCTGCATCCTGGCCATAATCAGAAGCTATGTTCTTATCTGAACTTGATGCAGATAAGGACAGAAAGTCATTCTTCTTCTCAGGAACTCCTTTGTTTTCTGTTCTCCGGGATATAGATGGGTGCAGCAGCATGTACAGACATCCCCACCCATACAGCAGGAGACTAGTGACAAGGAAATGCTGCTGCAGGTGTAATTTGCAGAGTCACAAGCCCTTCTGTCAACAAGCTGATGTTTCTTGGAATGTACAGTTGCTGTAAATCAGGTATCTGTCTAGTGCCCCTCAGTGAGTGATTCAGGACTGTATGGTCCAGCTGGCAGCCAGCAGGCTGAATCCTGGATGCAGGCTAGTTCTGGCTGCAGCAACAATATAGAAGGGATGGCAGGTGTGCTGCACCAGGGATACCCTTGATGGCAGTAGCAAAGAGTCATTTTTGGGTCTGCAGCCATATGGACAGCTCTTTGTGAAAACCTTGTTGCTCCAGCTGAAGCAGAATGTTAAAGGAATAACCTTCTGCAGCTGTGAACCAGGATATAGAAAAACTTTATGTGGCTTTTGAAGCCAGGATCAGATGTAAACTGGCTCAGATCCTGATAAGGATTGAAGTAGTCTCCAGGATGGTCCAGGTAATTCAGCCCTTGTTCTTCATCTTGCCACTTCCATGGAGAATGAGATAGGGAGAGAAATTTTTTTTTGCCCTAGAGACAGAAGGGGTTATCTTGCCTGCAACATGGAATTTGCAGTTTCAGTTCAAGGCATGTGGTTCACTCTGTACCACATCCACTCATTGTCCCAGCTGGTGTCTTCAGGAAGTGACGCAAAGCGCTTGCCATGGCAGACAGGAGGAGGCTCCCCAGGCTGCCATTGAAATAAAAGTTCAATGAAGAGTAATGAAGACTAATATTATTCCATTTTGTTCTGAATTTTTGTGGGTTTTTTATGGTGTGCTTGCTGTTTAGTGGTTTTATGAGCAGTCCTCAAAGATTTGTAATACTCTTTTTTTCAGTGTGGGTGGATCTATTTCCACATTGTTTTGAATGTTGCTTTTTAGTCACATGCTGTTCAGCTGTGCATGGAGTTTAAGCTCTGTGCAAATCCTTCAGATATACCAGAACAACTTGTTTGTTTAAAGTGAAATCCCTGAGAATGCTGCAAGGCGGAAATCTCTCTGGAATGAGGTATTTGTTTTGGATTTCTTGTAGTGCTGGGGAAAACACCCCCAGCTCTTGTTAGCAAACAGAAAATATAGAATGAACAGCCTGAGACTTTTATCTTTCAAACTCTAGCATCTCATTGTAATGACACCTTGGACTCCAGACAAAGGGTAGAGTTGAGAAACAAAGGTGAATGGAAGACAGAAGAGGAAAATCAATACTTGTTGACACTCCTTGTCATTCAACGTCAACTTTGTATTTCTACCAAGCAGATAGTATCCTAGGGGTACACAGAAGCTTCCAGCACCTTTTACCTGGGCTGGTTCCAAACTAGCCTTGGTCTTGTGGGCCAGTTTGAGGGCAAATTCAGGTAATGTGACTGGGAAATAGCAGTTTCCGAACCAGGAGATGCTAGGCACAGAGACCACATATATGAAATGTTCAGTCATTGGTACTGGGCTTCTTGAAATAAAAAAGAAAAGGTGCTGAGATAAAATTTAATGCAGAAGAAGTTTTTTTGTGGCCTTTAGTACAGTCAGGATTTAATTTCATCTGAAATGGTCATCTGTGCATTAGAGGAATGGTACTAAAAAAACCTACACACAGACACTGAGCTTGCTGCTTGTTGTTAGGATGCTGGTATAGACCTTAAAGAATAGAAGGGATACAAATCCATCCACAACAAAAATACCTCCTTTAGTTGCTCTTCTCCATCAATTCATCCCTTGTAATGTAACAGTCACTGACATGCCTATGAAGGAAATCCTAAGTGGGTAGTGCTGACTACAAAGGATTAGAGCAGGCTGGAACAAGGAGAGGGAGGAGTGACGCAAGGTACATCATACCAGAGCAACCGTGATGATGATTGCCAGGTTGTCTGTCAATAACCAGCTGCACCTTTCTCTTGGTGGGCATCCTGAATTATCCAGGACCTGGCACACATCTCCCAGGTTTGTCATAGTGAGCTTGTGACTATTTGGCTTTTCCTTTACAGTGCCTCCAAAGGTAAGAATACGTGTTTAAAACAAATAAAAATTCAGCTTTATAACACTTTCTATAGGAATATTCCAAATAACTTTCTCTTGCCTGACAATTTCTTGTCTGTCAGGCTGCTTTTTAGCTCTTTTAATGCCAGAGATTAAAAACTCTGCATAGTATGTTTAATCAATATAATATCCTTGAATCTTACTGGTTTTTTTCTGTGTGAACATCCATGTGCCTTTCATGTGTTTTTTGAAGAATACATTATTTTATTTTTCCAAGTAGTCAAAAGTACTGTAGCCTTAAGTATTCTCATTCCAAAGTCACAGAAGTAGAGGAACTGATCTATAAAGAAATGCCTGCCTTTTTCCCTCTTGGCTCTTGCTATTTGCTGTTACTGGCAGGTTTTCCAAATCAATTTTGAAAAGAAGATAAGACAGGATCTATTAAAAGATAATATTAAATATCCCTCACTTCAGTTTCCATAGTCTTTCAGGGAGAAGACAAAAAGGATAGCTAGAGTCCTCTGCAGCCAGTCATGTTTTCCTTTTCCTGGGATTTCTGACGAAGAGCCAATTTTGCACCTCTCTTAATAGACCTGAAATTTTACAGTGGCGTTGACTGCAAAGAGAGAAAGTGAGAAAGCAAATTGTTGTACTTCAGCAGTTGTCTCATTTCTGGATCTTCTCCTTGAGGAACTTAGGCCGTGTTGGTAAGAGGTTACGAGGTCTTAATATTGGTACCTCAAAAATAACATGAGCTATAAAAGGTTAAATTAGACAGGATCAAATTATCTAGGATCATATCAAAAGACCAATAGACCAATAGAGTAGATTAAATTTTGTAAACAAGGAGACATTACTTTGGGAGTACTGGAATGGGCTAGACACCTCTGAGAGCTACATCTGAGTGATTTGAGGGATATCCAACAGTTCTTAAAAAGTTAACAAAAGGAAATATATCCCTCTGAGTTGCTAATGTGGGTAAACCATGACAAAGACTAACGAAATTCTGGAATATGCAAGAGAATATGTTTTCAGTAAGGAGAGGCTATTAATGAAATTGCAGAAAACTCTAATGAAACCTCATTGAAAATACAGGTATAAGTAATTTAAAAACATAATTTGGTCTGGAAAAACTTCAAAGAAAAATAAGTATGGAGAGGTGGGAAATTCTAAGTCTTGTTTATTAGATGATAGAATTGCCTTTTGGTCACCACAGTAGGGGAAATAAATATAAAACTGCAGAATAATGCATCAGGATCTTTTAAGAAAAAAAATATATATACACAACAGCAATACAGAGATTGTATTTGGTCACCTGGGAGACACCTGGAGCCTAAGATTCTCAATAAACTTGATTAAACAAAAAAAACTCAACCAACCAACCAAAACAACAGACTTATTTTTCCATAGTCTCATAGTTTTAAATCACCATATGCTGAAATACAATGAAAAGCTGCTGGAGGAGGGAATCAGTACTTGACCCAGGTTAAACAGAAGTTAATCAACACCTTGCATAGTTAGACACATTATCATGATCTAGCATGGGTCATAGCTAGGTTATTTTCTTATACTTAGTCTGAATTTCTTAGGTTTATCTGGCAGACATTTTCATCAGTCATACTCATAAACAAAATAATGTCATTTTTAAAATCATTGTACTATATCTGAACTTCTCCCTGCACTTAGTTTCCTTGGTTCAGTGATTTTAATGAATTTTTCTAATGAAGAAAAATTATAGAACAAAGCTGGCAGAAATAAGGTCAATAAATACATTACACCAGCCATGAGTGCCTGCATTTTTGTACCAAACTTGTTAGGAACAAGGGTTAACACACACAGCATGAGTTCACTGAAATCTAAATTAATCTTTGGAAGCTGACACTTCCATGGCTACTAATGTTGGCAATAATGTACTTTACATTAGTTTGCTACTGCTAGAGATCTTCATTCACATAAAGAGAAACAAAATGACCCTTCCTTCCTTCCGCCACTTCCGCCACTTCCGCCACTTCCGCCACTTCCGCCACTTCCTTCCACCACTTCCTTCCGCCACTTCCTTCCGCCACTTCCTTCCGCCACTTCCTTCCTTCTGCCACTTCCTTCCTTCCTTCCGCCACTTCCTTCCTTCCTTCCTTCCGCCACTTCCTTCCTTCCTTCCTTCCTTCCTTCCACCACTTCCTTCCGCCACTTCCTTCCGCCACTTCCTTCCGCCACTTCCTTCCTTCCTTCCTTCCTTCCTTCCTTCCTTCCTTCCTTCCTTCCTTCCTTCCTTCCTTCCTTCCTTCCTTCCTTCCTTCCTTCCTTCCTTCCTTCCTTCCGCCACTTCCTTCCTTCCGCCACTTCCTTCCTTCCTTCCGCCACTTCCTTCCGCCACTTCCGCCACTTCCTTCCTTCCGCCACTTCCTTCCGCCACTTCCTTCCGCCACTTCCTTCCTTCCTTCCGCCACTTCCTTCCGCCACTTCCTTCCTTCCTTCCTTCCTTCCTTCCTTCCTTCCTTCCTTCCTTCCTTCCTTCCTTCCTTCCTTCCTTCCTTCCTTCCTTCCTTCCTTCCTTCCTTCCTTCCGCCACTTCCTTCCTTCCGCCACTTCCTTCCTTCCTTCCGCCACTTCCTTCCGCCACTTCCGCCACTTCCTTCCTTCCGCCACTTCCTTCCGCCACTTCCTTCCGCCACTTCCTTCCTTCCTTCCGCCACTTCCTTCCGCCACTTCCGCCACTTCCTTCCGCCACTTCCTTCCGCCACTTCCTTCCTTCCTTCCTTCCTTCCTTCCTTCCTTCCTTCCTTCCTTCCTTCCTTCCTTCCTTCCTTCCTTCCTTCCTTCCTTCCTTCCTTCCTTCCGCCACTTCCTTCCGCCACTTCCTTCCGCCACTTCCTTCCGCCACTTCCTTCCGCCACTTCCTTCCTTCCGCCACTTCCTTCCTTCCGCCACTTCCTTCCGCCACTTCCTTCCGCCACTTCCTTCCTTCCGCCACTTCCTTCCTTCCGCCACTTCCTTCCTTCCCTCTTTTCCTATAAGCCCACTTGCTTGATAGTGTAAAACTGTGGACCAGTAGAAAAAATGTTGGCTGGGAAATAGGAGCCATATGGAGCATTGCACAGAAAATTGGACAATCAATTTTTAATCCACTCGTAACACAGAAGCCAGAATGAACTGTATGTATACACAGAGGGCTGGGAGACCATGCAGCCAATATTTAGAGTCTCTGGGGTGACAGTGAAATGGTTGAATTCTCAGCATCTGAATACTGGATCTCAACAAAGCACTCAAGCTTTAATCCTTTTCTTAAAATAATTTAGGCACCTAAATAAAAGCCAGGACTACAGTTAGGGTGTTGTATTGAATCTGGGACATGGTGTCCTTTCCTTTATCCTCAGCATTGCTGAGGGTGACAAGGTACAAGGCTCTCACTGAGATCTTTTCCAGTTCCATCAAATGCTGGAAGAAACATTGAAAGCTACTGTAGAAACATTTCCCATTAGTCTCTGTTTGAGGACAAAACTGGGGAAGAACAGACAGGGAAGGATGAAAGACAAAAATAACACCACAGGGCTGGTGCTTTTGCAAGCTGAATATGAGGGATGTATGAAAGGATGCTTGCAATGCCTGTAATCAGACTAAATACAAAATGTCACAGGAAAAGCCATCTGCTATTCTACAGATAAAAAGAGTTTCTTCTTTTATTCAGGTGTGTGTAATGGCAGTAATAATAATAATAATAATAATTTGACACACATTATGGCAAGGACCTCTTCCATACTGTGTCCCCATTATTTTCACACCATATCTGCTGCCAAAGAAAGAATTTAGAATCCTTATCCTATAGTTCCATCTCCTGCTGACACCAGACAGAAGACAGGAAATCTGTGCTTCCCTTGCTTCCCCCTTCCTGGCTGGGGTTCCTTCACCTTGCTGTGAGCACCCCCTTGTCAATCCTTGTGATGGAGACAGAGAGGAACTGCACTTCTGGGATCCAGAGCCAAGATTCATTTCTTGTTTCTTTGGAAGGCCCTGGGTAATCACAACTCCTCCATGAAACCTGCAATATTTTTTTTTTCTTTTAAATTTGCAGGGACCCAGCCCCAAGTTTGTAACTTTTTCTTTCAGGATCTCACAGTTTGCAGAGATTATAACCTCTGTTCTGGTAATCATATGGATATTTGTCATACTGATGTGGCAGACAAGTGTGTGTTCTTTATGCCCCAATCAGGTAAAGTTTTATCTTAGATTTATGAAAAAGTCACAGAGTAAAAATACATCCTAAATCTATTCCTCAGCTTTATCTTGGCTCACCATATGGCAGCATACTTTTAGACTGGTTAATCAGAATTCCTCAGGCATTCTAACCTGTCTAATACCAAAATCATTAATCTTGTGTCTGTAAGATATTCTGCAGATCTGTTATCACCAGCCACACATTAGCTATATGACTGCCTGAACTTAGTAAGCCACAACAGTGCATGAATTTTGTTTCCAAGATTTTTTTCCAGACATATATTCATCTCATCTGATCTATGTTTCTTGCTGAGATTTCCCAATGCTAGGTATTTTGTTGAAAATAACTGTAATATATCTACTTTTTTGGTAGGAAAATTACAATTATTAATATTAAAATGTGAAACTATGCTAAAGACTGAGATCAGCTATACACTTTGAAAAGCAAACTGAGGTTTTATCATTCTGCCAAGAAAACACATGTATTTACAACCTACTTAATTGGAAATAAATTACGAGACTCTTAAATTATGGATTAATTTGCATATATCTTCCCTGTGACAAATGGGTATATGCATAGCTACACACATTTTCATATTTCTATACAAAGCGTGCATGCACATGAGGGTGCTGGTGTGTAAGGGTGGTAGACTCTGCACACATTATCTAACATTTTAAGCTGAACACAAGCAACCTTCTACCTTAAAATGTCTTAAAATTTGCATTCTGTAAGCATTGCATCCATCTATCAGCCAGTCCGCAAATACTTCACTTTCCCACAGAGCCTTGAACAGCCTCCGAGTGTCAGGTTTGGAAGTGGCATTTGTGTCTCTCTGCTGAGCTGTGAAGGGTGCACTTCTCCTGGCACAGGGCAGCCTGGGCACGGAGAGCTGCTCCTGTGACAGGAGGGGTAACAGCTCACACGGGCTCACTGCTGCTCATGTTAAGGGCCTCTTTCCCCCTATTGATTCAGGCTGACTCCCAAGCCAAGGAGCTGAAAGGAGTCATTTTGTAACACTGCCTTAGCTAAAATCCAGCCCGACACAGGATAAAAAATCAAAAGTTTCTGAGATCAGCCTAATAAGCTGTGCAATTTATCTTCCTGAAGGCACAAAGCCTATTACAAAGCTGATGGGCAGGCCCAGGTCATCATGTCATCATCCCTCGCACACCAGGCAGAGGTGAGGCTGAGGAATTGTGTTTCCTGTGCAGAGGCTGGCAGGACACTTGATTGAATACCATTCCCAAGTAAAAGAGTAAGGTGGCCTTTACACGTCCCCTGACCCAAGACACGCTGTAAGTGCACATCTCCAGACACTTTGTAAAATATTTTGCCCCTTTATCACAAATGGCTTATAAATACACTTCTAGAGAATTTCAGTCATCCTGAATTCTCTAGAAGTCAATAGAGTCAGTTCCTCTGGCAGTCTTCAGTTTTAAATGGTATTATGCAAAAAAGGAAGGTTGGAAAACAAATACAATTTTGTATAATTGAGCACACAAAACCACATTTACACATTCAAGTATATTCCTTTATATATTCAAACATTCTCAATGCATTTCCTTTAGGACTGTCATTTGTTCTGCAGCCAGCTTGCTAAATTAAACCCAGGTTACAAAGAGAAAGGCAATTATCTCTATCAAAGGGAATTAAATTTAAAAAGGACTGAATCAGACGCTAGGATTAATATGGAAATGCAAAAACTGTTTATAATCTTTGTTCAAAAAAGGACAAAATAAAAAGAGCAGTGTTGCTATCAATCCTTCAAAATATATCTGTAAAAATTGAAAAGTGAATCTTTTGGATTGATGTGTTCTAAAACAGTTTGTATCACATAGCTGCCATCTACCAGTTGCCAAGCACTTTTGCAATTTAACCATCATATATTGATCCTGATGAAATAGTTATCTGGAAAAAGGATGTCCTTTCACAAAAATTCTGCAATAAACTTCAGTGAAATGATTGAATAGTGCTTCGCTGACATGAATATTGCAAAAACCAATTCAAGCATTCATTTTTTTAAATGCCAAGCAATTACAATAGCTCCATTCAAAAGGAACTATAGAAAAGTTTTGCTAAATGCAATTTCTTGCATTTTACATTACATTAAAAAATTAGGAGGTAAATCATCATGGTGAATCAACCATGCATATAAAATGCAATACATATGTCAGTGTATTATTAATTACATGCCAATATAATATAACAAATGTATGGTTAATTGCATTGCTTACTGCAACACTTACATTCCTAAAATAAATTTAAGATTCTAATTATTTTAATAATTAAATCATTTTCAGAAACCCTGACACAAGAGACAAATTTTTATTTTGATTATATTGCAATCAACCTAATGGTACTTCTTTTATACATCATTAAGCAATAATTTATGGTACAGTGCAAACTAACCAGATTAATCCTAAGAATATCAAAACCATTTACCTATTTTGAACATATTGCATATTCCTTTGGCCTGAAGGCAGTGAAGTGAATTTCTAGCTGATGTCTTAAACATAATTTTTCATCTGATTTTGGTTTTTACCTCCCTATTTATTCCCTGTACACATCCTGTTCAATGCAGAAGGGCAGAATGGTTGGAATTGGAAGGGACCTCCAGAGATCATCTGGTCCCACTTCCCTTTTTTTTCTGAGCCCTTTTAGCAGCCACCATACAGTTTTAATCATATCTGTAGCACACTTCTAGCATCTATCAATAATTTAGCTATTTCTTATAAACTATTTAGAGGTCAAGTCCTAGTACAAAGTGTAGCCAAAAGTACAGCCTTTTCCTGCCTGAAAACACAGAACATGGGCCCAGAGGTAGGTACCGGGCAGCTGGGTCTTGGGCTCATGCCAAGGACAGGTGAAAGACCTTTCAAATATCCCAACATGCAGAAACACTTGGCATCTGGATTTCCAAAGGATGAGAGCCTGGCAATGGAGCACAATCACGGTATGATCTAAACAGCCTGCAGTGCAACATTAATATTTTACTGGGGAATTTAACTGAATATTATGCTTAATTGACTTTATGGAAACACACTAGAGTGGTGCTTCATGTGCACAGCTAAAATAAAGGTACTTCCTAGATTCCTAGACTGCCTAGTTTGTGCATCTGATGCATTAGTTTGGCTAAAATGTTGGCTGATTTTTCCAGAATGAGCTGTAGAAATACCAGAAATGTATTATCTCATTTAATTTCATTTTTCATCACTAAAGAGTCCATCTGTTTCACAAGCTAATTTTAAATCTCCTGCACCTGGTAAGGGAGCAAAGCTATTTGATGGTCGATGTCTCTGGGTTACACATTTCGTGCTTTCTGTGTCCCATGGCATCCCCCAGGGACAGTGCAATGGAACACTGCTTCCCTAAAGGAAGCTCTGCAGCTGGATATTAAAACCTTATTCTGATGGAATAATAGTTCCTATTTGTTCAAAATATAATTTTTTGTTTGTTATGATTATTATGGAAGTGTACTTCAGTGCTTTACTCACCATTTTAATAGGCAAGAATTTAACTTTTTAGCAAGAAAGGAAGTCTGGAATTTGCTCAAAATTGAGCATACATTGGTACATACAATAAAATTAAGCTCCACCATCCTCCATTTCTATTCCTGTTTAATCATTCTTTCACAGAGGGAATGCTGGAGTAGGATTAACTTCCAATAATTATCAGCCAGTGAGAAAATTCACAGATAGGCTGTGGCTCAGAGCATAGACTCAGCATGTAAATGCATCCCACGTGAATATTACTGGGTGAAGTGATGGAGAAAGCTAAGGGTTGGAACAAACCTAATACATTTCTTCAATATACAAAAAAAATGTAAAACCTCCCTTCCTTTCAAAACCATAACTGCTTTTAGCACAGGAACTCTTCACAAAGAGCTGAAGGATTTGAGAAACATGGAATAACTCTGACATTTTTTTCTTAGCTGCATGTCAGTGTTGAGGTTGTGATTTTTTATATTTAGTTAAGCAAGAGTCTTGCACAGAACACAGTAACAGAAGAGGCAATTTTAGTCATAGCGTTGAAAGAAACAGCTGCTATTTGAAATTATGTCTTTTTGCTTTTCTTCATGTTTTAAATGTTAAGTAAAATAATCTGTCCATTGCAGCCACAGCAAAGGGATTATTTAGACATTTATTAATGCCAGCAATCAGTTGTTAATTCCCATTGCACCTTCAGTTCCTCTTGCTTTAATTTCACTCACTACTGCTTGGGGGGAAGTACTGGTTTCCTAATAAACTATCTGTGAATCTTTTCTACATCTACTAACAAAATACTACTGAAGCTGCTCTGCTTTGCAGAAAATATTTAAATATTCTCAAAATAAGAATTTAGACCCAAGCCTTAACATGTTAATCATTGGACCAATGTCATTCTAATGCTCTCCTGACAAACAAAGATTCATAAACTTAAAAGAATTGGTACATCTTTGGCAAAAAAAAGTGAAGCCCACCTTTGAGCACCCATAGTTCAATGGTTAGGCACTGACCTGAGAGCCAAGAAACTGCACCAGATGTAATCCTTGCTCCAGATGCAGACGGTTCTGGGCCTAGTAATCAGGCACATAATTGGTGCAGCTCTACAAACCTATGGCACAGCTCTCCAAGGTCAAAATGTTAGATGACACTGATTTAGCAAACAGGGTGTTTAATTTTTTACTTAAAACCATAGCATTAGTGACACCTCTTAGAAATGTGAGCTTTTTTGTGTCTTTTTATGCATGATATATTTTTCAATGTATTTTCAGTTTAATACAGAGGTCACTTGCATTTGATTTCTGGGTCTGTTACTGGTCTCCTTTTTGACCTTGAGTTAGTACTTCCATTTTTCCAGCCAGCAGAAAAGATATGATACTATTTTTCACATTCATCCATTTCTGAAAGCTAAGGTACACCTGGACCCTGAAGATGTTGTTCATCTTTGTAAATTTACAAACCCTTAGGGTTTTCATGAACACTGTAGTTTCCGAAAGATATTTTGAGTAAATGAAGTACAACATCAGCTTCAATAAACACAGAATTGATACCAAAAAAATCTTCAGAGAGAAAGTTTTATATATCCATTCTCTAATCGGCATGATTTTAATCACAAAAAAATAGAATAGACCAAGCACCATGCCATACAAATTTGTCTTGAACAAAATAGAAAAAAAACACTTCGGGGGAAATGTTCATTTATATTGTTTCCATTGTACCTGCTTCCTCAGGTACCTCCTACATAATCCAACTTGCTATTTTTGCAATTAAGTCAAGTTCTTTAACACAGTAGCTTTCTTTCTTCTCTCCTCCTGTCAGTCAAATCATATTAAAAAATCTTCCACCCTAAGCCAGATAGCTTGCTGTAAAGTGCTCACTTTTCTCTTGAAAAATAGATGTGATGTGAAACCCACTGCTTGGTACACTGTCATCCAGTCACCTGTGTGGCATAATCCCCACCCTGCTATGCGAGAAAGGCATCATGTATTCAGCTGTCTGTCACTTCTTTATGGTCGTTAAACCTTTGATGGAGTCACTGAGCCAAAATAGAATGTGAAAAATAGATGATCCTTTCAAAGCTTTATGAAAGGGTACCAATACATGAATTTAATGAAAAGTATAGTGTTTAAGTATGAAAGGAAGAATAGGTATCACAGAAGGGGCATGCTGGTTTTGCTTTCCATAAGAATAACAGCCTGCATTTTTGGTTATATGTTAATAAGTTCTCTGCAGCTTAACAGCATATTTCTTGTAAACTTTATGTGAATAAGTGAACTTGAAACAACTAAACATTGTCTTTCTACTAATTAATTTAAGCATTATAGTGTAAGACAGACAACTTTGCCCTTCTTAACAGGAGGAGGAAGAGAGCAAAATTCTATCTTGGCTTTCTTTGTTAAACTATGCACATTGTCTATCGATGCTATAGACACTATTGAGACATGTTCTACTACATCTATTGATTACATACATAACTTTATACATCTGTACAATTGAGGCCCTTAGATCTATGTCTAAAGTTATTGCATACATTCAAAAATAGAAAAATACAAACCCAGTGTCATAACAAAGAATGTCTTTCACTATATAAGAAGCACAGCATGATCTTTTCATGAAAGCTGTTATTAATGGGACTTAGAGAACTTTGATTTCCCAAGTGCTGAAGAAAAATCCCCAGAACATGTAATTTCTTAAACACTCAGTCAACTTTTGCATTCATTAAGAAAACAGATATTGTTTGCTCCTGAGTTTGAGTTTCCAGATGCATGTTTTACATTCATTCAGCCATCTTTCCCTGCAGCCTCGAGGACTAGAACATTTCTTTCCTTATAATGAAATTTGAAACTCATTTCTATGCCTGCAGAGTTTGTCACAAATGTAGATGGATTGTGAGGTTGCTAACAAAATCTTGAGAACTGGCCATAGTGGCACAGCCCAGTGTACTCAGAGTAGACCAATGGGCCAGCTCTGGGCCTCCTACACCTCCACAGGCAGACCCAGCAAAACCTTCTCTCCAGCTGATTATCTCACTTGGGTTTTATTTTGGTATCACCTCTCCAGTCAACTCATTAATCGATGCCTATGGTACAAGCTCTCATTAATCGGTGCTTGCTAACTAGAGAGTGAGTTTGCAGTAGGAAGTGGGACATTGAGACATGCAGCAGCAAGAACTGTAAAAATGCTTGGCATGCATGTGTCAATCTATGGATTCTTGAAATAAGAAGTGAGTAGGTCATGTTCTCCTGGTACTCGCCAAAGGTCAGTATTTTCAGAAGCTGCAACTGTAAGACACTAGAAATTGAGACATTGCACTTCAACTATCTGCAATTATCTTCAGGATTCAGAGAAGATGATATCCTGAAATGAAGCATCCTTTATCCTTCCTCCATAAAAAGCTATCCCAAGGAGATATCCTATCCATGTTTTTAACTTAAATATCTTTTTACCACAAAAAAGATTACACATTAATGAGTGTCCACCAAAGTACAAATGCCACTTGTGAGACAAGTATAAAGATTTTAAAGATAACAGCTACTTTCAACTTGATAGTGGAGTTGAAGCTGACATGGAGAACCCATGAACATGAGCATGGTTAAACCTAGGAATGACCTTTGACTAAGTGTCTTGAAAATTGAGACCAAATTTCTGCAATTTAAAGCAATAAATAGGGATGATTGGAGATCTGCTTCAAAAACACACTTGTGATCTAACCCTAAAGAGCTGGAGAAACTCTGTTTCTCTCCTTTTCATAAGGTGCTCAGCAGTTTTTATCCATAATGATTAGAGGTGTGCACAGTCTTAGAGAAGGAAATCAAGAGGATGCATTTATTGCTTGCCCTACTGTCTACATTCAAGCAAGTAATAAACAACAAAAGAAAAAAGTTTTGAAGGTGGATGACAGATTCTCTAATATATATTTTCATGCAGTCAGCATCATTACAGCATATGTTTCATTTCCTCATTTTTTGACATAAATGTTTTATTAGGAGATGTGAGAAATTTTCATCCAAAAAGGTGTGAAGACATGCATGAGCAAATTCATAATACAACTGGAGTGTCCTTTCACACTACTATATTATGTTTGTTTGGTCATGCATGTAATGACTTTGTTGGAAACTGTGTACAATTTGGTGGTTAGACAGACACATCTAAAGAAGGAAGAAAAAAGGGAAATAAAGGTATTGAGCTAGAAGAGAAAGGCCCCAGAGTTATATTTTGGAGATGAGAGGAAGCAGACCGTGTAACACAGGAAAATGAGAATGTGGAGGGTGGGGCTGTTTGGGGATTTCATTCATGACATCTACACTAGGTAGACAGCAGTCCCTGTTCAACAAGTCGATTTGCTTGCCATTAGAAGTATAAACAAGTAGATCTGCTGCCATTAAAAGTATATAACAGAAACATTTTGTGTTACCTTTTTTCCATTTCTCCAAACACAGTACAGTAAATATCATGTGGAAACATAGGCAGCTAACACTTTCTCAAAAATTTCTCTCTTTAGTGGCAATTAGTTAATTTCTTTAATTGTAGGAATCATCCTTGATTTACCTAAAGCTAAATGAAATATTCAGCCATTAAGAGCACTTTCTTCCTCCAGTAATGGCTTTCTTCTCATGGAGAACTCTGTCACTGAATTCCTCCCACATTAGTCAGGGATTGTATACTCTGTATACACTACAGCAAACAAAATATCTGATTATGTTACCTGTAAAATAGTTTTTAATCTACAGGGAAAAAAAACCCCGAAAGTACTCTCTTCATAAGGCAGTGGAGTATGAGGAACACATAGGAAATCAAAGGAATGGGTCTCAGATATCCTGCCTCTTTTTATGAGTTTGGTATGAAAGCAAGAATTACAAGGTCTGATATGCTCTTTGTGAAAGCCATCACTATTGCACAATTCATAGAAATACAATTACTGCTTTAAGCTGCCACTAGTTTTAACTCTGCACTTCTACCATCGCATACAATTAGAGATGGTTGCAGACTCACAAATATAGAAGGTCCACCCACTGCCTCAAAGCCAGGATCTACTGTCCTTCGGCCATTCATGGCACATTTGTCTGCTGAGTACTTCTCATGGTGAGGATTCCTTCACCTTCCCAAGCTACATTTTTGCTTGCACAAAGGCTTAATGTGTAAGCTAAATCATCTCCATTGCAATTAAAGACCAACATGTCTTCTCCTACCCTTAGCAGAGACAGAACTAAAACTTGTTTGTAAAACCTAGTTATTTGCTTAATTACTGCAACCCTTTATATACTTAAAGATGGTTTTCACATCCTTTCCTCTCTTTTCCCTTCCATTCAGTCATTCCTGACAAAAATACGCCCTCTAAGATACCGACCCTCATCCCTCAGAGACCTTCCTTCAGCTTTGTACAACTCGTGTTTCTTACATTTGGACATTTAGCAATGAGCACCCTTTTTCACCAAAAGCCCAGTATGGGCTGAATAGAGTAGGATTCTTCCACATCTCCATAAATTATACCCTCAGCTATCCATTACCTTGTGGTGCTTGCCTTGCTCACTGCAACATGACATTGGTGACCCATAGTCGATGTGAGAGTCAGAGTAAGTTTCAGATCTTTTCTCTAGAAAAAAGCCATTTCATTAAAGCAGTGAATGAAACTGCCCCTTCACAGCAAAATCTGAAGTAATGACAAACTTAAAAATGACCTCTTCTTAGACCTAAAATTTTGCACATGGAATTTTGCATGCAAAACCAGAAGAGTAGAAACCCCTGCATGTTTTTATTGACTTTTGAATGGGAGTGTTTCTGAAAAACACTTATGCTTGAAGTTTTGCTTTTGCAGGACTAGAATCTATGTTAGGGCAAAAAGCCTTAACATTTGAAAGCCCAAATTTCAACACTGAAAATCTTGCCTAGCAAGTACCAGTCACAAACTTTGGCATTTCAAAACTGATCCACAAGTAATTAAGCTGACACATGAGGAATGTATGAAGGCAGAGAGAAAAAGGCAGGGAGTTAGAAATTATTAAATGGGTTTCAGTTTGAATGAAGTTTTTACTAAAAGGAAACAAAAAATAAATACGCTGAAGGCTCAGAAAAGGATCGTGTGCAACTCTTCAGCTCATCTCTCTTGTGTCAGCAGTTTTCTCTTTTGGAGAGGTCTGCTCATCCTGCTGCCAGAAGGTGCCTTGTAGATACTGCCAAGATGTGCAAATCACATCAAGCCACTTGAGTCAAAGAATTCTGACAGCCCCACTGCTTCAGCGAGGGAGCTGAGCAGGGTGAAGAATGACGGGCTCTGCTCTCAATTACAAACACACTTTGCTTATAAGCTACGTGTTGGTTACTGGTCTGGACCCAAACAAATTCCTCATTGGCTCTCTGATGGAAATTGTAACCAACTTGCAAAATTTTACGCTGATTTTCACTTGTTTGTCTTTATTACTTTAGTAAAAAAGTAATAAACACAGGGGGTTTATTCCTAGGGTCATCTCAGCAAAAAGTGTGTAGGTCTGTTCCTAGAATCTACACCTATTTTTTCATTCACTTCAGGTACCTCTAGGAATAAAAATATGAAAACAGACTTCAAAAAAATTAAATAAGAAACTTAGTAGTAGTTTCTGGAAGAAGTTCATTGGCTGATAGAAACAATTCCTGAGCAATCAATTAATTAATCATATTTCAGAAAGAGAGTGTGATTTTTTATTTTTTGATGCTTGCAGAAATGATAAATAAATAATCCAAGGACTAAAGTCAAAAGATGAAGAGTTGTTTATCTGAGCAGTGACAGCAGCAATGGGAATACAGTAAATAATTCTAATAAGACCCCTGACTGCAGAACTGCTGTCATAGTGTTCCATAAATATACCATAACTGTAAAAAATCTGAATTTATACTCTGTAAAAATTCCTTATGAATAGTCTCTTCTACTAAAAGTTTTCCCCAGCATTAGAATTGCACTTTTTTGTGGGCCTTACCAAGAGGCATAAAGCCTTCTAATTCAGTTCTAACATTACCAAAAATCTGGCACACAAAAGTTTGAAAACTGTGTCCAATAGTCATATTTGCAGGGCTGAGCTATGCAGAGTCTGAGACAGTGAAATCCCTGATAGCTTTAGGAAATACAGGAGAATAGAATCTGAATTTCCAGAAGAGATCCAGCTCAGGACAGGCTTTCTGAACTCATTGGGGCAGTCAGATTGCAGGAGCAAGCTGGCAGTCTGTCTTCTGTAAGCCTTGGCTGCCAGGCATCCATCCGCCCCAGCTCTGCTCTGTGCCAGCTCTGCTCCCTATGTCTGCTTGTGCCAGTGGGTGGGTGTTGCAGGCTACAGCCCACAGACAGGCCCAGACACCCAAAGGCACATGGCCATGTGTGCAAAAACACGTAGTTGTGATTAAATCTGTCTGTAGTTACAATAAAGGCGATGGCCAGACCACCAAGGATAAGGGAGTCTCCATGGGTCTCACCAAATTCAGTGCAGCAGAACACAGGGTGAAGCTGTAACGTCACAATTGCCGAGACTTGATGGTAAGGAGAAGATAAATTAGTAGATTAATAGGTCTGCCTTCTTCCCAGTTATATCAGTAAGTGTCTTTAATGCTCTTTAATAACCAAGGCTTCCACTCTAGGAAATCACAGAGGGTGCATTTGAGGAACACTTTCAATCTAAACTGCTCTGAAAATTGAGGACAGATTCTAAAGCTTTAAGGAGTCTTCTTAATCCACTAAAGAAAGAAGAAAAACTCCCAGGTGCTTTCTAGACAAGGAAGAAATATTAAATTACTAAAGGTCTGTGTTACAAGGTTTTATATATCATGTTGTAGTAGCTCTGGGCATATAAGACCATGTCATGGACAGTATTGGCATTTAAATATACATTTTCTTTCTTGTGTCCATCTGATTCTACTTCTAGATCCATAATAATAGTAGTAGTAATGTTAATAATAATAGTAATAATAATTCTTACACCATTATTAGAACGAGGATGAGCAGCCTATCCATTTGGGATCAGGACATGAATAGTGATGGGAGAGTTTATAAAACATTTCCTGGTGTTATTACACCCACTCAAGCTCCAAGGGAAATTATCTCCAATATTTTGTACTGAACAATTATCAGTTGCTCAGAGGAAATTGCTGTTTAATTTTTTTAACTATGAAATTCCAAATAATTGAAGATCAAAAGAATTATATTAGCATGTAAATTTTTCCTTACTGATAAAATTAATAATAGCAAAGATAATTGACCTGCTTATGAAAGATAGTTGCCTCTGAAGAAGAACAGATAATGCTATATTTATTATATAGGGAGATTAAGCACACATAAGGATTTGTAGTTTAATAAGCCATATATGAACTGGTATTGTGAGAAAGTCATATAAACATGCTGTGTTCATTTGTAAGGTTTCATTTTTAAGATTTCTAGATTTCTGTAATTGAAAAAATTTAAATGTATAGTTTTATAATAGTTTGAGCATATTTTATTGGATCTTTCATGTTTGTACAATACTTTTATTTATTAATAATATTTTTTTTTTTTTAATTGGAGTTATGTCTTCATCAAGGAAGTTCAATTATCTTCCACTTGATCTTGCTGAAAGGAAGGAAAACTAGTTCTTTTGAAAAAAAGGAAAAGAACTTAGTAGGTCATGAAATCCATCCCATAGCCTAAAAACACAGTAAGAAAAAAAAAACAACCTCTAGTGTGCACCTTGAAAAGAAAGCCTATTATTGTAATGAAAAGGAAGAAAAAATTAGCAAGTGTCTGTTCTTCCAAAGCTCATTTCCAGCCTTGCCAAGCTCGCCATCCCTGCTGTAACCCTCTGACCGCACGCAGCAGGCAGAGCTGCTAGGGACAGCAGCAGTGTAGAATGAGGATAAATGGCTTACATGCAGCCATTTGTGCAGTGCTGGAAAGCATTTCCTGCCAGCAGCCATTTACAAAGGACAGGGCTGGAAATGGGCAGAAGGCATGTGCCTTTGGGAGAAGAGGAGTTCTGTAAGGCGCTGCCATGCATCTGAGGGCAAGGAGAGCACCTGGTGCTGGGCCCAACAGGGAGTTCATAGGACAGCCACCATCTTGCTCACGACATGACTGTGCAGCTGAAACCCTCACGTTTCCAGGGCTGAAGATGGAGCTGTGTCTGTGGGGACCTCGGCACTGTGCCTGGCTGTAAGTCCCAGTGAGGGGAAGATGTGTCTCAGCCCTTCCCTCCAGCACTCGGGCCTCCTCTCACAGCACACCCTCAGCTGGCTTCTGTCGGCCTTTCCTCACAGACAAAAGTGCCAGCCTTCCTTATGAGGGCAGCGGGCACAGCTCCTGGCATGCAGCCATCTGTCCAGGTGTTCAGCTGGGCACAGTCAGGGGATCTGACAGCAGGGAGCACAGCCCCTGTTAGAGGAGCCGAAGAGGTTCCTAAGGAGAGCTCCACCTGTAGTGAAGGTCATGCACGGCTCCTTGCACATGAAGCTGGAGATGTCTGCCCCACCAGTTTGTTTAGTGGTCTAAAATGGGCTCTCCAGACATGGTAAGGTGCGGCCAAGAGAAAGGATCTGCTAAGCACACTGCTTTTCCTGAATTCCATAAGTCTTGTGACTGTCACCCTTTCAGTCCAATACAGCACAGTTCACCAGGAGAGGAAAGGACAAGACCTTCTGTGCAGTTTACTGGTGTCTCATCCCAGCCCGTGCAAGTATCTTCCTTAAAATACAATCTCTTTTATCCTCACAAAACCTTTCTGATCTTCTCCCCATCCAACCTCACACTCCTCATTTGGAGCTGGGCTGCTGGCTGCTACCTCTGAGCAGCCTCTGGCATGATCCCATCTCCAACATCTCCTGTCACACTTCTATCAAAGCATTTTCACACTTTTCCCCATGCTGCTTCTCACTTCAGGAAGGCCACAGACCCATCTATGCTGTTCTTCCCCTTTAACTCCCTATTTAAAATTTTTCTTTGTCTAGAAGCTAACGAAGCAATTAGCCACAGTTCTGGTACAAGGATGCTGGTGGCAGTCAAGATGGCTGATCTGATAACATTTTTACTTATATAATTTCCCTCTTTTTTCCATTCTCTGTCTCCCTCAAGCACATCATGCATTGTCAGCTGTTGTAGATTTCAAGCATAAGTCACTTTTTAAAGTCCTGTTGTCTTTAGGTTTTGTTCTGTGCCTAGCGCAGTCAGGCCTCTAGTGGTAGCCCACTCTCCTTTACTACTAAAATACAAATTATTCTATTTGGAGAAATGTTAAAAAACACCTAATATTGAAATAGTACAATAATACAGTAGCAATGTAATTAGCAGATCTCCTTCTCCTTTCAGATTATTTCTATTATTTCTCAGGAGCCTGATAAGAGTTGCTGATGAGGTACAAGAGAAGGTAAACCCATCAATACTTAACCCACACAACAACACTGTAAGAGAGACTTGTCAGAGTACCAAATATTTCTGTGTTGTGGGAATTCAATTATGCCTTGCCTGCTTCATGGGAACAGTAACCTAGATACAGAGCACAACTGATAAACACAACTCAATATTTGGCATGTTTTGAACAACTGTATTTCAGAGGAAATTATTTGAATTCTTTTTTATAGATCATAAGCTTGAAACTAAATTATAGCCACAGATTTTGGCTCAGCAGGGTTCTCTGAACTGTAGCAAAGTCTGAGATAGGGTTTGAGGTTTTTAGCCTTCCAGAAAATAGAATGAAACTTCCTTTTCTTATTATAACATCAACACAACCACTGTATGTTTCACCCGATAGCAACATTTTTAATGATAAATGTTATTTTTCCGTAAATTTGGACTAAGTGAAAAAGTGCTCCAGGTTTAAAGGAATTTCTACAGGTTGGGAACAAATGATAAACAGTTTTATTCAGTTATTTTATTTTTCTACAGGAAAAAGAAGAGATCCAGACTGATTTAATGGGAATATGTCCACTGCATAAAAATTAAATGTGACTGCTTCCCACTTTGTTTCCAACCACTCGAGATTTTCTGATGAACATTAAACTCCAATTTTCATGAGCAAATACAACTGGTAACTCTAATTGTAAAACCATACCTTCCTTTTTTTTTTTCATCATCCTTGCAAGGAAAGTATCTTCAAGCCTCTATGGTTGATAAATGAATAATGAATTTAGCTCACTGTGACTCAGCAAAGGAAAATACACAATGTGAAAGTCTCAAAAGTAGTACTAAATTGTCAAATCAAACATAACCAAGACAGTTTCCCACCTACAGATGCTGTAGATTAGCACTTGGGCCATGTACTTATCTTGAGTATTTACAACTTCACAAGCAAAATAGTAAAAAAGCAACCTAGATTTGAAACTGTTTTATCAATAATTTCTTATGCAGAATTACAGCACCACAGGAAAATGGGACTACACCACAGAGACACAAACTAGTGCAGAAAATCTGTGCTGCATTGCTTAAAGTTTTGATAGTCTGGCACAGTCTGATTTTTATTTCTAAAGGCTTGTGGACTTCTGTGTACCACTGTACCAATAAAACCCACTTTATCCCTAAATGATAATTAAATTATTTTAAAATTTAACACACTTCCTCTGTCAAATTTCTAAATTCAGCTGTGCTGCACTCAACACTGGGCTTGCAAGGAATCCGAAGAGAAAAAATATTTTTGTTGTCTTCACCTTCGCTGTGCCTCTGACAGTTGCAAAATTGTCTTTCAGAGCCCACTCATTTCAAGGTGATTCAGATTTCAGCTGTAACATCTTTGTTTATCCCCAGTAATTATACACTTATCAGGCTGACTAAAAAAATTCAAAGAAAAACTTTGTTCCACTCTATTAATGAGTTTTCAGCATATCTGATACGAGTTATGTAGTGATAAAAGCCATATAATCATGCAATTAATTATTTTCTTTTCTTCCATAAATGATGCATAAAGTTTTATTACCAAGAGAAAGCCGTAGTACTGTAGTCATTGAGACATTAAAACTATTAGGCATTTAGGCGAGAAAATGTGTACTTAATTAGGATCACCACTTGAACTTACAAAATACAAGATATTCAAATAGTTAGTATCCACTATAACTCACCTGCAATTTTTTTTCTTGTCTAATCAAGCCCAAAATAATGCTATTATTAACTTTTCATTTCTGGCCTTTATTGCTTTTTATATGCAAAGGTAGTATGCCTTGTTTAGCTTTAGAATGAAACTTCACATAGTCTCTTGTCATCTTTCTCCACATTTTTGCTATTTTTCAGATGACAGTTCTTAAGACTGCCAGGCTTACACTTGGGAGAAGGTGGTGAGTGAAAGCTGAAATTCCTTAGGGGTGGTTACCCCGTGCCACCCGGCCTGGAAAGGCACAGTAGTGCTGGCTGCAAGGTAGAAAGCTGTGCAATCATTCATTTATTGAATGAAAGACTGCAAAGTTGTAGTGTAGGCTAGAAATCAATTCTTGTGCTGATATCTACTCACAAAAACTCACTCTCTCTTAAAGAATCCTCCATTTTACTGTTTTACTACTTTGACACCACATTTGGTAAGTTTTTATGTATCCTTGTCCCAGTGTCTTGCCTGAGTCTAAAAAAAAACATGTGGAAAGAAAAGTAACTGCCCAGAGTCCTTCGATGAGCGCAGAAATACACTTTGTTTTCTACTTCACAAGACACTGCATTGCTTTTGCTGCAGCAGAATCTCATTATTTTGTACCTCATTATTTATATACTGGGTAAGCCACACAAGAGCCATGAGAAAGTTAAGTTCTTCCCACATCCAGTAAAATAGCTCAAAAGCAGATGCTGAAGGGATGCTTTAATTGTTGCTTTTGCAGAAAGTAAATCATTACTTTTGCTGAAAGAAAAGTCAAGGCTTTCACTTATCTGCTAATAATTAAAATTAAAACTGAATTGCCACTGTTCATTAAAGCTAAGTCACAGATTACACTTTATTTCAAGATAACTGTACAGTTACATTCCTCAAGACTGCACTTTCTTTTCAGAGAATCAAGAGCTAGAATGATGCCAAATAAATTTCTTCACCTTCCATGGAGAAGTATGTAAACAGAGAAATGGAAAATGTTATATAAAAAGAAATGAATCAGCAGGAATTTTTTTTTTTTAATTCACCAGCATGAAATTATACTAATTTGGAATCTAATCAAGTCTGTGCTACAAGTAGAATTAAGGGTCAACACAGTATCTCCTTCAAGTTGGATACATTTTGAGTGTTTTCTGTTTAAATAATTAATTCCATTCATAGGGTCCAAGGTCAGCATAAAGCAACTTTTCTGAGTAATAACTAAGCAGAAATAAATAATATATTGTAGAAACAACCTTTAATCAAAGATATAAACATTTATCCAGATATGTAAGTCAGGTTCTGAAGAACTGTTTTGTGTTGGCTTTTGTTAATTCATTTGAAATTCAGAGCAGCCTTAGCCTAGACTAAAAATGCCAAATTGAAAATTAAACTAACATTATAAAAACTAACAGATGGGAAAAGGAGAGGTTTAAACACAAAGCTAAATGCCACTGCTGGAAATCAAGCTGCACCAGAAAGAACAAAAAGCAATTTATTCAAAGGATAAAGTCCAGCAACGGAATGGCAAGAAACGCATAAATCCTTCAGTACAACATTAAAAATTAAAACATCTGCTTTACTACAATTATTACAAACATTCAGGTTTAGTGCCAGTCATTCTTTTTATGTAGAAGGCCATCTCTCTAATTAACACAGAAGCAGCTCTGCAGATGTGGTATCCACTCCAAAGGTTTTGTGCAGTTTGAAATCTTGCAGAATTTTCACATACTTGAGTTTAGTTGTTAATGAATATTGGGGCTGTTGCTTTTCATCCAACTTCTCTCTGTGGCCATGCTCACATATAGGAGGTTCAGTGTCAAATTAAGGTCAAATTTTTAGTCTTGTAACAAAGCTGAAGACAGAGGCAGGAGGAAGATACAAGATAACATATTTAGGAAATTGTTTTTGTTTTTGTTTGTTGCTTGCTTTGAGTTTTTTTAAGCAAATGGCTGAGCTGTCATCACTCAGGATTAAAACAGGTCTTCCTGGAGGGAGAAACTCCCTGCTGCATGGTGTGCACCATCCCATCCACCCTGGGAAAGGGAACAGAAGGCTTCAGCTCAGTGACCTGTTCCAGCGGCCCTTGCCTGTCCTAGCAAAGAGCAGAAACAAACACCCAGCACAGCTGGTAACTCCAAGCACTGTTCTCTGCCCCAGGGTAGAGCAGACCCTCCTGCACTGCAAGAATCAAGTTTGGGAAAGTGTGGCAGTATTAAAGAGGACTCACACAGAAGCTATCAGTCCTGTGTCACTTCTGTGTGCTTTACACTTTTCTGTCCTTACTTTGATATATATTGGATGAACATTTTGACTTGCACTAATCAATTACAACATCATAAATTAAAATTAAAAATAAAGTGCAAAACATAAATTATAATCTTGCCTACAACTGGCTAAATAGGGGAACATGATCTGGAAAAGCTGCATGAAGAAAATAAAAGGAAAACTGGTGATTCAGAGTGAACCTAATTTATCACAGGCATGTGTGCATTGTCTACAGTTCTAGCATTTAATTAGGACTCTTGTCCTCAGGAAAATAAAATGAAAAATATTCTTAAGCCTTTCCTTTAGTAGACAGGAAAATAAATGTAAAAATACCTTTGAATTTTTTAACATTCAACTTTAATGTATAATTTAGTAGGGCAAATAAGGCAATTTACACTGAAATTTTGTTACACATAATAATTTAAGAAAAAATAATTATGGTATTAACATTGTTGCTATTTAACATTGTCAAATAAATTTATTATGTAGTTAGCTACTACCAGCCAGTTTTCTATCTGATTGGAATTTCTTTGAACATATCAAAATTAAAATATATAACACAACTAGGATGATAAACTTTCAAAGGCTTTCCTTAGTCTGGAATATATCTGGAAAAGTACCAGGAGAGTTTCTCATCACCAAAAGTCATTCAATACCTTTTAATCCAACCAAAGGACGATGAGACTATTCTGAAGAAAAAACAGCTTTTTGAGTGTTTTGTTTCAAAGAAGGATTTTAAATTGTCCTTGTTTAAACCTATTTGCCTAAACCAAACTAAATATATTTTCAGCTGTCTTAAAAATCTCAAGCCCCTCTCCAAACCTTTTCACTGTCTTTCTTTCATCCCCTGCATTAGATTTTATCTCTGTGGATGAATTCCTATTCCATACACACACACATGCAAGTGCTCTCTTCGGTGTCAAGAATTCAGCTTTAACTTAGTCTGGGTGGTTTAATCCTTTCCAAAGAACATTTACTACCAACATATAAATCCTGCTTATGTTCTTCTCTTAGCTTTTATCTGCTGACCATACCCATTCCTCTCTTTCCAGTTTATTATTTCTTTTCAAAATGCTTTCCTTCTCTCCGAAGAAATAAAACAATAAGGTCTATAACAAAACAATGACGGTCTATAACAATCACTTTTATTAGTACCACCATTGTTTATATGGTTACACCTACTCTTTACAGCTCTTTAGTCCACAAAACCCCTAAGAGCCACGACTCAGACAGGAGCCATTGGTTGCATTTCTGGGCTATGAGATAGCCTTGGGTACTGCTGATCCAGTCACCCATCAAAGGCCCCAGTTCCTGTTGGCATCAGCCACAACTTCTTGACTTTGCACAGCGGATTTACATCAAAGCATCATCTCTAAAACAATGCTTCATCTATGGCAGAAACTTGGTGAACATTTTGGCATGGAAAACAGATGCTGGACCTCACTGAAAACGGTAATTGCATTTAGGAACAGTGCATTCATACATTTCCACACTCCAGATAATTGGTAGGTCTGTCACAAGTCTTCAGACTCAGTGTGACAGGCACATGCTACTTTGTCAATGTACATGAATTTCCCTTACTACTATGCTCCAACTCACTCGTGTGGTATGCAAGGTGCATGAACACTGGCTGCTCTGTACTTACTACAACATTAATAAGGCTCTTTCCAGAGACTTGTATCCAAAGATTGGAGGCTGAGCAGTGATTCCATTGCAATGAACCAATTTCTGTCCTTGGGTCTGCCACCACTGTTCCAGGTACAGACATTTGCATGAGGGAAAATGTGCTCATGTCTTGCCTGATGCCAAAACTGGTTCCTGGAGGCAAAGGACCTAGATAGACTAGAACACTATCGATCTGCTATTTGTTTTAGCAGATCGATAGTGTTCTAGTCTATCTTAGTATTAAAAGCAGTTTTACATTGCCTGCTTCACAGTTAACTCAGAAAATGTGTGCTGGTGGGTGATTTATACTTGCATGTGACTGAATAACCTAATCCTTCATTTGGAAGAGGTTTTAGGGCATTAATAGGGAATATATTTTCTATACAGTCAGAAATAACACCTTTTTTCTCTTTCATACTTGGGCTTCAGCTTACAGCGCATTGTGTTTCTTGATTGCATCTTTTGTATGTTGGTCTTTGTGAGACTTCACAAATGAAACCTCTTGCTGTGAGGTGAGTCACTGTTCAATTACCAAAAAACAGTTTTGCTAAATAATATAAGCCTTTCCTATTGTTTAGCTTTTTTAATTCAATAGTTAAATTCTACATCAAAACATCACAATCCTCTGTGATGTGTTATATTTGTTCCTCTCGAATTCAGCGCACATTCTTAACCCTTTCACTGATAAGTATTTTCCACAGACTCCTTGTTCACACTGGTTGAGGTTCTGCTGACTTTCCTTGTGAGAGCACTGTAGGCAGTGTAGCTGCATGCAGAGTGTAGCCCCTGCTCAGCTTTCTAGAGGACCTTTGTTCTTTCAAGAGTGTGCAGGTTTTCTTCCAAGGCTACATCTCATACCCAATATCCCTTGGGAAGCTGCTGCAGGGACTGCCAGAAGTTTTCCCTTAGGTGGAGTCCTTGCTGTCCATTTTGCTTCATGGTGTGATTTCTAAAAGGTATTCATTGTACTATCCATGGCATTGAATGTGAGTCAGTTTAAAACAAATTTTTGGAACAACCAAATTGGATTGTGGTCAGCATTTAAAGGAAGGGGAAAAAACCCCAAACTCATTTTCCTTCATTACTTCACACCCCTGCACCCCTCAAAACCAAAAGCAAGAACTCCAAATCACCAAAACCAAAAAACAACAAAAACAACAAACATGTAGGAAGATGTGGAGATACATGGCTCATCTATGCCAGGGGTGGTGGCAGGTGAAGATGGTGGGGAAATGAAAAGTGGTAGATGGCTTGGATGAGGGAGTTCCATTTTCATTTATTGAATGAAAGTCCCTGCAGCTGAACAAGGTCTGTCCTTGAAAGTATTTCTGTGTCCAGTAAAATATGAGAAAAATCTGTCTGTGCTATTCCAGTTCCCACACTGACCTTCTAAAATGAGATTTTCAAAATATCACACTTCTAAATGAGAATAAGATGTAGCAGCATAAAAAGGCTTTCTCTGAGACAGAGGGAGAAATGTAATGCATAAGAATTTATGAGTGTAAATTGGCAGTTTAAAATAAAATATAGCACAGATATTTGAATTTCTAGCACAGGAAAGATTAAAACCCAAAATACCACCAACTTTTTCTAATAAATAGTTTTTATTTGCTACTCAGAGTGCCTTTTAGGAATCTTCAGAACTGTCAGAGATAAGCAGTTATTTCCATTGGCAAGTACCTTGCAAACATATATTCACTACAAACTGTGAAAATAACTAATCCAAGTGACATCTACTTCCCATTTTTGTCAAGTACCCAGATTGGCAATTTTCATAAAGATGAAGGAGCCAGACAATGTTTAAGATTGTTGTTGCTGTGTGTGCACATATTTTCCTCTTTAGTCCAACAGATTTCCTACAAATCTCAACCTTAAATAAATTCTGTTAATGAACCACAGGGTGAAACTCCCCTACCAATCCTACAGCTATGAAGCAACAAACCCAGACTGGCACAGTGGGGTTTAGTTACTTAGGGTAACTAAAAAGAGAGATGTAAAAGTCAGAATCACATTTATAGACATTTCCTTCTCCTTCTTCTCCAACTGCACCAAGTGGGAAAGGATTTAAGGTCAAATCCTCAGCAGGCAAAGCAGTTTGTGTTAGTGCAGCATGAAACCGCCATCCTTATTTTCACAGAACCCACTTACAGTGAAAAAATGAAAAATTTCAGTAAGCACAGCTTTATCAGAAAAAAACAACTAATTCTAAGTACATTCAAGGCTGAGTGGTGCTGCTCTAAAGATGATAACAATGCCTCCACAGAAGCAATGACTCCTTGGATCAGTTCATTGTCTCCCTTATCTGTTACTTTGAATATATTGTTATTTACTGTCAAATATTACCATTTCTTTTCAGCCAACTAAAAATTAACCGAAGAGTAGTTCTTGTAACCAGTAAGTACACTTACAAATGAAAAGTTTAGCAATAAAACTCTCAAAAATGTGGAAGTCATCATTATTCTGAGGGTATACAAAGGAAACTTATTTTTACTGTACTCTTAGCCATAATGGATTCACTGGCTTTTTTTTTTTTTTTCTTTTTGTGAACTCTTTG